>NC_137456.1:347797933-348182933 GCF_964235325.1 Thermobia domestica | reverse complement strand
AATAGCAAATATGGTTTATGATATGTCCTTATGTTTTGATTACTTTTTAAATTCCAGATAAGACTGTGTTTGGGGTACCATTACTTCTTTCGCTTCAAAGAACCGGCCACGCTTTACCAAAGTCTATCCAAACAGCTATCCGCTGGCTGAGACAGAATTCCTTGGACCAAGTGGGGTTGTTCCGGAAGTCGGGAGTTCGCTCGAGAATCCAGAAGCTGAAGCAGATGAATGAGAGCCAAGGAGACAACATTAATTACGACGGACAACAGGCGTACGATGTGGCTGACATGGTCAAGCAATACTTCCGAGAACTTCCGGAGGCTCTCCTAACGACCAAACTATCAGAAACGTTTATTGCTATATTTCAATGTAAGTACCACAAACGAATGGGAAAACTACATTTTTATCACTGTTCCAAGTGTGCGCGTAGAGGTGGATGGTGAAAGGAAGTGAAAATTTGGCAATTTTTTTCCCAAGCATTTGGCATAAGGCGACATCTTTTCATAAGATATGGCATAAAGAGGAGCTATATGTTCGTAATTTATAATATGGTAATAATCTTTTGTAACATTTGGCTTTAAAAACAAACATTTTTGGCTTCAGAGGCACTCTTTTCGTAACATTTGGCATAAAGACCTCCGTCTTTCCTCACATTTGGCATGATAAGGCGACATCTATTCCTAATATTTACATGAAGCGAGTATATGTTCCTAATATTTGGCGTAAAGAGGCGACATCTATTCCTAATATTTACATGAAGACACAGTATATGTTTCTAACATTTGGCATCAGAGGCATCATTTTTCCGTAACATTTGGCATAAAGACCTCCGTCTTTTCTCACATTTGGCATGATAAGGCGACATCTATTCCTAATATTTACATAAAGAGACAGTATATTCTCCTAATATTTGGCGTAAAAAGGCGACATCTATTCCTAATATTTACATATAGAGACAGTATATGCTTCTAACATTTGGCATTAGAGGCACTATCTTTCCGTAACATTTGGCAAAAAGACACCTATCTTTTCTCACATTTGGCATGATTAGGAGATATCTATTCCTAATATTTACATAAAGAGACAGTATATGTTCCTTAATATTCTCTGCAAAGAGGCGGCATGTGTTGGTGATATTTGACATTGAGATATAAACGTGGGACATAAAGCTGATTTCATGTGGACGTTCATGTTTGACTTTATTTATTGGTTCAAATACAATGGATCAATAGGTTCAAATTTTTAAATTAAATTTACATTGTTATGGCTGTAGACTAAAGGAGACAGATGATAAGCGTGATAAATACAAGTAAAAATTGATGAATGATTTGGTAAAATGAAAGCAGAGAACTTCGAGAAAATCCAAGGACAAGATGTCGTCCATCATAAACAAATGATTTGGAATCAAAGAGAGGCATTCTTCGTTTCAGAGATGAACATTGAGGCATCATGTGACCTTCAACGGCTTCAAGTGTCATAATAAACTCAATCTCAGAGGCGGATCCAAGGGGGGGACTATAGGGGCTATAGCCCCCCCCTGACGCTCAAGTATACACTGGATAAAATGGGCTTCAATCCTGCTTTACACTGGATAAAACTGCCAACTATGGTTTAGCCCCTCTCTTGATCATATCCTGGATCCGCCACTGCTCAATCTTATAGCTGAAGAATGGTTAATAGCAATAATAATAAGGGGTGCGCTGCGACATTAGTACTTTTTAATTTATTGCCCTGGTTAATTAATGAAACTTTTTCTACGTTTAGTAGTTCACATATTAGCAATTGTCCCAAGATTTTACGAAAGCTTGCTTCATTTAAAAGAGAAAGACACTGTACTTGTATATCTTGGAAGAATTGGGAATCCATAAAAGAAAATGTAATGTTTGGTAAAACAAGTTGTAAGGTCAGAGCAGGATGAAAGTTAACTGATTCCTTCAAAAAATAATGATTAGAACCAAGGGGACGATATATATCACGTTCCTTCTTAACCTCGGTTTAGAATACGTAATTAGGAAAATAAAAAGTAGCAACATAGAACTAATATTGAACTGTCTCAACCAGAGGCGGATCCAGGACGGACTTCTGGAGGAGGGGGGCGGTGGGTTGTAATACTGGTATTTAGAGCTACTTTTAAGAGCGTCAAACTCGGGGATGGGTTTTATTTATATATAAAAGAAAAAAGTTTCCTCTTCTGGGGAAGGGGGAAATCGCCCCGATCACCCCTCCTCCTGGATCCGCCCCTGGTCTCAACTGCGTGCTCGTTTATCTAGCAAAAGACAGCCTACTGGGAGGTCTTCTACTATCTGAAAAGTGTCTCAAGTAGTCAAAGTGGGTAGTTGGCGAAACTGTTACACGTTAATATTTTTTATTATAAATGTATTGTTTTGCTCAGCGAGTAGTTTAAATAAAATTTAAGTCTTTAAAAAGCAAAGCTTATAGAATGGGAAAACTTATGCTTTTTTGGTGATTGTGTGGGTGATTAATCTTGGTGTTTTCGTTTCAGTTATTCCCCTCAACCAGCGGTACGAAGCTGTTCAATGGGTGCTACTTCTTTTACCAGATGAACACCGAGAAACATTGCAATTTCTTTTGGACTTCTTAGCCCAGGTGGCAGCACGATCTCCTTCCAACCAAATGACTGCGAGTAACCTAGCTGTGTGCTTGGCGCCTTCCCTCTTCCATTCGCCAGTCACGCCACGCTCTACGTCCGCCAGTCCACGACGCCGGAAGACGGTCGGAGTCCCAGACGCTCGGGAACTTAGTGAAAACAAAGCAGCTCACGACTGCTTGCTATATTTGATACGCGAAAACAAGAAGCTGTTTTGTGTAAGTTGTCTTGCATTGTACTTTTATGATAAAGTTATGTACTGTCTAGTAGGTTCTTTATTTCAGGAACCAGTGCTTGTAATCTACCTCTATTTGAGACTAATAGTATGGTGAGAAAAGCTTATCTTGTGCGAGAAGATATTTCGTATTGTTTGTGACCCGCTAAGTGCATAGAATCAATTCCCAGCGTGGAGCTGTCTCGTGGCTAAGCGGTTAGCATACGCGCCTTTGGCGTGGGAAGCCAGGGTTCGATTCCTGGCGGGAGCTTATGTGGTTCAGATCCCCACGTAGGTCCACGTGTCGTATAGCCTCGTTGCTGAAAGAGACGTGAAACTGAAATAAAATCAATTTCCAGCGTGGTTTCGAGTTCACGCAAACAATAGGTTCCATCCTCGATGTTGACACAAAGAACGTAAAGCAAAAATCGAAATGAAATGAAATTTTTCAGGTTAACGTTTCACGATTCCCGTTAGGGTAAGGAAGACGACGATAAAGTAAGTGAATGATGATGGAAGAATTGGTGGAATGAGAAAAAAAGGGGGAAGAGAGTACCCCGAGAAAACCTACGGACACATTGTTGTCCACAACAAACTTATTTTGCTGGGGGTCGAACTAGGGACCCCACGCACCAGATGTAAGCACTCTACCCCTGAGAGCAAAAAATCAAGCAAGCAATCTACTTCAGGAGTGTCTCGTAAATCTAATGATGTATACAATATGAATAGAACCAATTGTTTCTCTGTCCTACAATTAAATTCTTAAGTTACTTAGAAGTTCGAAGAATAATGCATGAGACACGTTTTAAATATTGATAGTGTTATTCAAGTGTGCCCTTGTTTGAATATACCATTCTTCTTAACTATCGAAAATTAAGCTGGCACGTTTAAACAAGACACTTTAAAAGCACGATTTTTTTTTTTTTTTTTTTTTTTTTTTTTTTTTTTTTTTTTTTTTTTTAAGAAAAGTAGAATGACTTTGGAAAAAGAAAATGGAAAGTTAGAAAAGGATATAGTGAAACGAAAAAGAAAGGGACACATGCTTAGAATTGAAGGTCAACAAATGCTCTTCTTACAGCAATTGAAGAGTCTATTTCAGAATGCTTGGAATAAATTCTAAGAATTCTCTTCGTAGAGATGAGAGAGACGATAATTATTCGGAATTCTTAGAATAATTTGACAGGTGCAATCTTATTGTAATTTGGATTACAAACTTAATTGTATATTGTAAAACTTTGTGTAATTTTGTCTCATGTATAAGGAAGAGGTAGAGCTGTTAATAAAAAGAGCGTCCGGAATCGACTCCCACTACCAGTACTTTTATTATAAAAAGTTCCTCTATAAAAGTATTTTACAAAATACTATACAAATTGATTTCTCTATAATCAGGGTGAGTATAGGTGGTCTTTGACCGTAAGGTCGCAGACAGGATCTCCAACAGAGCTCCATAGCAGGCTAAGAGGAGTGGAATTAAGGAACCAATGCTCCGTAGCAAGCAGAGGCGGGTTAAGTCGCCAAAAGAGCCCCGTAGCAGGCTAAGCGGCTGAGGTTAGGATTCCCAGACAGAGCCCCGTAAACAACTTCACATGGGATATTACAATATAAATGATTACTTAGCTAGAAGTATATCATGGTAAACTGAGATTTATAACATCCTGTATTAATGTTGATTTGTGTGATTAATAGTTTTTCCTTCTTTTTTTGAATTAAAGTACGATTATTAATAGTTTCCAGATAATGATATTTTTCTACCTATTTTTTTATGTTTTGTTTCTAAAGGTATCAGAAGAAATGATGTCTCAGTGCCACTTTAACTACATGGAAGAAAGTGTTCCGGTGGCGTTAGAAGAACTAGGAACGGAATTTCAGTTAGATTGGAGGGGATACTTGAACGAATGTATAACTGCCTTGCTCAAAGAAGCACGCGAAAAGTAAGTCAGAAATCACTTTCTTCAATATAAAATTAATATTAGTAGGAAATTTTTATAATTATACTAGCCTCAATTACCCGCTTTACTGGGTTAAATTTAAAAAAAAAAATGGTAATATGTTCCGTCACTTTTTACTATTACTAAAGCGCTCTGTGATATCGGTCATTTTCGATGATTTTTATATTTCTCTCCCCTCCCCTCCCATGTTGCATGGCTGAATTTAGATTTAAATGGCATCGGAAGTGTCACTGTTCATCTCAACGACACCGAAAAGTGTGGACTCGACACTGATATTTGTAATTTCGATCATTAAATATCTTTCCCCTCCCCTAAGTTACTGTCAAAACAAAATAATAAAAATCTTCCCAGGCCCAAACCTCATCTATGTTGAAAATTTGATCGAGATCGGTTCGATGGTTCAAAGGTTATTACGCTTCATTTACTTTTATATACTTCCCTTTCCCCTCCCCTTTTCTAAGTGCTACCGTCAAAGTGATATGACAAAAACCATTTCAAATCCAAACACCATCTATGTTGAAAATTTTATGAAGATCGGTCGGATGGTTCAAGAGATTAAGAGTCACAAACGTACGCACTTTCAATTTTATATTATAAATTATTTTTTTACATTGTGAATATCAATTTCTTTCACTTGTCGTCTTTCGGAAGACAAAGGTATCCTTACATAAATATCAATACTTTTGTAATAACATATTATAGATTTAGAGGGAAGGGTTAGGTATTCAAACGAAAATAAACGAAACGTGTATGCTTTAAATATTTGTAATAGTCAACGTTAACGATTAAGTTAGCACGTGTATCAATTGTAATTAATCCATATCATACTTACATTTCGTACAGTACAAAATGAGTGCAAAAAAACACAAAATGCTTCTTACTCTAACCTGCAGATTTTTTCCTGAAACACATATCGAGTGTTTTAAAAATGGCACCCACGGATCACAGAGCACTATTCTAGAGGTCAAAATAAAGCGAAAATGTTATATGATGGTATACCCTCCAGGGCCTTGTTTAGCCGCTATGGGGAATCAAAATTTCCAATGTGGCAACATCGCAGATTAACTTGAAATCATTAGCATTACTCTACAAATTCATCAGACGGTTACATCAGTTGTCACATTAATAAGTGATGCTAGTGTCAATCAATATCGACTTTAGCTGCCATCAGGAAAGAATCGATGTAACTATTTGATAGATTATTAGATCTAATCTATGGTTCTCTATCTGTGACGTTGCCACATAATGCAATTCGCGTCTCCAGACGAGGACCCGAAAGGTATACAAATATATACAATATAGTTTTTGCTTTAGTGCTCTGCAGTCCGTGGGCGCCACATTTAGAACACCCGATATCTATCTGGCTAGGTAGCTAGCTATATGTCTAATGGCCATTTTTTAAGTCATCTTCAATTCTCTAATTCTAAGTGGCAGTTTGTTATTTGGTCTAGGAATTAATTCGTGCGGGTGGACAAGAGATGGCGCAACGAACGGAGCGTCCCACAGTTCCGTGTATCCACACATGTGTTGCAAACCCCTGTCATCGCGTATCGTTCGTAGTATAGGGCAGTGGATTAAAGCGTCAACAACACCAGTTTGTAGTTAAGTGAACATGGCGCAATTTGTGCCTGATAAAGTGTTTTTGCGGGGTGTCCTGCTGCATTACTTTAACATGCAGAAAAGTGCGACTGAAAGTCATCGTATTTTGGTGGAAGTGTATGGTGACCATGCTCTAGCTGAGCGAACGTGTCAGAAGTGGTTTGCACGGTTTAGAAGTGGTGATTTCGGCTTGGCAGACTAAGAGCGAGCTGGACAGCCAAAAAAATTTCAAGACGAAGAATTGACAGCATTGCTCGAGCAGGATTCGTGTCAAACGCAGGAACAACTTGCAGCAGCATTAGGCGTTGATCAAACAACAGTCTCCAAACGCTTGAAAGCCATGGGAATGATTCAAAAGATGTCACATTGGGTTCCACATGAATTGAAAGACAGAGACGTTGAAAGACGAAAAACCATTTGCGAATTGCTGCTTCAACGACAGAGCAGAAAGGGGTTTCTGCATCGAATTATTACGGGTGATGAGAAGTGGATCCATTACGAGAACCCTAAACGAAAAAAGGCCTGGGTGAAACCAGGTGAACCAGGTCCATCACAACCAAAACGAGATATTCACTGTGCAAAGGTTATGCTGTGCATATGGTGGGATATGAAAGGTGTGGTGTACTATGAGCTGCTGCAACAGGGTGAAACTATGAATGGAGAACGTTATCGACGACAATTAATGCGTTTGAAGCAAGCTCTGGCCAGAACACGACCAGAATGGGAGAACAGACATGATAAACTTATTGTTCAACATGAGAACGCTCGCCCACATGTCGCAAAACCGGTCAAAACCTATTTAGAAAATGTCGGATGGGAAGTTTTACCCCACCCGCCGTATTCACCAGACGTTGCTCCTTCGGACTACTACTTGTTCGATTGCATGAACAACGATTTGATTGGACAGCGGTTTACTTCTTCAGAAGATATCGAAACATGGGTCTCTGACTGGATCGCTTCCAAGGATGAGGACTTCTTTCGCCACGGAATCCGTACATTGCCTGACAGATGGGCGAAAGTGGTGGCTAGCGATGGACAATATTTTTCTTAAGGTATTTATGTATTTTGTGTTTGTACTACAGCTTCAATGTGTGCATACCAACCGCACGAATTAATTCCTAGACCAAATACATAATTTAATTTCAATATGCTTATAAAGATTTTATATTTTGCTTAGTCTGATAAAAGGAATAGCTATTTCACTTTCACGCCTTGTATTGTATGAGTGACAGTACTTTGAGTAACAGAACTTGTAAGTTTTCTTTGATCCTATGTTATATGTCCGTAGTAGGAATGGAAGATAGTTGTTGAGTGCTTCAAATTATATGCCTGTAGCCAAACTCCCTCTATGAAAATTGTTACGTGAGTACCGCAGTATTCTGAAACATATTTTGGATAGCGCACGTAGTTCCTAAGTGAAGTCTTGACCCGACTACGGTAGGTCCCATAGTTTTAAAACTATGGACCTTTAAAGTTCATTTTTTCATGTTTTGGCAGTCTATAACTCTTAAAGGATGCATGTTTGCACCGAGGTTGGTCTGTACTCTTTGTCTTACCTTGGTGTCAGGAATCACCTCCCAAACGTTGTCGGTGTTGTTTTGAAACACAATATATATATAATATCGGAGCTGGAATAGAAAATGAACTACCATAGCGAAAATAATCACAACAGGAAAACACAAGCAGACAATTAGCTCTTTCGCTAAAATTCTTCATCAGATACGGAGAAGAAGTAGAAAGAAAAGAAGAAATAAAGACCAAAGAAAAAGAAGAAAAACATCCACGTGAGCGCCATATCGGCATTCCAACATAATACCTTACTGTACGCTTCATAGTGAGCGAATGAGGAACATTTGAATTCTTTAAATAGCGCTAATCTGGGCTTAAGAACATACCTTTTCCTCGACTGTTCGATAACACTTGTTAAGCTCACGCTAGAGTAAACTTCTTGAAAGCTGGCAAAACCACAAAACACGAAAATAACTACCTAGAATTGCGAACTTAACGGCACATTAGTTAAGCAACAATAATATCTAATAAAAAATGGCCTGTGAAAGTAACCTTTGAAAATTCCTAGTTATTACGTGAAATATTTCCAAGTTAATGACTGTATCTAATTTTGTTTGCAGGAGTCGAGGCTGGGTGAGTGTTTCCAGTCTGGATTCGCAGGTGGATATTGCGTACAAAAAAGTCGGCGATGGACATCCTCTCCGGCTATGGCGGGTGTCGACTGATGTGGAAGCTCCTCCCCGGGAGTTGTTGAACCGGGTTCTTCGAGAGCAACATATCTGGGACTACAGCCTGCTCAAATGGAGAATTGTCGCAAAGCTTGATAACCAAGTGGAAGTATTCCAATATGTATGTGGCAGCATGGGGTCTCAGCCAGCCAGGGACTATTGCGTATTACGGTACGTATTTTACTTCCACGAACTCCTTCAGTTCTCTACAAATAATAATACCTGTGGTAGTACATGAAGTAGTAAACTATTAGGGTTGTTCGCGCGTAAGTAGAATGATAACAGTAAGTGAATAATGTTCATATCTTTACTTTAAACATACGGGGCCTTATGCAGATTCGTTCTGACGTATGATAGCGCCATACTAAAGGTTTGACTAACGCAAGATTATCAAAAGTGTATTGAGAATCTGATTAGCACGTAGCAGTTGACAGTTGACTAAGTTAATCACATGTGACTAATTAATTTAGAGCAGCGGGTACCCTGGTTTAGCCACAGTAAACTTATGTTATGAGAATACAAAGGCAATTAATTACCTGTCTCTCTCTCTTTTTCACCTTTCACCTCATCGGGTGAGTTAACTATGAAGCAGCTATTAAGCCGAGTCCTCTATAACAGCAGAACTGTTTCTTAAAGTGAATAGTGAGTACTGAGTAGAAAATTTCCAGTTTTCTGAGGGATACAAACAACTGATCGATAAATTATCTTCCTTTATAATTACAACATAATCCTTGTATTGTCGCTAATATTGATTGACTTTACTTATTCCCTAAAAACATTCCTCAGAAACGAATACGTTAATTAAAATCCGATTTCGTAACTATTTGTAAGTTGTTTTGATGTCAAACTACAAAGAAAACATTTCGAATTTCGTACTTCATATATTTTCATTTTTACAGACTATGCATGCACACGTCTAGATTTCCGTAGTTAGTTGCCACATTTATTTTTCTCACTCGAGGTATTGCGATTATATTAATTAATCATTTCCAAATCAACTTATTAGCTGAACTCCAGGCATACTCTGAATACCAAAAAGTACACCCTCCTCAGTACAGAGCTAATGAGAGACTAACTAATCACATGCCTAACGCTTGATTAATAAATTATCTCTGTTCTTATTAACCATGTGATAACGTTGATTATGGCTACCATATTGAAATGTTATTCAAGATGGCGGACGAAGCAGCTGTTAAACAGCAAATTATTATTAGTTTTCTTATGAACGAGAACCTCTTCATTGACGTCGGTTGTCCCGAGAATAGCCACAAACTCTCCCAATACAATCCCTGAAGCGGCCTTGGTCTAACTCCCTGAAAAAAAAGTAGGAATATCTACGTAGGGTATAAGAGAATCCATTGGTGTATATGAAGAAAAAGAAAGAAAGGAAAAAATACTAGCGGCTCGGAAAAACATAATGGTATGTCAATGTTTCTTCAACTTTCGAGAAAACTGGAGAAGATTCAACATTCCCGTGCAATTACATGCCAAACAAGCTTCTTCTGGCATCTGCAGGTAATTTCCAAAATAAAACTAGTTTCCTACATACGCTTCTGTGGAACGATGCCAATCCATTAACTCAAGTTCACCGGAAGTGACTCTTACCAATATGTTCGTCCGAGCTGCTCGTATGTACCGAAAAATTTATCTTTCTTTAGATTCTGCTGAAGAATAATGAAGGTTTCCAGAATGGGAGAAATCACCATCATAATTTACAAGTAAAACATTTGTTAAAACAGAGAAACTATTTGGATTGAAAAATTATTTGAGTAGATCCACAAGATTTTCCCTAAAGAAAAATATTGTA
Source organism: Thermobia domestica (assembly GCF_964235325.1). Lineage (NCBI taxonomy): Eukaryota > Metazoa > Arthropoda > Insecta > Zygentoma > Lepismatidae > Thermobia > Thermobia domestica. The sequence goes on along the minus strand of NC_137456.1, from coordinate 348,172,519 downwards.
CACAGCGCATACAACATAAATATTGCAGTTTGCCTATCACGAGAGTCAATAGTTACTTTTACCAAAGAAGAAAAAAAAAACTAACTTTTACAGAACATATTAATGCTATCACTATGTAATTGATGCATTTTCTACGATTTCTGTACAGATTAACAGAGATAAGGAACCTCTCTTCCTTAGCAACGTTCTTGAAGGCAATTTCTCCATTGTTCACCTATCTGGACAATGGTAGCTCCTACAAACTTATCCCGGCTAAACTCAGTTCTAAACTTCTTCCTGGCAATAGTATGTTTCAGAGTACCTCGCACACGTGCGATGAAAAAACCACGAACTGTTACGAATAGTTAATACTTAATTACCTGAAACTCTTCATAAAATCGGTGACCGCAAATATCTGTACAAATTCACACATGCCCAACTCAGGTCCGAAACGCTACTTTCAGAATTGTATTTCCGAATTCCATTCAGACAAACACATAACACACACACGTTTTTCATATAGTGCGGCCTAGACTGTCAATAGTTCAACGCTCTCTGTTCTACAGGCTCCCAAGTTATACAACGAAATGTCACGTACACCCATAGATTTATTTAATTCTGAAGCTGCATATAACTCTGCACTACGACGTCATTTTAATGGATAAATTCTAGTCAGCTATTGTCAACTTTTCTTGCTATTTCTTAGATATTGTTATTATTTATTATTACCCTGTGTTATCATCTCTTAGATTTGTTAGGTATTGCAGTGTAAACTGGCCTTCAGTTGTATCTGAAATTGTGTTCGTAAATAAATAAATATAAGACAAGGTTTCAATCAAATTTGCTTTTCTATCTTTCTTTTACTTGAATATATGAAGACGTACTGAATGATTTTTGTTCTCTTTTTTTTAAAGCTCATGGCGAACAGATCTTCCGAAAGGCGCGTGTGTGATAGTGGAGACTTCAGTGGAACACCCAGACGCCTCTGTGATGTTGGGTGGAGTTAGAGGAATTGTCTTAGCGTCAAGGTATCTCATTGAGCCTTGTGGTTCTGGAAAGTCTCGGATAATGCATCTCTCAAGGGTTGACACCAAGTAAGAATTTCTATATATAATTCAGTTTATTTAACTAAACTATACTCGCGCCGAGTCGTGAAGCTTGGGCTCTAAACCAATCATTGCTGGAGCTCTGATACATCGGAAAACTTCGGTACAATTCGTGGAGCCGCTTCTCGAATGCACACTTGGGGAAAATCAAACAGCTTAAATTTGTCAACAATGTTGCCAGGTTTTAAAGACAGTGTAAAAGAGTATTAAAAAAATAAAAATTACCAATAATAACACTGCACAGCAATAACCACAATAACAATTATTCTAAAACGGTGACAAAAACACAAATAGTAACAATGAGAATATAATGCAAATAATAATAATAATAATAATAATAATAATAATAATAATAATAATAATAATAATAATAATAATAATAATAATAAAATAAAATAAAATAAATAACAAAACGCAACTTGGCGCCAATCCGACAATACTGTACTCTCGGGAGATGTTTTCCGTGTAGCGCGAGAGACGACATTGACAAAATGTGATGGATGGGGGTTGACGACCAGAACACACCCTCGCGTTCTATTGGGTGGTGAAATCGGTAGATCTAGGTCAAGCATCACGACTTGGCGCGAATACTATAATACCACCTGTTTATTAGTGTGGTTACTGTTTAATTTTTTAGTCATTGCAATATGTTAAATACACATTTCTGAGGGGAAAAAATCAGTTTCTTTACGATAAGTATAGTTACAAAACTGCAAAATCATTAGAGTGTGAACCTCTGAATAATAAACGCCAGTGGGATACGATTATTTGTCCGTAAATGAGAGGTGTGCGTTACAGTGGACTATCTATTTATGAACAATGAAAATATTTCGGGATACTGGTGCTAGGGATCTCGGGTTCAAACCCTGCTCCCACCAAGTGAACTTTGTGGTGGACAAACACCGTGTGCGTGGGTTTTCTCGGGGTTCTCCCGTTTCCTCCCACTTTCTTCATTCCACCATTTCATTCATTACTCATTATCACCGTCTCCTTTAGCCTAACCGGCATAATCGTGGGACGTAAAACTCAAATATTTCATTTTATTTCGGGATACGAATGCACGCACACGGGTGTATTAGGGTGGGCCGAAAAGTTTTTGTGGAAAAGTTGCGAATTGGGGATAGGAAAAAAAAAAAAAAAAACTGTTTATATCTTCTAGTCACGCATGTGCTCTAAAGTTTGCCAAAATTTGGAAAAATTCACATTTTCCGCGGTATTACGACTTGAAAAAGAAAAATACATTTTTTTTCGGCCCACCGCAGTATGTATCCATAATTCCATGCGTCCAGTAGTGATTTTGCAAGTTTGCTGTAAACATTATCTGTCAGTGCTGCAAACTACTTTTGGTTCTTTTTTGCGCTTGTTTTAAAAATGTGTTTTAACCTTCATACTGCTTTGATTAATTTAATGTAATTTATTTGCCTTTAAAAAGTGTATTCTTTTCATACTATATTCATCATAGAAAACACTTAAAAATGTTTTAAAAAAATACAGTGTCTTGTTTCTGTGGCTAGAACGGATTAATTGTATTTACTAGTGCTGTCGAAGTTTTGTGACATTTGCTGTTTTCCGTTTTTGAGAAAACCGGTTTTCTAAAAACCGAAAACCCCAAATGCGGTTTTGGAAACCGAAACCGGAAAAGCAGTTTTCAAAACCGACATTTCGATTTTATGAAATTTCATTTTTTCAAAAACCGGTTTTCGGTTTCTTCAAAAACCGATTTCGACAGCACTAGTATTTACATTAATTTCAATAGGGGGAAAAGTAATTTCGATTAGAAACATTTCAGTTCACGAATAGTTACGGAACTGATTAAATTTACGGAACGGATTAAATTCGTAACCCCGCGAGTCCACTGTACTCGTAGCTCATGTGGTAATTGTATGCATTCTGCAATAAATACTTCAGCTGTAAATGTAAACATAAGCTCATATTGAAATGGTATTTAGTGTTCGAACTACTGGAAGAATGAGGAGGTGACCTGTGTAAAGAAATAAATATTGCTGAGCATTGTGCTTATATGGACTGGAAAATATACTTCATGTGTGGCAATTTTCTTCTAAAATATGTGTCATTTCGCTGTAAAATCTCTTGATTCAGATACTGATATACTAGGAATAACGCAATAAGAATATACAACTTTGTCCACAATAAACTTTCAGTAATTAATAATAGAGAAAAGAATTCCAAATTCAGGTTGCAACTGTTCTGTGTGGTTGGTTTACCAGGTGATGTACTTATGACAGACATTTTATGGCAACTTTCACAAATGTATTTTCAAATTGAGAAATGTGTTTACTTTTGCTAAATACGTACGAACTGAATAATTGTGTCCGTTATGACGAGGTCACTGGAACCTGAAGGAGGACAAGATTGTATTGGTTAAAGGGAGGGTTCTGTCCCATTATAAAACATACATTTTTACAAGGGGAAAAAAAATCTGTCCGTATTATGGTGTCCGGGAAGTGAGGTTTTAATCTATTTTCAGTTCATGTGTGCCCATAGTAGTGTTTCCTAAGATACTTTACATTCATAATTAGCTGATAGTAATTCAGGGGTATAGAAGCAAAACCTGCTAAATCCATTTTTCAATTGTCAGGAAACGAAACAAAAGTGACTCCCTTATGTTTCAGAATTGTTGAACAATTGTTTTTCTGTAGTGATAGGTTGCTCTCATCTGCATTAAGTAGTGACCACTAAACAAAAAAATGTTTAACAGTTCAGAAACATAAGGGAGTCACTTTTGTTTCGTCTCCTGCTAAAACTGAAAAATGGATTTAGCGGGTTTTGCTTCTATACCCCTGAATTATACGAAACCAAGAGGTGATTACAAAACTATTAAGTAGCAATTCATACAGTTCCTGTATCTTTGACACCGAACGCGCGAAGACTGAAACATTTTAAATGATCTAGTAAAATTTTAGGGCGATTTAAAAAAAATGGTGTAAATATGATCATTGGTCGTGAAGGGGTTAATGAAGGCAGCAGAACACATCTATCAGAATTATAAGCAGCAAATATTAACAATTAAACACTTAGTAAATTGTAAAAATTTATAAGGCAGCTCTTCAAATAACTTTCAGTAACATCTTGGTTAAATGCTTCTGTATTTTTAAAGATTTATTAATTGCGTATCACAAATTAATCAAGTGCCCATACAGCTACATAGTAATACCTAGAAACCATATACTTTTTCTGTATAGCCCATAAATTAATTCTTTTTCTTTACTTCCAGGGGAAGAACACCGGAATGGTACAATAAAAGCTATGGACACATCTGTGCTCTTTATCTCACAAGGATACGGGACTCTTTCAAACACAATACTGAGGGACCAGAGAGTAAAGTTTGAGGAAGACTGTGTTAAGTGATTTAATACATCAAATAATTGTTATGTGATATTCGAAACTTTTTTTCGTGCAAGAGACATATCAAATTACCGTTAAAATAAAATAATAGGGGCAAATTGATCGTCTCTGTCATGGAACAGTTTTTTTGAGAAAAGAAAAAAATCCACAATGGTGCCCTTATATTGTACATTTTAAGATAATATATACATTGTTATTTTTAGAGAAAAAGTTTCTAGAGATATTGCGTATACACCTGGGATATAAAAAGACAGACCACGTAGAGTATATTACAAAATATTTAAAAGCAAATATAATTTGTTTTGTTGTCTTGTCTATAGTTTACAAACTATTTGTAATAACGGTACATTTTTTGGGAGCAAGTTTAAGCTTTAAAAGGTAGAAAAAAATAACTTCTTGCAGTCATTTATTATAAAACAAAATCAATCATCTTTTTTTTTAATAGTTTAAATATCACTAGTCATATCTGTTTATATATATGTTATAAATATATAAAATCGTACATTGTTTTCCTTTTTTTTTTTTTTTTTTTTTTTGTGAAAAAAACGCTCAGGGATGGTAGACTTTAGAGATTAAAAATGTACCACAAATTCTTCACTGTATAGTGTAAATATCTGGAAATGATTACCTTCTTTTCTATAGATAATCGGCACATTGTGCAAAAGTTGAAATTCGGATTTTTTTTTTTTTTTTTTCAAATGTGAAATTCGTATCTATGAAGTTTTATATGTTTTAAGAGATTTTAATGGTCTTTAGAGGACAAATAGAATTTTCAGGTGCTTTATAAGAGGGAATTTGTATACATAGGTAAATACCGTCGCCAAACACTAAAAGCATAATTATGTTAGTAAAATTACATGGCTTCCTGTGTCAGGAATAGCTTTACCATTGATAATAAGAGTTGTTTCTAAAAAATTCAATTATATTATTTTTTCAGTAATGCCGTATTGACCTGAGAATAGCACAAATCTGGAATATAGTATGACTTCAAGGTTTTTTTTTTTTTTTTTTTTTTTTTTTTTTTTTTTTTTTTTTAAGGTGATTTTAAAATAAAATATCCAACATAAAATATTGCACGTACATTTGAAAATATTGTACTTTGTAATGGGAAACTTGCCAATTTAAAACTGTTTCAAGATTTAAATTAGGGGACGCGCTGGCTCAGTGGTAGAGTTTCACCTCTGGTGCGTGATCTGATTCAATCTCAGCTTTGACCCAAGTGGACTTTGTGGTAGACAAACACCGTATGCGTGAGTTTTGTCGGAGTTCTCCCATTGGCTTCCAATTTCTTCATTCCATTATTTCGTTTATCATGATCACCACCACAAATTTCATTTCCAGTCTTAATTGTACCTTCTTTTGTCTCAATCTTTTTTATCATAATCATTTCCTACCATTGTTAGAAATTTCAATAGTGCGCCATGAAGAGTCATTCACATTAATTCTAGGCTGCGCGCGAGAAACAGTATATGTCAATCTAGAATTAATATTTGGATGTTTTCGTAACTGTCTACTCAATACGCTTCGAATAAACATGCATCTACTACAAACTATTTATTAATATGCTCCTCGTCAGTTTTTTCTCTAATGTTTCAGCGTGTCTCGCTCGATTTGAGGTATTACAATGTGTTCCATACAACTCGATAATAAGATAGCTATTGTGCTGCCAAAATGTCTTGAGCCGTGGCAAAAATGCGAACTAAAGCTCACACCCTTGTGTTGAGCCAATAAGGGTTCAGCTGTTGCTACGCGAGAGAAAGCGAGTGGAATTCCTTCAGCCGATAGCAGCGCTTGCAACGGAAGACTAGGGATCAAGTCAATGTGGTATATGTGTACCAGAGTCGCGGGAGAGCGATACAAATGGTACAGCCTCACGTGATATGAAATAAACTTCCATTTTCACGTGTAAAGAGCTAGGCAGCAATTATAAGTGTGTGTATTTTACGAAACTTTTTATACTGAAAAATAAAAATATACTGTACTATAATAGCCTATGTTCGGGTCAATACGGTATTTAATGAAATTAAACGCTATTCCAGTAGTTTTTAATCCTATCGGGTTGATTGTGAGTTATGTTACTTCATGGTACATTGGCAGGTTATAGAATTAAAAATTTTTTTTTTTTTTTACAGCAAATATATCAATTGATAGCTATGTTGAATACGTATGTCTGTATTGTATCGTTTTCTGTATTGGTTTGCTGTTAAGCGAAGCTGTTACCTTCTAAAATAAAAATTGTTTACGTATTAACGAAAATCCAGATAAATCTGACCGTGCTTTTTACGCGGGAAAGAATTAATAAATGAAACAAATGCAGGATGTTTCTTCTGGGGAAGCTGTAGTAGCTGTTAAATACATATTTCAATTTTCCAAAACATTCCAAAGGAAAAAAAAATCGCATTTTATTATGTCACTAACTGGTCACAGTGTCGAGCTTCTACGAGCAGACAATAACTGTTGAGAAGTAGGGTATTTTATAACTGAATGCACTTGCTCCTGTGTTCCCTTATCTTCCTAAACAACTCAAAATTTTATGGCTACCTGCTGAGTTGCTGTTATTGTAGAAAATATCTGTTTCATGTATCGAAGGCTGTTTCAAGAAATTTATTTTTAAAAAATAAATGAATGAATGAACAGTAGGTAATAACGTGAATACTGGCAGCTTCAATTATCATTTTCGATTAGAATATATGTTTTGTTACCTGAACAGAAATGATTGAAAAATGTTGTAGTTACGTATGACTAGAGAGGCGAAGCAAATAACCACTATTTAGCTCCTTGTACGTTTTTATTTTCTCATGGATAATTCAACTTATATTTGCTTCCATTTCATAATAATCTACTAGTGGAACCTCCTGAAGCTAATAACAGCTCGTGATTGTCCTGAAAGTTTGCAAGAACGATATTTACGGTTTGAAGAGTGACAGATAGGTGAAAGCTCAAGTATATGAGAGCGGAATACTAGTGTAAAAATGGCCGCACTACTCATAACATGATCCAAAGAGAAGCAATTCTCACAGAACTGTTTCCTAATCCACTCGTACATTGGTCCAGTGACGGCATGCGTCACCGTACTGCACTTATTCTTCAATGAATTAGATGGGTTTGATATTTTCCTACTCAAAATACGAACAACATACTGCTGTTCCTCTTTGGTCCACCGTCATGTTCTGCTCTAGTACCCGTCAGTCCCTCTTAAAACCATGCTTATCAGTATTGCAAATTTCCAGGACGATTGTGCGCGGTTTCTAAATTTTGGTTTCTATTTGACACTCCCTCATAGAAGGGCTCGGTTCACACGAAGACCCAAGTTAGGTCCAGGAACCCTGGAGCTTCAGCCTCCATCATAAGTAGAAACATCTGCAAGTCATATTAGAAATTAATTAACGTAATTTCACCTTCGCATCAACAACTTTCGATTCCAGCATCCTGCTAAGGGGCACAGTGGCTCACTGGTAGAGTGCTTATCTTTGGTGCGTAGCGTCCTTGGTTCGATCTCCGGCCAAGTAAAAGTTTGTGGTGGACATCATCATGTCCGCGTTTTTTTTTTTTTTTCGGGTACTCCCGTTTCCTTCCACTAATTCGTCCATCATCATTCACTTGCTTTAATCATCGTCTCCCTTAGCCTAACGGGCATAAAACGTGAGACGTTAAACTAGAAGATTTTTCCAGCCTCTTGCTTCATCTGCGTATGTACGAGACCTCCAATGGCTTCTGTCAGTCAAGCAACTATCATCTTGTTCATCTACTGTTCACATTCAGCTGTGCTTAAATCCTGTAATTTCCCTCGGTTTTCGTTCTGCGTCTTTTTGTGTCGTTTCTAAGAATGGAAACCTCGTTGGTAAGCGTTCTTGCACTTTTTCTCGGATACTCTCTTCGTTGAGAGTATTCCTGATGACTATTTCTTCTTCGTTATATCGTCTTTTTGAAAATGTTTGTTTGGATTCTTCTCCCCCCTCACGAACCGCCATTGGAGTACAACTTTGTTTTATTATTTGAAAATACGCATTCTGCCAGTTCACTAATAGGCACTCAGTTGTTTTTATTATCATCATTACTTCTTCAGCTTCTCCCGAAATCTTTGTCATGTGTGAATACAAAATGTTTTTATCCTTCTGTTCCTTTACTCTTTTAACTGTACCTTCTACAACGACATTGAATAGAGAGTCAGTACATTGTTCTGTTACCAATCACATTTCAGTTTGAACCGTTCGCTTTTTCCATGGTTTCCCATCCTTTCTAGTTCATTAAAGCAATAAAGATACTTTGCCACTCTGGCATGGTTCTTTAGAACATGGGAGATTCCAGGGGTGATTTCCGAACCCAGTTTTGCTATCAGTAAGATTTCTTCTTCTGCACACATTCCATATTCAATATCGTATTTGGTAACAGCGAAAACTTCGGCCATCAGTATACAAGATCATATTCTGTACCTGTATGACGAAGGGGCTGAAGCACTAAAATTCAAGTATTAACTCCACAGACTCGTTACACGTGAATTCACTTTCTCAAATCGCCATTATTTGTTTTTCGTTACTCTGGTATTCCCTAATAACAAATACAAGAAATAAAGCGAAACATTTGGTGCTTACACTTTTTTCGTTTTTATGGTCGTAGTTCTGAAATATTGAGACTTACGACAGTTTGGATCATATAAGAAGTCATAATCTCTAGATGCTAAGGTATTTTATATTCAGTATTTTTTTTCTTTTATGTGCAATACATATTTAACCAACATCACTAGTTTACATGAAATACGCTAAGTTTGATTCGAATAAAAATTGGCCAATGTCGGTATGTGCCAAACTAGTCAATGCTAAATGTATAATCTTCTTTCTGTTTAGAAATATGAAGAAGAAAAGTAAGGCTGCTATACACTATAGGATAGATCGTAGGAAATCTCTTACGATTTTTCCTAGAGCCAAAATCGGAACGTGTATGGCATCAGATTGCATGTCATTTCCTATGTTCTGAACGATCCTATGAAATTTCTCTTGTTTAGAGCACGCTTTACTTCGGGAAGAAAATTCGCAAGATTTCGATTTAAACATCAGATGAGAAAAAGTGGAAACAAAAATTTGTTTTTTCCCCGCCAGCCACCATATTTGTCCACGATACAAAGTGATTTGTGCACGATGTTTAAGAGGAAATCATGAGCTCTTCTATTTGTAGTTTATTTCCCACCATTTTCAATACCGTGTTGGTAGTATTATTGTTTCGGCGAAACAGCCACGGCTTTTATCCAATACCGTCTATTTTCTTTCTGTAATAATTAATAGTGTTGTTAACACTATTCCCACAGTACAAATTGCTTGTTGAACTGTAGGCGCTTTTTCGTTTTTCGTAGTGCATTATGGATCAACATCTCGCAACGTCATTCGATCAGACAGGAAAAATTTCACGTGTATGGCACAAAAGGATAGGATCTCCTACTACGAGATATGTCGTAGCATTTTTCCTAAGATAAATGTTAATATATTTCCTAGGATTTATCTCATAGTGTATAGCTGGCCTAATTCTCCAAGTACATGGGAAAAGAAAGACAATATTTTCTCTACAGAATCAAAGACATGAAACAAAAGACACACCAATAGTTGTTTTCAACACAGCAGTAATATAAACTCGAAAATGTATTTATCCTACTTCAATACGAAGAAAAGTGTTCTATAAAAAAGTTGATATCATAATATTAGTGATTTGTAAATTTTTAAAACAGCCTTCGTATATTATACTCAACATAAATTTTTACCATTTTCCCCTCATTATATATATCTATATACATATATCAAAATTTGTAATTATTGTAAGAATATTTAAGAAACTGGTATAAAGAAATATTTTTGTATATAATATATATGTACATAAATATACATCTACATAAATATATATAATTATATAGAGTCTATACATATATATATCTATATATAGATACATTATATTGTAACGAATTATGTTCCCTTCTTGCATGTTTTCTATTGACCAGCTGCTGTATTGTTAAAGGCAAGCTGAAATATACCAAAGTACATTCCTAATAAGATGTATTTTTTTTCTGTATGTATGAGTTGTGATGTAAAGAACGAGTGTATCTGGAATGATGTAATTGTGAGGATTCTGTTCGTTCGTGTGCTTTCTGTACTCTTTAAATAACAGATTGTGTATACTCAAAATAAAATGTTATATATAAATATATGAAAAACACAACATCATGTGCTTTAAGAAAGAAATACACACATCTTAATTATTAAAGGACTTTGTATTATTTGTATGTGACTTGAAACCTAATACGAGGGAGTATCAAAAACTGAGGTTACAAGGTCGATATTTCTTGAGTTTCGTCTCTTATAGAAGAATGAGGAGTGTGCGGTAATTTTAATACATGGAGTTGGCAACTGTGCAGTGTTTCAGCTACTCGTCACCTATGGCGCTTGTTGTAAGTAAACACAAATGGCGACTCGTTTGGAAAATTGGTCTCACGAAGAAGTCCGCTTAGTTCTTTGATTTCTATAGGCGAAACACGTAACCGCAGCTGAAATTCACCGACAGCTGGTAGAAGTTAACGGAGAAATTGTAATGTCTCGTCAGCATGTCGCAGAATGGTGTCGAAAGTTCGCGGCTGGTAGAGGAAACGTCACCGACGAGAAGCGTAGTGTCCGACCCAGCACGGCACCAACAGATTTTGAAGACAGCTCGTGTGGAGGAGCCGATTTATGACAACAGGAGAATCACGCTACGGCATCTGATGACAGAATTGGGAATATTGTTCGGAAGCGTTCATCACATTGTGCACGATATTCCGCAGTACCGGAAAGTTTGTTGCAAATGTGGCTGAACACGCAAGAGTAGAATTTTTACCAGGAAGGAAACTTCAAACTCATCCCATGATGCGTTGAGTTGAGTTGATTTTAACGTCCCCTTCAGCAGGGAGGCTATATGAGACGGGACCTACTGATTGATGTGGAATCCCAACCACATGAGCTCCCGCCGGGAATCGAACCCGGGTTTCCCACACCAAAGGCGCGTATGCTAACTGCTTAGCCACGAAGAAGTTCTCATCCCACGATGCGACAGGTGCCTAAAACGATATGGAGACTATGCTGAAAAATAAGCTAATGTGTGTACTATCTGCTGACTGTATTGGTTGTATGAAATAATATATAGGTATACTTTTCACTGCAGGGTTTGTAACCTTACTTTTTGATCACTCCTCGTACATCTAACGAACTGAATACTGCTCATTTTAGTGTTGAAACTTCGTATGACTTAAATATAAACGAAATCTGGCCGAAGCAAACACTACTGTTACTAATCTGTGTTAAATGTTTCGGCAATACATTATGCCAAAACACTATCTAAAAGTTTGAGAAGAACGAGATACCAAAACAAAAAAAAAAAAAAAAAAAAAGTAGTTTATCTGATGAAGGCAATGAGATATTGGCAAAACTATAACATATATTACTAACAAGTGTTTGTTTCGGTCAAATTTTAAGTGACTCGAATTATCGTATTAAAACTATGCAAGGGCATTTAAAATTGAGTTGAGAGGGTTTACCAGCAACAATTAGCTAACATCAAGTCCACTGGAGAGATTACTGACTGCTGTTTCTGAAGGACACGATCAAAATCCTTGATATCTAGGCACACGAGAATAACTGTTCACGAAAGAATATGCTTTGACTTCATGCTTGTTCCAGTATATGAATTCGTTCCATGAGCCTTCCAACTTTCTGACCTACCGAAAATACATTCGATGGAATGAAGAGCTTGGAGGCTTTATAACACCTTCTCGGTTGTTCTGTTGTGCAGATATTAAACAAAGGAAGAACAAAGACGCCTGGTCCGTAATAACAAAATATCCCTGGAAATTAAATAATAATCATTCGACTCACTCCAGCACTTACTCTTGTAAGTGTCACCCATCACGAGAGATACAGATGACGTCACGTCCACCAGCATAGCTCCATCTGTACCATCATGGCGGCGAGACAACCAATAGTTAGCCAGCGAGCCTAGCTGGTTAGCATCAGCCAGAAAGTGAGGCTACTGAGAGGCATATGTAAGACAGTACAGCCATTCATCTCTCATTTCATTCAGGACTCAAGGGCAGTTGAAGAAGACCAGTGATGTCTGTCGAGCAGCTTTGAAGAGACGACCAAGTGCATATCGGCGGGAAGTTTGTTTCCAGCGCAGGACTTCAATCAAACGAAAGTTAAGTGGACGTACGCTTCGAGATATTAGACGAAAGGCTAGATGAACAGGGTTTTCAATGATTAATTTCATTTTGAGCATTTTCACCCTCCACGTTTTCTTCTTTGTATTCCGTCAATAACAGTAATTATTTAAGTCAGAAGACAATAGCTTTGCCAGACGAAAACTATTGTCTTCTGAGCTTAATTAGTTTGTCTATATCAACTTACTTCGTAATAAACAGTGATCTTACAAGATTAATCATCTTGTACAATTACTATTCTAGTGTACCTTTGCCTGTGCTGCCCATTCTCGGCTCTTGTGTACATATTTAGCATGGTCTTACGTTCACTAAGATCACGTGAACCTGATGTATTGCTGTCCGAACCGACAATAAACTTGTTTTATTGTTCAAAATTTGTGTTGCTCCGATTCTATTGATTGAAGAAATGTAATATTTCTCCCAACCAATCGAACCAGCGCCCACACTCTCATGGTTCTACACTTTGAAACCAGTGCTCAAGTGAATTCATCTAAGAACAGATTTTTAAAATCTTTAATATTCTTTAATAAGAAAGTAACGGTTGAGCTGAACAAATCCAACATAACAATTAACAACAATAAAGTAAGATTTTCATTAGCAATATCTTTAAACAAGCAGAAATCTCTCACTGTATATCACATGAGGGATGATGCATACTTATAAAGTAACTTCATACTCTTAGTTCAAGCATTAAGTTTACTCATAATATTTCCGGTCAATGTTCCGTTAAGGGGGTCCAGTAATTTCTTCCACACGAAATTTGCAATTTCTCCACTTCCTTCCAATGATTTTCGTTTGATTACATAATATAACGTTATATTAGGTTAGGTTAGTTTTGGACCCCCTTAACGGAACATGGACCATATTTCCCTTTATTAATAAACAATGTTAATAATTTCAATAGAGATTCATCATCGTACATTAATTCTTCATATTTTTTTCAAGAACTTTCGTATTGTTTGTGTTGAATTCCCACGCTTCACTTTAAATATTTTTAAAATTTCGTTGTGAATATCTACATCGGCTTTATCGGCTAATAATATCTACATCGGCGCCGGATCTCCTATATCCTATAACAAGATTTTCATTCAAAAGGCCTGCATCTAAAAACAAAGGTTAGCAACTATTGTTTACAATCGATGTTTGCTTTAACGACATGTTATAAGAAGTGCATCCTTCGCGATATGTTTGCGCCTTTTCTATTAGCATTCAGCACCGCGTCATGTTTCAACACGTAAAGGTAAGGTCATTATCCTAAGTTCCAACCATGAGCGTCGTTGTCGAGGGGACGCGTTCCTCCAGATTTTAGTCAAGTGTATTTAAAGAAACTATACTACTTTGTATATATAACTTGTTGGAAAGAGGATTTTGATTTTGATTCATCCGTCCCCCAGATTTAAAAAACAAACGACGCCAGTTATCCAACAATAGCAACTTTCACTCCTTCCCTTGCACGCAACCAGTTTCAAAGTGCGCGAAAACAGTCAATTCCTTGAGTTTGGCAGAAGCAGGCTTCTCAACACAACGCTCCTCATCCATGTATACACCACATATGTACCAGTTTTTACGTCTCACGATCTTCGTATAATATACAACGAGTAATACTACCAAGAAATAAAGAATAAAGTTTATTCCCTCCATCTTTACATAATATATCAAATATATGTACCGCATAAAGAATGATATTCTGACGGATCGAATTGAATAATACGAAACAAAATAATGAAAAAAAAAAAAAAAAACTTCCTGGGTTCGAGATTAATTTCATGTGCTCATAGCATAGTTGCTCTACGGAGAATGCTACGCATACGATCCAATTAATTTTATGCGCTCACAGCATAACTGCTGCACGAAGTATGCTACGCATGCGATCCAATTAATTTTACGCAATCACAATCAAATTTTAACGAGTATTGTTATAAATAATACGAAATAAATAATAAAGATTTTACAGGGTTAATAGGGAGTTCTTCTACAGGGGCAATAGGAAGTCTACAGGTGCCATTTTTCTTTTACATGGACATTCTTCTACAGGAACCATTCTATTTTCTACAGGTACCATTCTATTTTTCTACAGGGGCAATAGGAAATATTCTCCTACAAAGATCATGATAAAAAATGGCGTCATTCTGATTTTACCAACGCAGCCATATTGCCCAAGAGTATTTTCCGCTCCCGCCGTATACGTGCAATACCACTAATGTTCGATTTATGTCGCATGTTTATGAAAGGTAATATCCATGATTATACCCACTCTGACAGCGAGTGTAGTTTAACGCATGTGTATTACCCCTAAGTTTCACTGTATTGTACAAAGCGGTTACAAAATCCTCAACGTTCAAGAAATATGATAATTCGAACTACTCGCGTCATAGACTATGTGAATTCTTTTCTTCAAATTTATTTATTTATTTATTTAAAGAAGAAAATTAATATATTGGGTGAATCCAATATATTAAAGAATATACATAAAAAATACATAAACATATTAAATTATAAAATAACAATATACAAAATATTAATGAAAATAAAATAAAAGAATAAGAAAAAAATAACTGCTATAGAAATTAACAAGTAAATTTTCCATTTATAAGTGCTATTACTTCTCTAAAGGAAATCGGACTTCCTAGATTCCCTTTATTAGTAGAGTTTAACGTACCCAGTACATTTCAGTTTTCGTATATAATATAAAGACAAAGACAAATATGTTGAAGAATATTATATGCACATGACAGCATACAGTTAGATCAAGAAAAGATTCGAACGAATCCAGGCCTAAGGTATGTTGCAAAAATATTCCTTAATTTGTTATATGGAAAATGAGGACAATGAACAGACCTAGAGCAAAGAAAAATTGTTGGCAATCCAAAGACGTTTTTCACATATCTATTGTCGGCGTAATATGAAGTACCATCAGCCATACCTATTGGGCAATTTCACTTTATCATCACATACAAAGACATCGAGAACGAAAACAAACCATGGAAGTTCTCGAATGTCGTACTTGCCTCGTTTATTACATTTTAAGCAAGGCTTCGACTTCATGACCTATTCAGAACAGTGGGACCCAAAAGATACATTATAATGCAACAGAGACAGCATTATGTTTGTTCAAAGACGGAATGAGAAACTTAAGCGTATCACGGCTTCCTATGTGTGTGAGCTAACTGACGAAATATCACATAGATGGGAGTTTACCTTTGTTGGATTAAGGGTTAAAAATTATAGCTAACGCTTAAAGAAAATTATGAGGGAGGAATTACAAAAGAAGGAAAATCAGGCTCTCGAAAAGCTCAAGCAGTTGATGTCTGTAGGTAAAATTAATGGATTATCTGCTGTTATTAAGTGAACTTACTAGGACTGAGTTCTGAGGATTCACGTAAGACAATGCGCGCCAAGACGTACGGGTGCGCTAGAATTTCAAATAGTGGAGTGTACATCCCGTAATTTTACGTATTTTCCAGTAAAGGGAAAGGAAGTAACTATTAAGTGTCTAGGCACTAATGCAATCGAAGTCCTGGTTGAGTATTTGTAAAAACTCTTTGAGAATGTAAAAGAACATACGTTAAATGACGTTGACGATAACATGAGAATATCCATATCCATGAGGATAACATGAGGAGACATGACCATATTAAAATAATATCATGTGCTATATCCAGGGATTAAAGGTGAAAAACATATTGTAAAATTTCTTGGGTAGAGCAAATATAGTACTCGGGATTTGGACTTTTCTCATCCCCTTTTTATTATAAAAAGTTCCTCTAATACAGAAGTATGTACAATAATAGTTTCCTTTTCCTCGGGGCTGTAAGGGACACTAAACTCAGAATAAACCAACCCAAAAAGAGAAAACTTTATAACAGTACTGTGTTTCTTATGTTTATTTATCAGTCCTTTGCGAAGTCATGCAACAACGAGACTGCTCTCGGGATCTCGATAAATACAAGAAAATATTTTTTGTGCATGAAAATCAGAACCTAATCATTTCACATAAATAGAAATTTTAAAAAAAATAACACATGTAAAAATGTATTTACGAAAATATTACGGTTTTACTTACCAAACAGGAAAAGAGCAGATTTTATAAGATAAAATCGTCATCTTCGTGTTTGTAAATAACTAAGCCACCAGGTAGAAATAATTCCTTGTCTTGTTTCATAAAGTTCACACAAAATCTTTCTTTCTTCCGTAACCACTTTACAAAACGCAGAACAATCAAATTATATATATATATATAAAGCGAACACACAATATAAAGGAAAGTGCACATAAAAAATCTCTCTATATAGATATGCATTATTACGTGTCATATAGGTCTACTTCTTGAACAAGAATTGCATACGCCTTGGTTCTTTCCCAAAAGCATCCAACACGTCTAATATGAATTGTGTTTTATTTTTATTTATAAGTTCCCGATGGAGACTCATCATACACAATCCTGTCAATCTTTCTTCAGAGATAGTTGACCTTAACCACGTTTTCACACGTCTTAGGGTGCTAAAACTTCTCTCAACACTACATGTTGTAACGGGGAGGGTAACCATTACTTGTATTCCTTGCTTTATTGCCGGATAAAATGTGGCGTGATCCATCAAATCAAAAAAATAGAGTTTCTCTAAACTGTCTGCATCTAGATTTCTGTTTCCATAAATCGTACCAGCATTCAGCTTGAGGAAGGAAATTGTCAAATTCATAAATTTCATTTATTTCATACATCATCTTCATGAATTGTAGTTTAGAGGTGTTTTTTATTTCACGGGGATGCAGTGTGAAGAGTGAAAAGCCTGGACTATGTTCTTCCGAAAATCTATTATTTAGCGACTGTAACAAAGAATATATATACGGTATAAATATGGTTCGCCGATAATATTCTTCCGCATTTGTGTATGGAGGATTAGCACGATGAACTTGTCGAGATGCAAGTCTGGGAACTGACAGCTGAATATTCCGTTCATCAGCAACACGAATACACTTTTCGAAGATCGAATGAAATGTAACTTCAGGTGTATATCTCTGTTCTTTAAACATACAAATCAACTCCGAAATGTGTGATTTTGCCGCCATTAAGTTCAACTGAACTCCTTGCAAAATTTGTGCTACTGGCTCAAGGTACGAGGAATATTGACTAATAACTGACAAAGGAACAATAATGGCTCCTGTTGTTCCTGCACAAAAAAGACGATAAGCATTGCTTCTAGTTTCAGAAACTGTAGAATTTATTAACAGTTCTAACGCACACAAATTTCTATGAAATGTTCAGAAAATTTTCTGATGCTGCTGTATTTGGAAGTCCAGCGGGTTTCGGAAAGAAGCGGGATATTTGGAATATTTTTTCTTCTTAATGGGCTCTCGCGAAAGAAAATTGTGATTTCTTTGATAGTATCCACTGTGTTTCGTATGTAAGAAACGGAACATAGCTTATTAACGACAAGATTAAGCTTGTGTGATGCACAATGGTAATATATATATATATATATATATATATATATATATAAAAGCTTTTGGGAATTGTCGTCTGATAATGCTCTGTACATCGTTACTATATCCAGCCATGGTGGAACAACCATCGAAACCCTGCCCTACAAGTTCACACTGAGATAATCCACGTTCTTCCAATGCTTTTAGAATTATTCTAGCAATATATGTAGCGTTTAACT
This sequence comes from Thermobia domestica, assembly GCF_964235325.1. Lineage (NCBI taxonomy): Eukaryota > Metazoa > Arthropoda > Insecta > Zygentoma > Lepismatidae > Thermobia > Thermobia domestica. The sequence goes on along the minus strand of NC_137456.1, from coordinate 348,154,181 downwards.
CTCCTAATGAAATGAAACCTACGAAATCTTCTCGCATCTGATTTTCAACAATGTCATAAAACCGAATACCTAGAGACAATTGTTCTACATCCCCCAATATCAGCTGTCTCATCTGCAAGCACACTATAATAGTGGGAAAAAACAATTTTAGGCTTTATATACTGTTCATATAAAGTGTTGCTTGCAACTGATATCAATTGATTTTGAGACTGCGCAGATAAGTATTTTGCATTTTGAGCAGCAGTTTCAAAGTGCTGCTTTAATGTTATATCTCCTAAATCTACATTAAATTGGAGATCATAGAAATTGCCAGATTTAGCATTCATTCCTCGTAAAGACAAATCATGTGTCGCACAAAAGACAATTGTCTCAATGATTGATGACAGTTTTCCCGCTTTTCCTCAACTTGCTTCCGAGCCGCTTCATCGATTTTCAAATCAACGGGCAAACATTTCGTAGACATAACATTCGAAAATAACTGAGCACATTCTGTGGACGCCCGATGCCATTCAGATTGTTCGTGTTGTCGAGCAGATGCAAAAAAAAGCATTGTATTTTCTAAACGGTGTTAGTATAAAAGACCCTTGCAATCCTCTTTTTACCGGAGATCGAAAAAGAACACTGCTTGCGTAACTTTCTAGAATATGCTAGCCACGGAAATTCAACAAACCACTTATACAAAAAGGGGCGTTTTCCTGGCATAACACCTTGTTTAAAATCATATGTTTCGGTCGGGTGCCACATCGACATCAATATTTCATATCGATCAGTGTCCGACAAACTTGACTGCAAATTTAAGTCTACATAATTGCCAATGTCTTTTGGGTCACAGGACGTCTTCTCACCTAATAAAGTTGCACAAGGGGACATTTCGGGAGAAGGTACGCTAACGATATTGCCCTCCGGTAACTTTTTTTCTTCGCTCAGATTTTCAACACAGAATATCACGTTTGGTGTTTTCCAATTTTGAGGACACTTGCTGTTTTAGAAAAACATCGAAATTTGTAGTGTTTTACGGCAACAAATAAAAGTATTAAAAAATTGTAGTCCCGTAACAATATTTGAACCCCAAAAGGTTGTTTAATTAACCGTTTTTAATTCTTCGAAATTGCAAACTGTCGTTTACCCATCGTTTTAGATCATCGATGATTGGCAAAGAGAAAGTACTGTCGGAAGATGCAAGTGAAACAGGATCTAACATCAATCTCATTTTTCGGGATCAAAGATGCTTCGTGTATTTGAATTTCGCCAGTGTCGACGATGCAGATAACTTCTCTTCCTTATCAACCACAAATTCGAAGTGGCTGCACACGTGATGGAGCAGGGACATCTTTGAAAACAAGCTTTCGAGCATCTTTGGACTTTCGACTTCCGTTTACCACCTGTTTAAAATTTTTCTTGTCCTAAATCAGTGCCAGAATCCAAATAAACTCCACTTCACCAGAAATATTCAAGTTCAGAAGTAAAAAATTTAGTGCGAGGTTAATATCCGACAAATTAGGTTCTTAATATCTTATTTTAATCCAAATCGTGGATCGTTCTCACACGGAAAATGCGAATACCGTTAGAAGAAGAGTGGGGTAGTCATTCAAAACTGAGTTTTAAATGATATTCTCAGAAATAGCGATACCAGTGGGAACACGAGATTATTTTCAAGTGGTGGTTACGATCACTAACAACTAACTCCAGAAAAGCATGTGCCGTAAATGCAATGCTGCGATAGTATGGTATTCTAATACACGAAGTGTTCGTCACTCCTCATGATGTCTAGTAGCGTCTTCGAATCCGTTCTGCACGATTCAACTTATATGGGCTATATGTTCACAATTTCAGAATATTCCAGAACCTAACCAAATTGAAGTAGAAATTGTTGTAAATAAATTAAAGAAATACAGTTCCAAACTTTCTTCATTTATAGATATCTGCTAACTTGACGCCATTACACCAATTTACACCCGCCGATTTAAATAAACTGTATATCATTACAAAGGGGAAGGTCCTTCCTAGAACATATATTAATATAAAAAAAGCGAAATAATATTTAAATAGGAAATATACGAGGAAAGTTTCAAACTTTCTTCACTTTAAAATATCTGAAAACTTTGCTAATTTACATCCCACCGATTTAAATAAAATGCATATCATTACAAAAAGTAAAATCCTCTTTATAATATGTATTAATATAAAAAAGGGGAAATATTTAAATATGAAATATACGAATGACGTTCGAAACTTCTGTCATTACAAGATATCTGGAAATTTGATCCCTCAAGATAATTTACATTTCACTGATTTGAAGAGAATGAACCTCGTAATACAGAGGATGGTCCCTTCTAGTACATATTAACAAAAAAGGGCGGAAATAATAAGTATGAAATATAGGAGGGAAGTTCTGAACGGTTTTTATTACAAGATGTTGTTTAAGTGCTTTTTCAGCTATCTAAGTTTTGCTTTTGGATTGGTTTCCACATACTATACATATACAGGCATCATCGGTTTAGCACAAATTAAACCAAGTTTATTGATTTTTATTTCATTTTTTATTATTTTTTACATATACATCAAGAGTATTTTGGCAGTCGGTCAATTAAATTTATACATTTGGCTATAAATTGATAATATATGAAATGATATTAGTAGGCAAAAATCTGGAAAATATTAACTAGAAATACATTGTCATAAATTTTAGATTTCTATGTACAAAATTTAAACTAACATGACAACCTATAAGGTAATTTACAGAATTTTCATAACATGAAGTTTCTGAAAGTGTTCGAAACACAACTGAAGTAATTCAAAACATTTGAAATTGAAAATATATCTTAGAATAACTATAAAGCAATATTATGACAAAGGAAATGAGTAAATGTGTTCTTCTCAAAGTATGGGTTGCAACTAATTATTGTATTTTCTAATTGTTGCGCCCAAATTTTCCGCTTGCTGTCCTTTGTAAATTGAAATCGTGCTTTATTTAAACCTCTAATTGTTAGCATTTAACACGGTCTTATTAACTTTGGTGAAGAACAAACTTACTGTTACACAAATATTAATGTTAAAATCTAAATATGATTGCTGCACTTGGTTTAATAATAAACAGGTACTTATTCTCATGTACAATATCAGTTTTAAAGAAATTGCACTGACACAATATAATTCATGTTACGATTAAACCATCACAATATATTACTGTAGAAATACACAACCAATAATGCTGAAACATGAATGTGGTTACGGATCGAGTTGTATTAAAAACAAATTAAATTGAAACAATGTAGTTTTAAACCGGAATTTAAACCGTCACAATTGTATATCATCAAATTGCCACCATAGGGAGATTCATTGGTATCAGGTAAATAGGCAATGACATACATGTATTAGCCTAATTGTTTACTATTACGAACTATCATTATCCCTGACATATTTGTATTTTATAAGTAGGCTTTTATTATTTTAGAACTACCATATGCCATAAGAGATATGATATCAAATACTTGCAATGAATTGCCTGGATCTTTCTGAATTATAAACTGGTACGTACGACAAGATTTTTGCATGCACCTTGCATATGCAGTACAGAAAAATTAAGATGATTTTGAAATCCGAATTCTATGATAAAGGAATTTCAGAATACAACCCTTGTTTATTTCATTAAATTTACAATAAAATAATTCTGTCCAGCCTTTCTGCACCATGGGACGTTTTAGCTTCACATCACCAACAGTTGGAGCAATTTTCATCCACTCCATTTTGGACAATAAGAAGCTAAACTACTAGCATAACCATCTAAAACATTTTTCTTGTTTATGTTCATCTTAACTACTTTTAATAACAATTTACCTTTTTCTTTCACACAAATCCAAGATGCTTGACTTTCTTCATAATCTGGAACTTTTAACGCTTTCTGTACTTCCTGAGTATGGTCGTTGGTGTCTTCTTCACTTCTTCTTCTTTCCTCTAATTGTAGACGTTGTTGTGCTCTTCCTTGTAAAAATTTTTCAAATTCCATATCCTGTCCCGATTTAATTTGTTCTTGAATTGCACAAAGTTCGTTGATTTCATTACGAATCTCCTCATTATTTAGATAACAATTTCGCAGTTTCATACTTAATCTTTGCAATTTATTTTTACATTTCCAGTTAGGCTTTATTTGAATTGCCACTTTAAACCAAAATGAATTTTTGGATTTCCAGCACTGAATATTTTTGATGGAATCCTCTTCAATTACAGTTGAAACTGCGGCTAGTAAATGTTTCTCTGGTGCAAGTTGGTAGTGGTACCGCCTTTACAACCATTACCGAAACCAGCAGAAGCAACAAATACCTCAGGAAGATTACTGTCCAATCTGTAATTACAGAAAGTAAACAGTTATCATTTTAGTAGTGTACAGTATATATATATATGAGCGGCTCGGGAGAACAATGGTTTGTCAGTTTTTCTAACTCTCGAATCAGCTGGGAAAGAAGGTTGACCAGTCGCATGCAATTCCATGCTATTGCACATACCCAATAAGTTTTCTCTGACCTATGAATAAACTACCTACATACTCTACTGTGGTTGGATTACAAGCTATTTGCACCTAATAACTCAATTTCACCGTCAGTGACCCTTACTATTATGTACGCCCGACCCGTTTGGATATATAAGACTAGTTTAACTAGAATCTTTGCTATTTAATTAGATTATGTAATGAGCTGTAGCATGAGCCATTGAATGTAAAGTGTAGATCCCATTTATTCATTCAAGTGTAGGCTGGCCTCAAAGTGCCGCCCAAATTCAGCGTGGTAAGTGGTTACATGTAAAAAGAAAACAAAAACACAATATGGTATTATACCATCTTAACTTGTTTCAGCAGTAGAGCCAGGTAGAAATGTGACGAGGTGGCAACACTGCAAAGCACATTACCATATAAGTATCTAATTGAGTAAAGTTACTACTGTTTTATGTGCAGTAGGGATAACATGTGTGATTGGCAACACCGCAATTTGTGATCAAATCCTCTACTGGGTTGTTTGTTTTTTTATGCAAAACATTGTTCAAGTTAAATTTAAATATATACAAAGGAGGAAAGGAATAATATAAATTGATGCATATAAATATATTTATGTATTATTTAAATATGTTAACGTATGAAATTCGTACTACAAACCTGGCATACCATTGTAGAAGAGAACAAGGTATTTTGTTGTTAAAATCTATTAACAACAACTAAGCAAAAGGGGACAATATCCTCTCCGAATCTTAATTTTGCATGTACAACGTACTTGACACGATAATAAAACAATTTCGAAGTAAATCCTACGAAAAATTATTGTTTTTATTTACAGTAAAGTCCATATTTTCTTTATGGTTTCCCCACAAATACACAATTGCTTCCTATTGAAATTAGTCAAGGATAAATGCATTAAAGAAAGACAAATTCCTACGACGTTAACATCTCATATTTACATCATGTAAAAGAAATTTTTTTCGATAATTTTCACTTTTTCTTTACTGTGACAATATGTTGTATTTCTTTCTTTGCTTCGCAGGATGTTGAAATAACACAATAATGAAAGTCTGCATTTAACTATCTTTTAAACATGCTCTGGTTAAAAAGTATGTTTTACCATAAGTAATGTAAAAAGTACTTTTCTTTTTGTACAAAATGGTCAATATTTTCTTTGAGGTTTAAAAAAATATCCACAACTTGTGTCTAAAATCAGTAAAGATTGAAGAGTGACTTTCACTTCTCTCTTCACGATTTTTAAAATTAGCATGTGTTGAATAATTGTTTCTTACCGTTATCCAAGAAAGCAGTATATTTCTGTATCTTGCTTCTGTTTTCTTATTAAGCTGGGATGCTACATATCCTCAAATGTGGTTTCCAATAAAATATGGATTTATTATTTAAAATAAAAAATAAATGTGAAACGTTAATAGGAAATATCCATTAATATGTTTCACCAAATTCGTCTTAATATTTGGAGATAAAAATAAAGAAATACTGTTATCATTCTCTTCAAAAAGAAACGCTGTTGTATCGATGCACGTCATAGGTTTCTGCATTTACAAAGTATAGATCCTGTGCAAAACTGCATAAATTATATATTTATAGGATACTGCAGACAATGATGTTTACATAGTTAGGGAAGAAGGATTGCATCGGAATACCAATTAGTGCAGAACTTAAGTAAACGGACAAAATACAAATAATAATAAAGCCGGTGTATAGGGTTTCTTACCCGCGCCTAACACTTGTCATAATGAGAGGGAATGAACTGAACTGGAAGACGCGACAGCTAACGCCGTGCAGCTATGCTACCCAATATACACATTCTTATCACAATCGTGTCTGGTAAAGAGAACCACTCTCACCCCTCCTTTCATCTCTCCCATACTAAAATCAGCTAACAACATCAGCGCAATTCTAATTTCGAACTACACATTTATTAGTATCGATAAAATGAAAGAATATAACAGAGACGAAACAATATTCATAAGTTGATGTAGGGAGAAACTTAAACACATACAATGAAAAATTGAAATGGATGTATATTACAAAGAGGTTCAGAAATGAGGCAGAGGGAGAGAGAGAGAGAGAAAGAAAGGGAGAGAAGAAGAAAAAGAAAAGGGAGAACAGATAAAAATGTGGATTTTAAATGTAGTAAGAAAATAACCTAACACTATAAGTTCTGTTTTCAGAAATCCAACAGTAATATAGAAATAACGTTTATTTTTATATATTTTTCAGGACTATTCGAATATATAGAGGATGCTTGAAACATTCATTAAGTCCTTTCAAAAAAAAAAAAAGCATACTCAATTTCCAGTAGAACTGTAGATCTCCGAGACACATCTAGGATAATATTAAAAGTTTAACATCCTTTGTTTCAGCGTGGCTCCATTGCAAATTCGGTACTGTTCATTGGACGTACTGATCCAAAATACAGGATGGCCCAAAAGTAGGTATACACCGCTGTATTGATCAAGTATAACATTCTACTTTATAGATTTCTTTGTTTCGGCTGTTCCGAGCTTAAGATATAAGTAAAAAGACATTAAAAACAAATAATATAGAAACTAAGTCTATCTGATGGATAACAAGAAATAATATAAAAAAGTAATGAGTTGATCAGTGCGTGACTGTATACCTAGTTTTGGGCCACCCTGTACATTAGTATCAACGCAGTAGGTTGCGTAGGTCATATCTTCCATTCCAGACTACTTATGTAAACTGAACCAAAAAAGAAAAAAAAGAAAGAAGAAATTGAATGAATGCTAGTTTACTACTAGGTTTCTATCAGAAATGCCCTATATTAAAGATCCATACTGTATCATAATGACCCAGGGTCACCCGCAGGTTCCCAGACGGGGTCCAACTCCAAAGTTTAAAGTGACAAGGGGGGTTAAGTAGCACATCGTTTGAAAGCTGTGAAATGAAAGAAAATGGAACATGTCCCGACTGTCTACGACAACCGTATGCAAAATGGTGCCATGGAAAATGTAAACAGCTTAATTGAAAAATCTATGGCCACCTGAATCCAAGATGGCCGCTTAAAACCTATGTCGAAAGAATAGGTATACTAAACTGCTGAAGCTAGGAAAACCAAATTTGGCATAACTGTTGATCAGTAGGTGGCGAAAAGATACGAAATGTTCAAAAACGCAAAATTTTTAGTTCAAAATGCCGCACACGCATGTCCAGCTCAAACCACTGCAGTTGGAGATGCGAAATGTGATATTTACGTTTATTGTCAATAGTAGATATCCACAAAATCTCAAAGACGTTTCATCTATAACCCAATATGGCTGCCAGTATGAAAAATGAGTTTGTATATAAATATACTATTTCTTGGAATGTGACAAAACCAACAAAAATTGACGCAGCTCGATGTAATGAAACTATTTACACGTGATTTGGTACTGCTTGCCAATTTTGTAAATGAACGTTTTATGTATCCTTGCTATTGGTTGAAATATTGTAATCAAACCAACGAATGGCATACAAATGTAACCGTCACGGATACGTTACAATAGAGCCCCCAACCTGAGTGGTGCAACAAGTATGTATGAACTACGTATGGTACAAATAGAAAAGTCTCCAAGGTATTCAACTTTCGTTTAGCAGTATGAATAAGAAATCCGAGTTGTGTGTCCATCGCATATTCGCTATATGTACGTAAATGAAATCGAGAGAACCGTGACGAACGTGCATTAGGAACAAAACACATATGTATTGTTACGGTATGAAATAATGGTTGACGTGAATCGAATTTCAATTGTTCTTTAGTGCTCCTATTTCCTAACAGCACAATTTCATAGCAGGCATAGGCCTATTATCTTCCCTCAGGTATGTGGGAATGTGTCTAGTATGTGCCTTATGTACCTCAGAAATCAGTAGTTGTTGGTGGAATGTCCATAAAATTCTCCCCAGGGAGATCCGGAGATAATGGGTGGAAATGCTTAGATGTAAAGAAATACACTATTGTTTAAATGACTGGATGACAGGTAAGGGGTGGGGTAAAGCTACTACATTGTTGTATGTATAGGAGTAACACAAAAGAGAATAGTAGTAGATGTCAAAGTTGAAAAGATATATGAATTGTAAAAACAAAAGAATAATAGAAAAGAAAAACCTTGGAAACTTGTTGAACAATGGTAGATTGTTATAAAGAAAAGAAAAGAATAATACAAGTACACAATATATTATAATTGCAAGCTTTAAAAGAATTTTGAAAAGAAAAGAATAATAAAAGAGAAACCTTGGAAACTCATTGAACAATGGTAGAATGTTATAAATAAAAGAAAAAAGAATAATAATAGAGAAACCTTGCTGCTGTATACTTTAAAGAACAGTAATTTAGTTGTTGAACAATCGCAGGTTGTTATAAAGAAAAGAAAAGAATAATAGATGTACACAATACATTGTAGTTGCATGGTATAAAAGAATTTTGAATAACAGAAAAGAATAATAGATGTACACAATACATTGTAGTTGCATGGTATAAAAGAATTTTGAATAACACAAAAGAATAATAAAAGAGAAACCTTGCAGCTGTATGCTTTAAAGAACAATAATTTAGCTGTTGAACAATCGCAGATTGTTATAAAGAAAAGAATAATAGAAGTACATAATACATTATAGTTGCATGGTTTAAAAGAGTTGAGTTGAGTTGATTTTTAGTTTAACGTCCCGTTTAGCAGCGAGGCAATATGAGACGTGGACCTACTGATTAACGTGGAATACGAACCACATGAGCTCCCGCCGGGAATCGAACCCCGGTCTCCCACACCAAAGGCTAACCACTTAGCCACAGAGTAGCTTATGGTTTAAAAGAATTTTGAATAAAAGAAAATAATAAAAGAAACCCCACAGCTGTATGCTTTAAAGTATAATAACTTAGTTACTGAAAATTGCAGATTGTTATAAAAAGAATAGATGTACACAATACATTGTAGTTGCATGCTTTAAAAGAATTTTGAATAAAAGAAAATAATAAAACAGAAACCTTGCAGCTGTATGCTTTAAAAGAATAATAATTTAGTTTTTGAACAATGGTAGATTGTTATAAATAAAAGAGAAAAGAATAATTAAAAAAGAAACGCTGCAAAATCATTGAACAATGGTAGATTGTTATAAAGAATAATACCAGATGTTGATGTGGGAAGTTGGAGAACATTGTACAATAGATGAAATGTTTATGAAAAAACTTGTTAACCGGTGGTTGATGTCGGAAACGCGTACGCGGGGTACGAGACCGTAAATAAACTTGAAGTAAAAGACAGGAAGTTTTAGAATTTTGAAGAAGACAATAGTATTTACTTTGAACGTATCTATGAGAATAATTTTGGGAATTTTTTTGTTGTAAAGATTTTTTTGTTTGTATAGTGTTAATGATTTGTTTTGAATATTCTCCTTTGAAAGGAATAGGTGACTTGTATGAACTTGATGCTGTTGGTGGACGCCATCTTGTTTGTTTGAACTGTTTAAACACGGGAGTTTTGGAAAATGTATGTATTTTCGCTATGGCTGCTGTGCAAAAGATATATTTTGTGGACGTCGATGAAGACTGCTTTCTGCACCATGTATGGAGAAGCTGAAGACAGAGAATAGATAGAGAATAGGGATTTGCCGGTAAAGCCAAGACCGGACTCCCCAGACAGCGTGGAAACTATTTATTTATCATCATCTTTGGATGATACAGATATTGAAGTATTTTTTATCAGGATCACCATCTTTGTTATCAAGATCGTCACGATTTCGGGGTTTAGATTTTGATTGTGGTACTTTCAAAGTGGACTCAAAGTGTATATTAAAGGCTATTAAAGACTTGGATATTACTAAAGTTTTAATTTTTTATGGTTGTTTTGAAAGCGTGGAGAACCAAATGGGCGACGAGTGTTTGTTTATGAGTGAAGAAGAATTATAGGAAAGAGCAATAGCGAGTTTAATAGACACTGAAATTGGTGAACTGTTTTATACATATGCGAAATCACATGTAATTGGTACATGTACAGAAGAAATATTTTATGAAACATATGATTTAATTGCAGAAAGACAGAACAAATTTATGTACGAACTGATTGAGATTTTTAGGATGAAAGAAAGCATATGTGAAGTGAACTGCAAATCTAAAGCGAACATTGTGTTTGTGTAAATACTATAAAGACATACAAAAAAGGAAATATAGATAAAAACTTTAAACTTTTGACTATGTATTAATATTACATTTTCCGAAAACAAGATTTTGTGTATTATGTAGTGCAGAACATATTAGTGAACTTTGTGTTTTAAAAACTATAACTGCATACTTACGTTTTAATATTTTTTGTGAACAATGTTTGCTGCATCTTGAACATCATTGTTTATTTCTTCATATTGGAACGTTTGCTGTAGAACATTTCTGTAACGACGTAACTTATTGATTTATTTGAAGTGTTTGAAGAACAACATAGTGAAATTTGAAGTATAACCTTTATACACAAAGCGCGTGAACACTGAATTTGTTGGACAAATTATTGTTTTTTCTTAGAACGTAAACATGAAATTTTACCATATGTTAATGAATGCATTATTGACATACAAGGTTTTAAAATTTTATATCATAAATTTTTCATTGGTGAATTTTAACTACGTGTGATAATATAGCAAATTTGCATTGTTTAATAAAATTACCAGTAGAATACAATGTACTTCCGTTAGGTTGTTAAAACAAATTGAATGTTTAACATTAAACTTTGTAAATAACATTTAACATTGTATTGTAAAGGTGCAGAAAAACATTTGTGGATTAAAAATATTTTTTGCAGTAACTATTTTTAATTTGGAAAATAAAACATTGTACGGCATTAAATGCATTGTATGCAAAAAAGATATAATAATTATTATTGTGTGTAATGATTAATAATATTAAATATTATATTTTTTCTTATTATTGTAATTTGTATTGTATTGTAATGAAAAAATGAAAATATAAAGAAATAAACTTTTGCATTACAATAAGTTTTCTTGTTTTCTTTTGTAAAAAAATTAATGAAATAATTAGAAAAAATATTTTGAAAATGTTTGAAAGTAACATGTTTGATATTTATTTTCTTTTGCATTTACATATATTATTTGGTGATTAGTTTTATTTCACATGTTTGCATTATTTTAATTTTTTGTAATATTTTACATTTTAAGAAAATATTTAAAAGATAAATACGAATAATAAAATACTTAGCAAAGTGTTACAACTTGAAAATATATATATATATATATATATATATATATATATATATATATATATATATATTCTTTAGAGTGCAATAGAAGTTCTAGAACAAATAAAAGTTTATTTACCAGTGCTTTATCTGTACAGAAACTTATTAAATTTTCGTAATAATTTTTAAATTGGATTGTAATTTTTATTTTCTCGTTTTTATTAAAGAAAACTCCTAATTTTTTAATGAATCACTTCCAAAGCAGTTTTAGTTATATCGTATGCATAGCATACTCGTTATTAAATTCGATTGTGATTATTTTATTTGCACGCTTCCTTAGGAAATTTGGTTAGTTCGTTTTACTGCGAAAACTCCATTTATTTATTTAACTTCTTGTAATTTTTTACGGATCGATTTCAATGAAATCTCATAAAGAGAAACTACGTTTCGAAAATGCTACTTACTTTACGAATCGCTTCTTTAAGCTCCTTAATTATTTAACCTCTCGTAATACATTACTCGAACACTGTGTGAACTTACAAAAATCGTGTTATTTCAAATAACACTCCTTTTTAAAAGTGTTTCGAAAATACTAATTATTTAATGGATCGCTTTTTTAAAAAGCTCTAATCAATCTGTGATTGTATTAAAAAGTTTTTAAAAGACATGTTTTGTGCATTAGTAAAAGTATGAATTGTACGTGTGAAAAAAACGTGTAGTGACATTAATTGTGTTCTATTGAATTGGATACCGAATAGAATTTTTTACTTTGTCCTCCATGTTATCATAGTTTAAAAAATAACAATATACATACTTATATAATGAAAAGTAAACACGTGTTGCAGTTGGAAGCTGTGTCCAAGAATGGAAGTAAATAATATTAACTTTTGTAGGACGTATGCCCAGTCGTTAAAAGTTTATGCGCATGCGCAGACTTATTCATGTAAACATAGGAACATTACTTAAATAGTATAGTATTTGTGAAGATGTGTAGTAGACGGAACTATCATTCCGAGTACATTTCGCCAAGAAAGAACTTAAACCTGCTAATAGGAAGAAAGTTATTTTTGTAGATGATGATATTTGTGATGAAGTGAAACTATTATATCCTACTGAAGAAAACTAATTCGTTTAGAAGATTTTATCGAAATGATGAAATATAATTTGAAAAGTGTATCGTAATAAGCATATTGAAATTCATTAGATATTGTTAACTGTAAGTGCAATCGATTTAAAATAAGTGAGTTGTGTAAAAGAACTTTTTCAAAATTATAAACTGTATGAACCACTACTTTGTTGTGCTTGTTCATTAAGAATATCCGATGAGCGCGTTCATTTTTGTATATTATTGTATAATAATAGTTTAAAAGTACTGTGTGGGAATTTGTAATTAAGAAAACTCGTGACAGTGTTTGAACTGTACTTGAAGAAACGTTTCTTAGACGATACTTATAGACGAAACAAAACGCTTTTAAATTGATTTAGTTTATCATATGAATCACATTTTTAGATTCTTATATTCTCGATTTAGATGAATTGTTTTTGAAGAAAGATAAGAATGTATACAGGAAACACAGTGTGTGTATGATTGTACTTTTTTGTGACTGAACAGTGCGTGTTGGAATGTATTTCAAGATGGAAGTCAGAATATAAACTATTATGTTTTGCATGTTTTCAAAATATCCGTATTTTAGATGAACATGAATGTATTACTTTGGACTATGAAATGTTATGCTATGGTACGGACGTGTTATGGTACGAACAGATAACTTTGATGACTTGTACGAAATCTTATCATCATATTACGATACTGAAATAGAAGATTGGACTTTTACTTATGCTTTATATAATATTTTATTAAACAAAAATTATCACGATTTAATTACAGAGCTTTTCTTAGAAAAATATTTTATTTATAATTTTTAATTTGTTTGATGTGTTAGTGAAATAAGTAAGCGAAGTGAAAGTTATACATTGTAAATACACTAAATTTTACACTAATTGTAAACTCGTTAAATGTATAGAAACGTTAAAAATTTCTGTGGAAGCTCTGCTTATTTTTCTTAACAGAACACTTATTATAATTGTAGAATACTTATAGAATTGTAGAATGTTATATTTTATTGTAGAATACTTATTATAATTTTAAACAGAAAATTTTTATTATGATAAAATTTACATTTACATGAATTCAAAATTAAAATAGAATATAACATTGCATATTTATTTATATGCTTTATAACATTTTTATTTATGATATATGTAATCACTTAAATTGTGAAAAAATAAAAATATTTGGGTAAAAGTATTTTGGTTATTTTTTGTTTTTTTTAAATTACTTAGTTTATCTCGTACGCAGACGTATTTATTTTGTAATTTCGCACACATACGCACTTACTATATAATCTTGTACCCAGATGTTTTATTTTGCAATCTTGCACGAAAACGAGTTACAATTATGTGATTATACGTGTATAAATGATAATTACATAATTATTTTAAAATATAAAATAATTTTAATACATTAAGAAAAGTATAATAAAATGAAATGATATACATGAAGAAAAAGAAAATATATGAGAAGGAATAAAATAAACATGTTTGAAATACATATACAGAAGAAACTTATGAAAGAAAACTAACAGTATGAAAAAATTACAAAAGAATCAATGCTTAGTGTATTATTGTTATTTTAAATTAAATCATAGCTTATGCATGAACTTTAATATATTGACAGTGTTTTGACTGCATGAATAGATTAAACAAAGAGTTTTCACAGAAATTTTTAACACGTTCACACTATCAGTGTTTTGTTAAGAAAAATAAGCAGACCTTCCACAGAAATTTTTAACACGTTTAGATACATTTAACGAGTTTCTATAAGAAACGATCCGATAAATAATTAATTACGAGATATTAAAAAATACGAGTTTAAATAGGATGACAATCATAGATTGATTAATGAGCATTCCCTATTTTAGAATTTTATTTTTTTGGAGTTTTCGTAGAAAACGGATTTGTTAATAATATGAGATATTAAAAGATGCGAACTAATAATGAAAAATAGGAAACTACTTTTACAAAAAAGTTTACGGGAAACTAACATGTACTTTACCGGTTTATGCTAACGATACTTCCGTCAACAGTTTCTTTCGATATTGAAAAATAGGAAACTACTTTTACAAAAAAAGTTTATGGGAAACTAACATGTACTTTACCGGTTTATGCTAACGATACTTCCGTCAACAGTTTATTTCGATATTCCCCTAAAAGTATAACAGTACTAAAAAAGATCTTTTTCTTAGTGAACATGTACTATAAATGCAGTAAGTTAAAAAGATAAAACGTATACTACATAGTAATATAGTAATTTGAATACTAAGAAAAGTATATTCAAAACAAAAAATATAAAACATGTACACGTACATATACACAATAGTGATAAAAAGTATACTGCAAAGGAATTTTTAATATGATCACACTCTACGACTGCTGTTTAAAAGAATACGAAAAAATAAAAAAAAAGTTTTTAATATGATCACAGCAATTTTTATATTTTAACAACCAATTTTAATATGATCACACTCTATGAGTGTTCTGTTAAGAAAAATAAGCAGAGCTTCCACAGAAATTTTTAACGTTTCTACACATTTAACGAGTTTCTATAAGAATTTAAATAGGATCACAATCAGATTGTTTAACGAGCTTCTACTATTTGAGAATTTTATTTTTTAAGTTTTCGTAGAAAACGAATCTGTTAATAATGCGAGATATTAAAAGATACGACCTAACTAAAATTGCACAGCAAACGAACCATTACATAAGTTGATTGATCCAGGGGGAATCGAAGCAAATAAATAGTATACTGAAAAATAGCATAACTGGTTGAAAAAACTATACTACATAGTGATAAAGCATACTGAAAACTTAAAAGAAATTGAACAAGTACATATCTATATACAAATTAGTAATACGGAAACTTAAAATAGAAAGTTTTTAATATGATCACAATCTTCGATACCAAACAAATAATACGAAAGTATACTGGAAAGTAACATAAGAAGTTTAGAAAAGTACAAAATCATCTGTGGATATTTTTATGTGTCCAAGAAAAATAAAAAGTATAGTGGAAATCGATATAATTACTTTAGAAAGTTAAAAAAGAAGTATACTAAATAATATAGTAATATGCATAAGAAAGTATACTGAAAACTATAACCAGAAAACAATCATATACACATGTACATATAGTTAGTAATACACGTACTATTGTATACTGAAAAGAAATATAAAAAGTGTAAAATTGCAAACATTGACTGCTGACATACATATACAATTTTAGTATACTCAAAAACAATATAGCTACTTTAAAAAAGTTAAAATAGAAAACATCAAGTGAAAAACTTACATATACAAATGAGTAATACAAATACTGAAAACTGAAAGATAACATTAACCGTGGACATTTACTTTAGTATGGTGAAAAAGAGCAGCTACTTTTTAAAAAAGTTAGAAAGTTTTAATATGATTATACTCTGACGAGTGTACTCTTTAGAAGAATACAAAAAACATTATTTGATGAATTACAGTCTGTTTTGTTAAAATAAGCAGAGCTTTCACAGAAATTTTTAAGACGTTTACACACATCTAACAACGAGTTTATAAGAATTTAAATAGGATCACAATCATAGATTGTTTAACGAGCTTTTACTATTTGAACATTTTATTTTTCTGGGTTTTCGTAGAAAACGAATCTGTTAATACGAGATATTAAAAGAAACGATCCAATAAATACAAATATAGTAAAAACTAAAACACAAAATTGAGTGTAAACATTTTTATGTATACGTTAATAAAAAGCATACTAAATATTAAATATGTATTATAACTGTTACACAGTAACTATTTACTGTATTTTAAATATTTATGTGTACAGTATATAATCGTATAGTATACTATGTATAATTTATCATTTACCTTTAATATATATTAAATGTAAGATATAAACAGCTAAATACCTTTACTAAATCGTGTTTTTTTCACTCGTATACGTATTGTTGTATACCTTATATAAAATATTTACGTCTCTTACTCGTATATATAACATATAAAACGTTCAGTAGCTTCATGCCAAGTATTTAATTTTGTGCATTGCGGTTAATATAAAACATTATTATAATACGCCATATACAAATATAAAGCCTTAGCACTCATAGTATATCAATGATACAAACAAACCCGTTAAAATCTACTATAGCGACCGCCATGTGTTTGTTTTTTCAATCAACGCTATCTGTCAACACATTATTTACAGTAGTGTGTATAAGACTGTGTGTGCATGTACCATAGCAAATTACCGAGTGTTTTTAGTACCGGTAATAACCCGCGCGGTTTCCGGGCGCGAATATTTTACGCGTCCCTCATCGCGAAAACCTTTTCCCGGGCGCGAACGCCACGGGGCGCGCAACGGTGGCGGCAAAAAAGGCGCAAATTGGTTTATTTTAGTAATATAATTCATTTTGCCTATTAATGTAAAAGTATATTTTTTAATAAGCATATTGCTAAAGTTTCAAAAAAATTAACGCCATATTGTTTATGCAAATTCATACTATTTTTATTTTAAAGTTACAATGTTCTAAGTTGTATAATAGTATTCGTTAGTCGTATGCTTCATGAAAATATCTTTCTTTAGTCTAAACGACCCATAGTTTGCCGTAAAAAAGCAAAAAGTACTGTAACCCACCCCAATATAAAATTCTTCCGGCGCCCATAATACCCCGAAAAAATTGTTCAATTTCACCTTGTAAGGTATCAATCTATATAGTTTTTGACCTGAAAAATCGATTTCTGTACTCTATTTGCTTCTAGCACTAATACTTTACCTCATACATCCACTCAAAGTTATGACGTTTTGTTGCGGACAGTAAACCACTTAGCTACTTATTGTCAAAAAATCGAGTTTTCAAAATTTCTATAATCAATGAACTTTTTATATAAATTTAACCTCAGGAATACGTATGTGATATGTATTTTATTCCTTATGGTATACATTTACCAAATACGGTTTTTAACTGGTTTTATATATAAATGTTAACTTTTCTAATTTTTTTCACTTCGTTCTATTATTGTATGTTATATCTTTTGCTTAAATACTTTATGCGGAAAAAACTTTTTTCCATCAGCGCCATCTATTCATGCAACATTGTCAGTACTCTGACGGACTTTGTGCGTATACCTTCGTAAGTTAGCGCGTGTTGTTATTCCTGCAAACGGCAATGCATCGTACGTTTACCGGTACAAATATTTTTTCGCTTCCCGCCTTGCCAAAACAAGTTTATTTTCCCGCCATATTTCATTTTCTTAACAAAGTAATATTCAAATGTTCGTATAGTTTCCGTACGTGCCTTCAAACATACAGTGTAGTAGCATACATAGCAAAACTCATATTAGGTAAGTCACAACTTTAATTTTCATAATCTATAATAAGATTTCTAGTTCTCAAAACGTTTTAATTATATGTAGGAGTAGTAATATATACTTAATTTCCATACGCCCTTAACATAACGTCCAACTGCTCTGCACTACTAACCATAATCGTGTAACGTTGCATTCCGTCATTATATAAACATGTATGATACTCAAAGCCTAATTTTAACCTCCATTTTCCCCTTTCAAATGGTAAAAATAAAACGCAATAGCGTTAAAAGTAACGGTTAAAAGTAAATACTCGAAATATTCGAATAACTTCGTCCAATGTTCTAGCTTAGATTAATTTTGATTTAACAAGGCGGTAGAATTTGAAGTAAGCGACCATTCAGTTAATTTTGTTTTAAAATTGAAAATTGTTGTTCACTTTCAAAGTCAAACCTCAGCAAATGAGCAAATATGTAGATCTTAAACAGGTTAAAAGTTTTAAAACAACAGAGAATCATCTCTCACATACTTTTTTTTCGTTACAACATTGTTACATCATGCAATAACTGTTTCCTAGCTGAATAATAATAATAATAATAATAATAATAATGGTGTAAACTTATCAGACACCTATGGACTACCCTGTAATATTCAAAATGTTGAGTTTAGTTGATTTTAGTTTAGCGTTCCTTTCAGCAGCGAGGCTATATGAGACGTGGACCTACTGATTAACGTGGAATCCGAACCACATGAGCTCCCGCCGGGAATCGAACCCGGGTCTCCCACGCCAAAGGCGCGTACGCTAACCGCTTAGCCATGGAGGAGCTCCAAAATAATATTCAAAATGTATTATATTGTGAAAGCATTCTTTTTTTCTTTCCTCCAAACAAAACTTCACAAGCCTTTAGGTAAACAAGTCTAAAAGTTTACAATAGTTACTTCAAATGACAGTTACAGCTTGTGAAACTGCACAAAGTTTAAGGGTCATACTATCAAGGATAATTTTGGTAAGCAATTTTTCATTTCCACTGTCAGAAATTTTCTAAAAGCACTGAGAGACATCATGTACAAAATAAGATCAAGTTACATGAAAAGAAATTCAATCTACTTTCATTATCACAAATCCCATGTAAAATTATGTATTTTCATGACCGCCCGCAGCAAAAGACAAGGGGTCAGTTGCTCTTATTGGATTTTCGTAAAGTGTTCAGTTCTTGTAAGTACATATCTAATACTAACTCACTCACTTTCTCATTAAGGTTGGTTTAAAGGGACAAGTTTTGCCGCTAGATGGCACTAGTCTTCGTACCTCTCCCATGTATTTTTTACCTTTCACGAAAATTCACAATTTCTCTTTAAAATTTCAACCTACAGACTTCAAATTTTAAGAAAAGGGACTTCAAAATCTATCGAATGCAATAATCCGTGCTGATTTTTTATTTAGAATTTTCTTCATTGTTGAAATGACTTGATTGTTGAAATGGATATCCAAACCTTTAAAAATGAAATTGTTTCAACAATGAAGAAAATTATAAATTAAAAAAATCGGCACGGATTGCTCCCTTTAATAGGTTATGAAGTTCCTTCTCTAAAAATTTGAAGTCTCTAGGTTGAAATTTATAAAAATTGTAAATTTTCGTGAAAGGTAAAAAATACATGGGAGAGATATGGAGACTGTAGTGACATTATCGGCAAAACTTGGCCCTTTACACTTTCCTTAAATACTCAAGTCTATAGTTTAGGGGTCGTCCACATATTATGTAACGCGGCAAACGAAAGGAGGGGGTTCGGCCTTGCGTTAGGAAGTGTGACAAGGAGGAGTACGATGTTTACGTCTTCGTTACGTAACGCAGCTTTTTTTGCTGTATTTTCATTTTAATTCTCAGATTTATATGCAATCTTTTAAGTAAACAATTGTATTTAGTTCTTTTCTTTTTTATAAACAAGTAAATGAACATTTCTATTGTTTTGGGAAATTGCGAACTATAGCCTGTATAAATTGAATCATGTAGAAGGAATTCGAAGACGCTACTAGACACCAGGATGGCTGGTGACGAACCCTGCGTATAATGCAATACAATAAAGCTCCGTTTTGTAGCTATCGCAGTTTTGTATTTACGGCACGGTTTTCTGTAGTAATTTGTTAGTAATCGTAACCATTGCTTGAAAATGCCCTCGCATTCCCACTCGTATCGGTATTTCTGAGAATCTTACTTAAAACTTTTGATTTGAATCATTGCCCACTCTACTTTTAAGAAACTTTTCCGTGAAACAATATTTTCTGCGATGGAACGATCCACGATGTGCAGAGCAAAATAAGATATTAAAAATCAAATTCGTTGCATATTCATCTCGTGCTGAATTTTTTGGTTTATGAATTAGAACATTTCGAGTTTATTCGCATTCTGGCACTGATTTGAGACAATAAGAATTTGAAAAGGGGTAAACTAAAGTTCAAAGTCTAAAGAAGATGCTCTAAAGTTTGTTCCCAAACGAGATATCCCTGCCTGTTCACGTGTTCAGTTACTTCGAATCAGTGATCGACGAGAAGAGAACTACTTTGCATCGTCGGCACTGGCTTTCATCAAATACACGAAGCATACTGGATCCCGGAAAAAAAGGTCAAAGTCAGTTCTTTAGATCGACGTTCTTTAAATTTTCGCCAATAAACAAAATTGGCGAAAAAACAAAAATCACAAAGTGTTACGTAACAAAAGGTGGAGCGGTTCGGCCTTGCGCTACGAAGTGTCGCAAAGTAGAGGGAGTGGGTAAAAATTGATCAAAAATTGAGTCACGTAATATGTGGATGGTCTAGTTTATATGGATATGTTTGTAAATAACAGTTTTTATAGCTGCATTATGTGCACACGTACTTTAAAGTGTGCGCACTAATCTTATTCCTCCTTGGAAAAATTCCTGTGGACGTCCCCCGTAAATATTTAAAATACCGTAAGACGGGGTTACTATGCACAAAATATGATAAGAGTTTTACAGTCCTCTGTTGGCAAAACCATGAATAGTGAAGAGGAAGCTTCAACTGTCACCGTAAGATAGAACATCTAACTGTATTTTGGCTATAATGTTGGTGGTTAACATCATTCTAATTACCGGAAGGATTTGTTGTTGTTGAGGCATGGAAAGCAGACCTGTAAAGGTTGACAAAATTTGAAAGATATCACCTACAAGAATTTCCGTCGAAGTCAGTTTCGTAGAACACTACTGCGTATAATGGAACTTTGATACAAAGTTGAAATTGAAATGTGAAACGTTTTAAAGTCATAAAAAAGTAAAACTGGAAGAAGGCGGTTTCAGCCTCTAATCGGGGTGGGGTTACTTTGCACAGGTAAAAAAATACATCTTAGATAGGAAATTATTACTACTGGAACCTCCTGCATTCTCAATTTGGGTAAATTTCCTATTAGGTAGATGCCGGAATGAATTTCTTGTTCGAAAATAAATTATGGACAGTGGTGGACCCAAAAGACTAGTTTGAGAGGGGCTTCACTCACAAAGGCTTCGTTTTTTTTTTTTTTTTTAAGAAATAACTGGACTTTTGGGGGGAACTTGCAGCTTAATGTTAGACAGTTTATTTAGATTGGCGGGGTGTAAATTAGTATTATAGTGTTAAATTAGCAGATATCTGTAATTAAAAAGAACTTTGGAACTCACCTCATATATTTCGTATTTAAATATTATTTCCCCCTTTTTATATTACTATAGGTTGTAGAACGGATCTTCCCCTTTGTAAAGATAAACAGTTTACTTAGATCGGCGGGGTGTAAATTAGTATTATGGTGTCAAGTTAGCAGATATCTGTAATTAAAAAGAACTTTGGAACTCACCTCGCATATTTCGTATGTAAATATCATTTCCCCCTTTTTATATTATTTTATGTTGTAGAAAGGGCCTTCCCCTTTTTAATGGTAACAGTTTATTTAGATCGGCTGGGTATAAATTACTATTATGGTGTCAAGATAGCAGATATCTGTAATTAAAAAGAACTTTGGAACTCACCTCGTATATTTCGTATTTAAATATTATTTCCCCCTTTTTATATTATTATATGTTGTAGAAAGGACCTTCCCCTTCGTAATGATATGCACTTTATTTAAATCGGCGGGGTGTTAACTATTGTAATGATGTCAAGTTGCGAGATATTCTGAAATGAAGAAAGTTTTGTAGTTCCCTCTTATGTAACGTATTTCAATAATATTTCATTTCTTTAGTGTTCCTTATAGTCAATATGAGTTGCTATATGTTTGTAGTTTGAGGTTATAATGGCGGATTTTGTTGTTTAATTATTCTGATAATTTATATCTGTTTGTACTGGCATCCCTGTGATGTGGAGTATTGTCTGCGGGCAAACGTCTGCTAGAATCACCACGGTTGCCTACAGTTAGTGCAAGAAGTACTGATACGCCTAAACAAATTATTTATAAGTCTTTAAAATCACTACTTCACAGAACTTTTTAATGAATATGACAAGACTAGTTTATTTTTTGTTCCATTTTGTAGGTGTATGAATACTTTTTGCGCTAACTGTGTATTGTTTGGTGTAATTATCTTTAGACAATAAGCAGGAAAGGACAAAACACAGAAGAGTCTTCATTCAACCATCCTACTGTGGAGACAAAAGGACCTCCAACCACCCACACCTCATTTCCTTATGTTATTTTCACAAGTGGAAGTCGCAATGCCACAAAAATATAGGAGGTTTCGTTAAAATGTACGAAGTATAGGAGTTTATAGGAAGAGACGCAAATATATAGGAAAAATAGGAAATACAGGAGCATTGGAAAGCCTAAAATACACGTACTGGGAAACACAACTTACAAAATACCACGCTTGAAGGAACTGGGTCCGTTCTGTTGAAAAGATCTGATTTGTGTAATGGTTTTGTATTTGTATGCTTATTCTTAATTTGCACCTTTGATACATCTAGTTATAGATAAATGTATAGTATCCCCGTCATTTGCTGTGAAAATTTTAGCATAAAAGTAGTTTTAGTTACCCTAAATGCAGTTTGAGTCGAATTTTGTCCAGAAAATGCTGGAATCTTAGCCATGATATTTAAGCTCCTGAAGTAAAATTGCACCGAGGATTGTAACTTCGCTTATAAAATACCATTTTTAAACGTAGTAAGAATCTGTTTTGTCCAAAAGGATGGATTTATGTAATGATTTTGTAATTTGTACACGTATTCTTAATCTGCACCGTAGAGGCATCTAGTTATAAATAAATGTATAACGTTTCACTGTCATTTTCTGAGAAACTATTACCATAAAAATGATATTTTCCCCTAAATGGAATTTGAGTTGCACTTTCACCGGAAAACGCTGGAATTTTAGCCATGATAATTAAGCGTCTAAAGTAGAGTTACACCAAGGATTGCAACTACACTTATAAAATACCATTTTTGAGAGTACTGAGAGTCTGTTTTGTCCAAAAGATGAAATTTATATAATGACATTGTATCAGTACCTGTATTCTTAATTTGCACCGCAAAGGCATCTAGTTTGAGAGAAATATACGCATAACGTTTCGTGAGTTGAAAAAATCACTTTTGATTAAAGAATATAATTAATTCATATTTTAAAGCAAACAGTCTTCTTTGTAGGTGTACTTCTGTTCCGATTGTATAGCGACTAGCGACAGCCGACAAAAATTAGGAGAAAACTGACAAAACAAGGTTCTGAAGAAAGGAATTGAGGTAACAAAGAGGTCTAATAATCTCTACGACGTTTCGTGAACATAAGCACTGAAGGGCTCAGAGGACTTTCAGAATTCCAGAGAAAACTTTTCTGTACTGAAGTATACCGCGCGACGTTTTTAAAGAAATGCTCCTTGGTCTGAAGCAAAAATTCATATGCAGAACATTTGAGAGAATTATGTCATTGTTTCTCATTTGCGCTTTCTAATACCCTCTCTCCCTTGCTCTCAGCACGTATGGTTCTAAAATCCCATAAGCATAGACATACTAGATTTAAGGAAACAAAAAGTTCTTTGACCCACCAATACTCTTAAATGTACAGTAATTTCCTGTTTATTGTTGTCCTTGACCTTCTCAACTTGACCTAACCTAACCTAACCTAGTGAATCACCTTGCAATAAAACTTTTACTAACAGTTCTAAACTTACATTTTTGCATTAGGTCGGCAGCAGTCATTATGGCTCGCAAAACAAGGATTGTGTTTGATCTTAACAACAGGGTAAAAGTATTCATGCTAGTGAATGAGATAACTGAATGTAAAGCAAATCATGAAGATGTTCAACGTCGGCAAAACTGAGGTGTACGAGATTCTAAAGAAAGAAAATGAAAATTTTGAAGGGGGTAGAAAACTGTAGTAATGGAAAAATAAAACTGCAGTAATGGAAAAATAAAAATAGAACATAATGAAACTGAAAACCAGGCCATTAATGAAATAGTGTGGGAGTGGTTTGTTAGTGTCAAACCGTAAAATTACCGCATATCGGGCTCTATATTACAGAATACGCTAAAACGGTAGCTAAAAAACTGGGTAAAACTGAATTCCAAGCATCCAATGGATAATTTGAAAGTTTCCACAAAAGACATCAGAGAGGTAGGTAGGTGTAGAGGTAGAGGTAGAGGTGTGTGTGTGTGTGTGTGTGAATCGTGTGATATAAATAGAGAAACATTTGATGAATGGGTTGCTAAACTACCTTCCATAATCGAAATACATGAAATTGAATTGCACTTTTTTTCTCAGTAAAGGTCGACCTCTATTAACGGGAAACCTGACTTTATCGGAAATTTTTACGAGTCCCGCATGATTCCGCTAGACAGGTTTCACTGAAAAAAATACTGGGTATCCTCAGGAAGACAGATTTTAAAGAGAGGTAAACGCAGTTTAAGTTCTTGCAAAATTCGATTTTTTGTTAGTGTATTCTAGCAGAGGAAGACAACTTATTGTATGGCATACAAAACCCGAAGGTTTCCACTTTGTATTCCTATGTCTGCGAGATCCATCTTAATATTGTCTTCCTATCTTCGCTTAGGTCTTCAATTTTTTTTGGGGGGGAGGGGGCTTTTCTAGTAAAAAAATTTTGACAGTATTCCTACTTTCTTTCATTCTGGCTACATAACCACTCTCCTGAGCCTCCTACACTTAATGACCCTAAGAATGGTATAAATTATGCAGTTTCTCGTTATGAAGTTTTCATTATTTCCCATTCCTACCCCTCTTGGGTTTGAAGATTACATTTTCAAACATTCAGTCTGCGTTCTTCTCTTAAAGTAAGCGATCATGTTTCGCAACAATAAACAAAGACATCAGAAGGCTACAGTAGCCTTTTTTCCCCTTTCCAATCTGAAAGTTGTGCGATCCAGTGCAGTTACTTTAAATCAAAACGAATGCTATACGTCTGAAATAAAATAATTTTTCTCATTTAATTTTTAATAAATGCTGATTGCAGATACTCCGTATTTGTAAATATTAACCCATTATCAGCCATAGTAGTAGAAAAATGAGGCTTCTGCGCCACTGACCCTCTACCCACTTTCTCAGTCCCGCCTGAAGCAGACGAGTTTCCCAGTGCCGCCCGACACACTATGCCGGGGGACATATGGGGGATACGAGAAATCGAGCATCGTGAACCGTCAACCCACGGTCTTTTACGACCTCCATTTTAGGAGTGAATTTGTTCCCTTTTATGACCACATTTTAGGGGGTGTACTCGTTCCCTTTTATGACCTCCATTTTAGGGGTGATCTCGTTCTCTTTTATGAGCATATTTTTCAACCCCTATTTTAACATAGGAGATAACACAAGATTACGAACACATAAAAGAGAAGATAACATATAACACTACGTAACACACAGCATAGCAGATAACATATAAGATTACGAACACATAACATAGCAAGGGTGTACTCGTTTTCCAACCCCTATTCTGAACATAGCAGATAACACATAGAAGAGCAGATAACACATAGCACTATTTTAACATAGTAGGTAACATAAGATTACGAACACATATAAGAGCAGAAGACTACATAACATAGCAGGCCTCCATTTTAGGGGTGAACTCGTTCTCTTTTATGAGCATATTTTTCAACCCCTATTTTAACATAACAGAAATGACACTGAGATTATGAACACACAGTAGAACAGATAATACATAGCACAGTTAATAAAAGAACATGGCTTATTTTCCAACCCCTATTTTACCATAGCAGAAATTACACTGAGATTATGAACACACAGCATTTTAGGGGTGTACTCGTTCCCTTTTATGAGCATATTTTCCAACCCCTATTTTAACATAGCAGAGCTAATAAAAGAGCATGGCTTATTTTCCAACCCTTATCTTAACATAGTAGAAATTACACTGAGACTATGAACACACAGCAGAGCATAAGACTACGTAACACACAACAACCTCCATTTTAGGGGTGCACTCGTTCTCTTTTATGAGCATATTTTCCAACCCCTACGAACACATAACAGTCAACCCCTTAGCATAAGACTATTTAACATAGCAGTTACGAACACACAACAGAACAGATAATACATAAGACTCGTTCCCTTTTATGAACACTCTTTCAGGGGTGTACTCGTTCTCTTTTATGAGCATATTTTCCAACCCCTATGAACATACAACAGAACATCAGACTACGTAACATAACGAACACACAGCAGAGCAGATTGAACTCATTCCCTTTTATGAGCACTCTTTCAGGGGTGAACTCGTTCCCTTTTATGAGCATATTTTTCAACCCCTATTTGAACATAGCAGAAATCACAGCTAATAAAAGAGCATGGCATATTTTCCAACCCTTATTTTAACATAGCAGAAATTACACTGAGACTATGAACACACAGCAGAACAGATAATACATAGCACAGCTAATAAAAGAACATGGCATATTTTTCAACCCTTATTTGAACATAGCAGAAATTACACTGAGACTATGAACATACAGCAGAACAGATAATACATAAGAATACGTAACACAACAAGGATGTATTCATTCTCTTTTATGACCACTTTTTAAGGGGTGAACTCGTTCCCTTTTCCAACCCCTATTTTAACATAGCAGAAATTACACTGAGATTATGAACATACAGCAGAACAGATAATACATAAGAATAATTAACACACAAGGGTGTATTCACTCCCTTTTATGAGCATATTTTTCAACCCTTATTTTAACATAGCAGAAATTACACTGAGACTATGAACACACAGCAGAACAGATAATACATAGCACAGTTAATAAAAGAACATGGCATATTTTTCAACCCCTATTTTAACACAGCAGAAATTACACTGAGACTATGAACACACAACAACCTCCATTTTAGGGGTGTATTCGTTCCCTTTTATGATTACTTTTTCAACCCCTATTTTAAGACAATGAATACCTATGTAACATAGCGATTCGATACGCTCTTTGAACCGATTTGGATGAAACTCGGCATATGGGGGTTTTCGACCATGCTGAGTACGAATATCATACATTTAGCAATAGGTCATCAGGTACTACATGTCCCAAAATTAGTGGTCATCGAGGTCAAAGGTCAAAACTCGAAAACGAAGCAACGTATTGAGGTGGTGTTTCCACATTTAGTAATAGGTCATCAACTAGTGCAAGTTCCAAAATAGTGACCATCGAGGTCAAAGGTCAAAACTCGAAAACGAAGCAACGTATTGAGGTGGTGTTTCCACATTTAGCAATAGGTCATCAGGTACTACAAGTTCCAAAATAATGACCATCGAGGTCAAAGGTCAAAACTCGAAAACGGAGCCACGTATTGAGGTGCTGTTTCCACATTGAGCAATTGGTCATCAACTAGTACAAGTTCCAAAATAATGACCATCGAGGTCAAAGGTCAACATACTTAAAACCTAATAACACGAAAACTGAGCCACATATTGAGGTGCTCTTTCCACATTTAGTAATTGGTCATCAACCACTACATGTCCCAAAATTAGTGGTCATCGAGGTCAAAGGTCAACATACTTAAAACCTAATATCTCGAAAACGGAGCCACATACTCAGGTGCTGTTTCCACATTGAGTAATAGGTCATCAGGTACCACAAGTTCCAAAATAGTGGCCATCGAGGTCAAAGGTCAACATACTTAAAACGTGATATCTCGAAAACGGAGCCACATACTCAGGTGGTGTTTCCACATTGAGTAATAGGTCATCAGGTACCACAAGTTCCAAAATAGTGGCCATCGAGGTCAAAGGTCAACATACTTAAAACCAAATAACTCTTAAATGGATCCACATATTGAGGTGGTGTTTCCAAATCTAGTAAGTGATCATCAACTACTACAAGTTGCAAAATAATGATCATCGAGGTCAAAGGTCAAAATACTTAAAACCCAATAACTCGAAAACGGAGCCACATACTGAGGTGGTGTTTCCACATTTAGTAATCGGTCACCAACTACTACAAGTTCCAAAATAATGATCATCGAGGTCAAAGGTCAACATACTTAAAAACTAATGACTCGAAAACTGACCAAAATATTGAGGTGCTGTTTCCACATTTAGTTATCGGTCACCAAAGACCACATGTCTCAAAAGTGTCAACCATCGAGGTCAAACTCGTAAACGTAGCCAGCAAGAGATTTCTGTGACCTATTCAATTTTTTTTGTTCCAAGCAGAAAAAGTGAAGAATGAATAAATTTTAGTGACTTATTTGCTATTGTACTAACGAGAAAAAAAATCAAAACAACACCATTTTTAACTAGCTAAGAATTTCTGTACATTTTTGGGTTATTCAAAATAAACGAAAAAATAATTTGGATGGACTAACGAAAAAGAAAGCAAAGATATGTCATTTTAGCTAGCTGAGAATTTAAAGAAACAAAGGGAACCTACTCAATTTTCTATCAACGAGAAATGCCATTTCAAGTACCTCAGAATTTATGTGCCTTTTTGTGCTAAGGTCTGTTTTAACTCTTCTTGACTAATTAAATAAACGAAGGAATATTGTACCAATGAAAAATGCCATTTTTTCTAGACCATGTTCTAATATTTAAACAAACGAAGGGGTGAATTTGAGTGACCTATTCAATTTTGCACCAATGAGAAATAACGGCGTATTTTAAATCATTTTGTACTATTTAAATAAACAAACGATCGGATAAATTTAACCGGCTCAGAAGTGTACTATTTAAACAAACGAAGGTCTCTTGAGTGAGATTTCCAATTTTGTAGCAAGAAGGACTATTTTCTAACTAACTCAGAATTTCATTTCATTTTTGTAATACTCAAATTTGGATGGAGTGTTTAGTTTTGTACGAACCAAAAAAATTTGATTGGATTATTTCCTTAGGTACCAACTGGAAAAAGTGAAGGGCCATTATTCAAATAAACGAAGGAATAGAGTATTTAGTTTTGTACCAACTAGAAAAAAAAGAAGTGAAGATTAGGTGGACTATTTTCTTTTGTACCAACTGGAATGTTCTATTTTTGTACAAAGAAGAGCCATTTTAACAAGTTCATAATTTCTGTAACGAAAGAATAATTTCAATGTTCTACTTTTTATACCAACGAGAAAAAAATTAACTAGCTGAAAGAATAAATTTAAGTGACCTATTCAATTTTGTACCAATGAGAAATGGCTCAGCAAGAGGCGAAGAAGGACTATTTTATATAATTTTACTACTCAAATAAACAATGGAGTATTCAAATAAACAAAGGAATTATAATTTGTGTCAACTCTAAAATCAATTAAACGAAGTAATGCATTTGAAAAACCGAAGTTGAGTATTTTATATCATTTTAAACTAGTCTAATAAACGAAGGCATAAATATGAGTGAGCTATTTAATTTTGTAGCTGAGTATTTTCAAGAAAGAACAAAATTGTACTAATCAGAAAAAGCGAAGAAGACCCATTTTAACTAACTGAGAATTTCTGTACCTTTTTGTACTATTTAAACAAACGATGGAGCAAATTTGAGTGACCTGTTTTTTGTACTAACCAGAAAAATCGAAGAAGGTACCTTTATACTAGCTACATGAACGAAAGAACAAATTTGGGTGTTCTACTTTCCATTTTAACTTGCTAAGTATTTTATACCATTTTGTACTACTCAAATAAACGAAAGAAAAAGCGAAAAAATACCTTTTTAACTAGCGCAGAATTTCTGTAACGCAAAAATCAATTTGGATGGAGTAACAAGAAAGAAGGCAAAGATATGCCATATTAACTATTTAAATAAACGAAGTGATAAATTTAAGTGATCTATTCCATTTTGTACCAAGGAGAAATGCCATTTTTATCTAGCTTAGAATTTGTAGTGCATGTTGTATTATTTTAAACAAAAAGAAGGGCTAAATTTGAGAAAGCGAACATTTTACTCAAATTTGGATGGAGTATTTAGCTTTGTATGAACCAGAAAAAAGTGAAGAAGGACCATTTTAACTAACTCAGATCTTTATACCATTTTGTACCAATCAGAAGGGTCATTTTAACTAGTCAAGCAGAAAAAAGGAAAGAATTAACACTTTGTACTAACCAGAAAAGGAGAAGAAGGATCAGCATTCTATACTTTTCGTGCCATTTATTGGGGTGTTCTATTTCTTTTTTTTTACCAACGAGAACCATTTTTAACTGATTTAGAATTTTATACCTTTTTGAAAAATTTGTATCAAATCGAAAAAAGCAAGGAAATACCATTTTAAATAGCTCAGCATCTTATAGCTTTTTGTGTTTATGGTCTACCCAATTTCTTGACCATGTTGTACTATTTAAACAAACAAAGGAATACATTAGTATGACCTATTCACTTTTATAGCAATCAGAAAAAGGAAAGAATAAATTTGAGTGGCTTAAGCAAAGAAGGTCAATGGTAACTAACCTTTTTGTGCTTGACCTATTGAAGAATGAATAAATTTTGTTTGCAATTAAAAAAGCGGAGAAGGTCTACTTTCTGTACCAACCATAGAAAAACAAATTTGTTTGACCTATTCACTTTTATAGCAAGCAGAAAAAGCACGAAAAAAAGGGAAGAAGGTTCATTATAACAAGCTAGGTATTTTTATACCATTTTGTATTACGGGTGGTCTATTTCATTTGTGTAACAATCAGAAGAAAAGCTCAGAATGTTATACCTTTGTGATGCTACATTTTGTATTATTTTTGTGTCATCCAGAGAACAATTTAAATTGCCTCTCCCGTCACTAAGTAAGGCTCATAAAATATTGAACGTGAGATTTAACAAACCAGAGTTGAGTCATAATTGTGTAGAACAGACTACATAGCAATTTGCGTACTAAAGAAAAAAAGAAGAAAGAGCATACTTGACCATTTTGAATCACAGCAGATTATATCAAAGTAAGAGAAGTTTTCAAAGTTCCATGTTGCTGCGGATATTTAACATTTGTACTGCTAGTATAGTGAGGGTCCTAAGGTATTGCCTATTGCTCGACGATTCAATTATTTTTAGACTTTCCTTCCTCGTCTAAGTCAAAAAGACAAATATATATTTTTGCATTTATGTATTTTATTATAATGGAATATAAGTTTATGGAGTATATTTGGAAAATAATAGAACATACATCATGATGTTATATTGCCTTGAAAACATATTATTAAACACGGAGAATGCATAGAATGTTTTTATTGTATATATAAAATTATTTATTTGATTTGTTTTTGCTGAAGAGCAGAAAAATGACTAGCATGGAAATTGTTTATGTTTCACCCAGAGAAAAAGAAATTCAGCGTGAAAACGAGAAACCTATACTGTTAATTCACCCGTCTGACCCCGATTTGCCAGATGAATTACGTGATAAAGTGAGAATCATATATCCAACACAAGAAATACAAGAAGTGTATTATTTTAGACGCTATAATAGATACAATGATGAAATACTCCCGGAAAGTGATGATGACAGTGTTTCAAATATTACCTGTTTTGAACTGGAAGCTAATGAGTGCGACTGTACTAGTGAAACTATTAGTGATACATGTGTTATACAATTATTTAATGAGTATACACCAAATTCATTATTATTATGTGAGGCATGTTCTAAACATAATGAGAATGAAACAGATCACAACTGTTTGCTGCAGTATGATTACGAATTATTGCAAAAGGTGTGGACGATCTTAATTAAATGTGAAATGAGAGAGAAAATCTATAAACTTTATATAAAGAAGCATTTTAAAGGTTGTAATATTAAGAACACTTATACTTTGGAGAAAAAATTTAATCTGGTGTATGAATACGTTACAGAGTGTGATTATTATAACAACAAAATAGTAGAAATATTTTTAGAGAAAGATAAACAATTATTTAATTCTGTAAATGAACACTGAGCCCACTGTAGCATATACATTTGATTGTGAATGAATAGAAGAACTTGAACTGATAAATGGATCAATTTGTAGTATTGTAATATTACAAACTTTGGACTCTGGCAACTGATTTGTCAGGGAGAGGCAATTTAAATTGTTCTCTGGATGACACAAAAATAATACAAAATGTAGCATCACAAAGGTATAACATTCTGAGCTTTTCTTCTGATTGTTACACAAATGAAATAGACCACCCGTAATACAAAATGGTATAAAAATACCTAGCTTGTTATAATGAACCTTCTTCCCTTTTTTTCGTGCTTTTTCTGCTTGCTATAAAAGTGAATAGGTCAAACAAATTTGTTTTTCTATGGTTGGTACAGAAAGTAGACCTCCGCTTTTTTAATTGCAAACAAAATTTATTCATTCTTCAATAGGTCAAGCACAAAAAGGTTAGTTACCATTGACCTTTGCTTAAGCCACTCAAATTTATTCTTTCCTTTTTCTGATTGCTATAAAAGTGAATAGGTCATACAAATGTATTCCTTTGTTCGTTTAAATAGTACAACATGGTCAAGAAATTGGGTAGACCAAAAACACAAAAAGCTATAAGATGCTGAGCTATTTAAAATGGTATTTCCTTGCTTTTTTCGATTTGATACAAATTTTTCAAAAAGGTATAAAATTCTAAATCAGTTAAAAATGGTTCTCGTTGGTAAAAAAAAAAGAAATAGAACACCCCAATAAATGGCACGAAAAGTATAGAATGCTGATCCTTCTTCTCCTTTTCTGGTTAGTACAAAGTGTTAATTCTTTCCTTTTTTCTGCTTGACTAGTTAAAATGACCCTTCTGATTGGTACAAAATGGTATAAAGATCTGAGTTAGTTAAAATGGTCCTTCTTCACTTTTTTCTGGTTCATACAAAGCTAAATATTTCATCCAAATTTGAGTAAAATGGTTCATGTTCGCTTTCTCAAATTTAGCCCTTCGTTTTGTTTAAAATAATACAACATGCACTAGAAATTCTAAGCTAGATAAAAATGGCATTTCTCCTTGGTACAAAATGGAATAGATCACTTAAATTTATCACTTCGTTTATTTAAATAGTTAATATGGCATATCTTTGCTTTCTTTCTTGTTACTCCATCCAAATTAATTTTTGCGTTACAGAAATTCTGCGCTAGTTAAAAAGGTATTTTTTCGCTTTTTCTTTCGTTTATTTGAGTAGTACAAAATGGTATAAAATACTCAGCAAGTTAAAATGGAAAGTAGAACACCCAAATTTGTTCTTTCGTTCATGTAGCTAGTATAAAGGTACCTTCTTCGATTTTTCTGGTTAGTACAAAAAACAGGTCACTCAAATTTGCTCCATCGTTTGTTTAAATAGTACAAAAAGGTACAGAAATTCTCAGTTAGTTAAAATGGGTCTTCTTCGCTTTTTCTGATTAGTACAATTTTGTTCTTTCGTGAAAATACTCAGCTACAAAATTAAATAGCTCACTCATATTTATGCCTTCGTTTATTAGACTAGTTTAAAATGATATAAAATACTCAACTTCGGTTTTTCAAATGCATTACTTCGTTTAATTGATTTTAGAGTTGACACAAATTATAATTCCTTTGTTTATTTGAATACTCCAAAATGGTGCAAAACTAAATACTCCATTGTTTATTTGAGTAGTAAAATTATATAAAATAGTCCTTCTTTGCCTCTTGCTGAGCCATTTCTCATTGGTACAAAATTGAATAGGTCACTTAAATTTATTCTTTCAGCTAGTTCATTTTTTCTCGTTGGTATAAAAAGTAGAACATCGAAATTATTCTTTCGTTACAGAAATTATGAACTTGTTAAAATGGCTCTTCTTCGTACAAAAATAGAACATTCCAGTTGGTACAAAAGAAAATAGTCCACCTAATCTTCACTTCTTTTTTTTCTAGTTGGTACAAAACTAAATACTCTATTCCTTCGTTTATTTTAATAATGGCCCTTCACTTTTTCCAGTTGGTACCTAAGGAAATAATCCAATCAAATTTTTCTGGTTCGTACAAAACTAAACACTCCATCCAAATTTGAGTATTACAAAAATGAAATGAAATTCTGAGTTAGTTAGAAAATAGTCCTTCTTGCTACAAAATTGGAAATCTCACTCAAGAGACCTTCGTTTGTTTAAATAGTACACTTCTGAGCCGGTTAAATTTATCCGATCGTTTGTTTATTTAAATAGTACAAAATGATTTAAAATACGCCGTTATTTCTCATTGGTGCAAAATTGAATAGGTCACTCAAATTCACCCCTTCGTTTGTTTAAATATTAGAACATGGTCTAGAAAAAATGGCATTTTTCATTGGTACAATATTCCTTCGTTTATTTAATTAGTCAAGAAGAGTTAAAACAGACCTTAGCACAAAAAGGCACATAAATTCTGAGGTACTTGAAATGGCATTTCTCGTTGATAGAAAATTGAGTAGGTTCCCTTTGTTTCTTTAAATTCTCAGCTAGCTAAAATGACATATCTTTGCTTTCTTTTTCGTTAGTCCATCCAAATTATTTTTTCGTTTATTTTGAATAACCCAAAAATGTACAGAAATTCTTAGCTAGTTAAAAATGGTGTTGTTTTGATTTTTTTTCTCGTTAGTACAATAGCAAATAAGTCACTTAAATTTATTCATTCTTCACTTTTTCTGCTTGGAACAAAAAAATTGAATAGGTCACAGAAATCTCTTGCTGGCTACGTTTACAAGTTTGACCTCGATGGTTGACACTTTTGAGACATGTGGTCTTTGGTGACCGATTACTAAATGTGGAAACAGCACCTCAATATTTTGCTCAGTTTTCGAGTCATTAGTTTTTAAGTATGTTGACCTTTGACCTCGATGATCATTATTTTGGAACTTGTAGTAGTTGATGACCAGTTACTAGATTTGGAAACACCACCTCAATATGTGGATCCATTTAAGAGTTATTTGGTTTTAAGTATGTTGACCTTTGACCTCGATGACCACTAATTTTGGGACATGTAGTGGTTGATGACCAATTACTAAATGAGGAAAGAGCACCTCAATATGTGGCTCAGTTTTCGTGTTATTAGGTTTTAAGTATGTTGACCTTTGACCTCGATGGTCATTATTTTGGAACTTGTACTAGTTGATGACCAATTACTAAATGTGGAAACAGCACCTCAATACGTGGCTCCGTTTTCGAGTTTTGACCTTTGACCTCGATGGTCATTATTTTGGAACTTGTAGTACCTGATGACCTATTGCTAAATGTGGAAACACCACCTCAATACGTTGCTTCGTTTTCGAGTTTTGACCTTTGACCTCGATGGTCACTATTTTGGAACTTGTACTAGTTGATGACCTATTACTAAATGTGGAACCACCACCTCAATACGTTGCTTCGTTTTCGAGTTTTGACCTTTGACCTCGATGACCACTAATTTTGGGACGTGTAGTACCTGATGACCTATTGCTAAATGTATGATATTTGTACTCAGCATGGTCGAAAACCCCCATATGCCGAGTTTCATCCAAATCGGTTCAAAGAGCGTATCGAATCGCTATGTTACATAGGTATTCATTGTCTTAAAATAGGGGCTGAAAAAGTAATCATAAAAGGGAACGAATACACCCCTAAAATGGAGGTTGTTGTGTGTTCATAGTCTCAGTGTAATTTCTGCTATGTTCAAATAAGGGTTGAAAAATATGCCATGTTCTTTTATTAACTGTGCTATGTATTATCTGTTCTGCTGTATGTTCATAGTCTCAGTGTAATTTCTGCTATGTTAAAATAAGGGTTGAAAAATATGCTCATAAAAGGGAATGAATACACCCTTGTGTGTTACGTATTCTTATGTATTATCTGTTCTGCTGCATGTTCATAATCTCAGTGTAATTTCTGCTATGTTAAAATAGGGGTTGGAAAAGGGAACGAGTTCACCCCTTAAAAAGTGGTCATAAAAGAGAATGAATACATCCTTGTTGTGTTACGTATTCTTATGTATTATCTGTTCTGCTGTATGTTCATAATCTCAGTGTAATTTCTGCTATGTTCAAATAAGGGTTGAAAAATATGCCATGTTCTTTTATTAGCTGTGCTATGTATTATCTGTTCTGCTGTGTGTTCATAGTCTCAGTGTAATTTCTGCTATGTTAAAATAAGGGTTGGAAAATATGCCATGCTCTTTTATTAGCTGTGATTTCTGCTATGTTCAAATAGGGGTTGAAAAATATGCTCATAAAAGGGAACGAGTTCACCCCTGAAAGAGTGCTCATAAAAGGGAACGAGTTCAATCTGCTCTGCTGTATGTTCGTTATGTTACGTAGTCTGATGTTCTGTTGTATGTTCATAGGGGTTGGAAAATATGCTCATAAAAGAGAACGAGTACACCCCTGAAAGAGTGTTCATAAAAGGGAACGAGTCTTATGTATTATCTGTTCTGTTGTGTGTTCGTAACTGCTATGTTACATAGTCTTATGCTAAGGGGTTGACTGCTATGTGTTCGTAGGGGTTGGACGAGTGCACCTCTAAAATGGAGGTGGTTGTGTGTTACGTAGTCT
This sequence comes from Thermobia domestica, assembly GCF_964235325.1. Lineage (NCBI taxonomy): Eukaryota > Metazoa > Arthropoda > Insecta > Zygentoma > Lepismatidae > Thermobia > Thermobia domestica. Next base: position 348,117,237 of record NC_137456.1, on the reverse strand, counting down.
TATGCTCTGCTGTGTGTTCATAGTCTCAGTGTAATTTCTACTATGTTAAGATAAGGGTTGGAAAATAAGCCATGCTCTTTTATTAGCTCTGCTATGTTAAAATAGGGGTTGGAAAATATGCTCATAAAAGGGAACGAGTGTAACGACTGCTACAATCTAAAAGCCTAGTTCAAGGGAAGTTTAATTATTGCCAATACGTAACGACCTCCTCCCTTGAACTCACCTTCTTGATCCCTGATTCGAAGTCCTAGCAACCTCGAAAGGAATCGAGAAGGGAAACTATCGCGCAACGGAAAATAAACGAAAACGGAAACAAAAGAAATGAAGAACCAGAAACTTACCTCCGGTGGATGCAGATTAGAAGAGAGAGTAATATCTCCACTCAACTCCTTTAATAAAGCTTAACTTAAATATGTATGTATATATGAATATTTTACCTTAGTTATATTAAGTGCGTTAGAAAAAAAAATTCATTTTTCAGATACTATTTATTAACAATGCTTCGACTCAGACTGGTGTGGTAGTTAACCACACTTCTACAATTAACGTAAGGTGCCAGTATATTCATTATAGTACCATAACATCGTGAGAAAAAAAACTTCAATAGAACATATTTAAAATTCTGTCTGTCAATCTCATATCCAATTTGTTTACAATATCAACCATTATCAGATTTTATTGTTAACTTCTTTTTTCTTACCAGAGAACTGTCCATAGACCAATAGTCGAAGTAGATTGTATTGTAACTGTTAGAAACTATTACCTGACACTTCGTCACACCACTTAAGAGAAACAACCATATTGCAGTCACAGATAACTAAATAAAGTTAAGAGTTTCACATCACTCGTCATAGGTACGACATAATAACAGAACAGAGTGATTCTCGCTTGAGCGAGCGTCAGCTGAAAGAAGTGTTACCGCTTCCGGTTCAGTTCAAGTGCTAAACACAATCAATAAAGGAACGGAGGTAATACTTACTGACATCCCCGTTCGGCAGCTCCAACCATGGGCGCATTCTACTATCGATTATAATGTCATAAATTTATACGAAGTCAAATATAGTACACCTGACATCTTAATCACCACTTCAGCATGATAGAATTTCCGTTCACACATTTCGTATAACTCAATATGCCGTAGCCACTCAAATAGTAATGTATACAGCCGAACATCCACTGGGCAGACACAGCAACCAATGACTCGGACGTTTAGTAATAATAATATTCCCTTTCGGGCGGACAAGTCAGGTGGACAGTAATAATAGACAATACTAGACAATCTGGATTAGGTAGACAATGGACACGATAGTATATAACACTTCATAAAGGACAATTGGATGAGACTTTGTATATATATATATATTAACTAGACAAATATTGGACGAATGGACGAGATATGCTTATATTTTATTTTATAGACAGACAGTTACTGAACAAACAGCAATTTGACATAACGTAGTTAGAAACACCAGCAATCTAAGCAGAGGGACAACGTTCAACTTATTACTGTAACATATGATAACCGAAGGTGGACGAACTTTGGAGAACTATAGATGCTATTCAGACAGTCTTCGTAAAATGGCAACCTTACCCATGAAATCACTTGAACTGTAAACACATATAGCAAGAAGCACTGATAAATACTATCAATATATATATATTATTATACTCAAATTTACTCAAATTGGAGCTCTAATAGAAAATATTCCCATACATTTCTAATACGGTTAACTCAATACTTAATGAACTTCACAACAGAGAGAGAGAGAGAGAGAGAGAGAGAGAGAGAGAGAGAGATTTACGCTACGTACGACTTACATAATGAGAGGGCTGGCTAAGACTATTCGAGGCCGCGCACAGGCTGGGCCCCCATGGGAGAAGGTTTCCCCCATAGGAACTCTTTACTCGGACATTGTGCCGTGTATAAGATACACTCGTGAACTATACATTTTCGTACTCACAAATATTAATTTATACTTCTGAAGAACACCAGTGCTTTCGTTATCTTAACTCTAATAAACAACTGTAGATTTTATTCTAACTCTGATAAACCACTGTAGCTAATACGAAGAAAGAATCGTTTTATTCAGTAGGTTCGTGTTCCAAAATAATTCAACTGAACTAAATATAGATATATCCGTTGACCTTTGGCAGTTCGAGTTTTACTACTGAAGTTTCCCAGAAAACAAGATTAAGTTCACTTTACTTCAAGGCTCACATGCAGAAGTCATTGTAGATAGACTTAAAGTTAGTCACGTTACCTGAAGTGCTGCTACTAGAAGAAGTAATTAGGTTTTACGCCATTATTCAGCTTACACAAGAATCACCATGTGCGGGATCAACTTCCACCTTTTATATGTTAGAATTATCTCCCTTCCATCCAAAACCTCGGGAGAATAACGTTCTCACTATAATTTCACTTCTTGGAGATTATTATTGTGCAGAGTAAAACGACGAACACGCTCTCAGTTCATCACAAAATAAAATTTCTTCTAACAGAAGAAAGAAATTACGATGCCACTCTTATTCGGCTTTTGGTGAAGTACACAGTATAAATAAAAACAGTCGTTTCGCCGTTTCGCTTCTCTCTCTCGTTCCCGCTGTTGGAAATTTTGGTGAAACTTTTATTACAGCTTTATTAAACAAAATAAAGATAATTCGCATAGAATATAGATATTCATGAACAAAAGATATAGTAAGAAAGAATACTACAACCTTAATTTGAACTATAAACCAACGTTATAAACTGGCCTCATTCCGTAATGCTCCTAGCCTGTATATTCTCCTACTATGGGCGACTCAATAGAAGAAGAAGAAGATTGATAACAAACTCAAGAGCAGTTTACTAAGAGAACCAACGTCTAAACACAACAAAATCTGCATTTCAACGCAATGTTTGCGAAAGAATAATAAACATAAGGATACTTTAAATTGCCCTGTTATAAAATTACGATAATAATATGAGTAATATAATCTGATATTCACATCGAGCCTATTAACTTATCTGTAACAAACAAGGTATGTTACAGTTCTCACCGAGCCTTGGAAAAGAAAAAAAAATCTTTTTTTCTTTTGAATTTATGACTCGACACTTACGAAATAAAGACTATATAAATATAATTACAAACAATGTTTGCTTAAACTAAATCTTGATTAGGATGTTTAGATAATAATTCCCTACGCTTATCCGGAGAACAATCAAATATCTTTAAGTTTTGAAAATTTTGAGTACCTACTGACTCACCAGACAAGTTATGCAAAACTGCACAATTCTTTAGAAGTTTATGAACCAAAAAGGGTCCAATAAAACAATTAAGATACTTAGAAGTTTCTTTCTTAACAGCTGAAGAAAGATAGTGTGTTTTAACCATCACTAAATCTCCTTCTTTTAATTTTACTTCTCTTCCAGTCCTCTTCATTTTGTGACATTCTTTCTTAGGGTTACATATAGAAGTTACTATATGCTTCCGGGCTTCTGATTCTTCTTGTAGTTCAGGAGGCCACGGGAACGATCGCTTAAATGCTTCTGTAGCCGAATACGAGAGGAATAACTCAGCAGGAGTTTTCCCAGTACTACTACAAATGGAATGATTCAGAAGATCTTGAGCCATTTTGATGACCTTACTCCAATTGGTCTGTTGAGTATTACACTCCAACCGAAGAATTCGATTAATTTCCTTATGGGACCTTTCAGTTACTCCATTCGCATTTGGCGAATAACTAGACGTTTGAAGATGTTTTATATTATGTTGATGACAAAAAGAATTCCAGAGTCGTGAGGTAAATTGTGAGCCTTTATCCGATATAATTACCCGAGGGTATGGAAAAGAATAGAAGTATTTTTGCTTGAGGACAGAAATAATTTCTTTAACATGTGCTGTGCGAAGAGGTAAATAGACAACAAATCTAGAATAAATGTCAATAATTGACAAAAGATAATAATATCCATTACTACAAGGTAGCTTTCCTACCAAATCTATTCCTAACTTATCATGAGGAGCTTGAGATTCTATTTGACATGCTTCCTTAGCAATGATCCGATTAGCGAACTTAGTCTCAGCACAACGAGTGCAATCTTTCACATATTTCTTTATAGAATTTCGCTGGTTACGCCAATAGAAAAGTTTACGACATACTGACAAGCATTTGTACACTCCAAAATGGCCTCGCAGATGAACTGCTTCAACAATGTTATCCACCAGACATTGTGGCACAATGAGAACCCATTGATTTGTACGAACATTCTTACGATATAGAAGACCTTTATGTTCTACGAAGTCAGAGACTTCAGATGGATTAGCGAGAGATTCCCGAACTTTCTGACAAAATGGATCGTCGGATTGACCCTGAAGAAATTCCTCACGATTAAGAAAGGAAAAGTCAAGATTAGACAACAAGTTAACCGAGAGATGGGTACTATCTCCAGGAAGTTCCGGAGGATATCTACTAAGAATATCAGCAATGAAATTGTCTTCTGATGACACATGTTGGAATTGTAGATCGTATCTTTGGAGTTTTAGAAGAATACGAGTAGTCCTAGGATCTAAACTTTTCATGGTAAACGCATGCGTAGCTGCTGCGTTATCGCAATGTACAACCGTCGGACGACCTAGAATATATTGCGAAAAATGGTCGCAAAGAAAGAGAATAGCTAAGACTTCTAGTTGGAAAATGGACAAGGACAGCTCATGTGGCTTTACCCTTCTACTAGCATAAGCAATAATGACTGGGGACGATTCACCTTCAAGATATTGCGCAAGAAATCCTCCTAAATTTTCTCCACTGGCATCTGAGAAAATATGGAATGGAAGTGAAAAGTCAGGCTGGCTAAGAGCCGGTGGTTGACACCAGTTCTCTTAGTTTGTGAAATAACTCTAATAAATCAGGAGTGAACACAAACTTCCTATCCTTTTTCAACAAATCATATAGAGGAGATGTTAAAGCAGAGAAATTAGCTATGAATTTTCTTCTCCAATTTACTAAACCCAAAAATGCTCTTAATTGCCGTTTAGTTTTCGGAATCGGGAAACAACGAATGGGCTCATTATGTCGAGGATCAACCTTGATATTGTTTCCACTGATAATATGTCCTAGAAAATGTATTTCGGGTTGGATGAACTGACACTTTCGAAAATTTAATGAGAAATTGGCACGAGCAAAAATTTCAAAGGCCTTTTCTAAATGTTCGAAGTGGTCTTCGAGGGAAAAACTAGAGATTAAAATGTCGTCTAGGTAGACCGTGGCAAAAGATTTAGTAGTCTGATCAAAGAAAGAGTACATGATATTCTGGAAAATTGAAGGTGCACTCTTAATACCCATCGGTAATACACACATTACATACTGATGACCTGCGTATACAAAACTAGTACATGGATATGATGTGGGACCTAACCCAATTCCATAGTATCCAGAAGAACAGTCGAAAGAACTAAAATATTTCGCCTTGGTTACACGGTTCAAAATTTCGCCTATGGGTTCCACCTGAATTTTCGGCGCCAAAACCTTCTGATTTAGAGCTCGGAGGTCCAAAACTGGACGTACTCCTCCTGACGCTTTACGTACGCAGTGTATCGGATTACGATACGGAGAAGGTTGTTCCCTAGCTAACCCAAGCTTGATCCAGGTTTGAAGTTCTTTCTCAAAAGCAGGTTGAAGTGCTTGGGGAACAGGATAGTACGGTCCTACTATCGGTTTTTCATCTATTAATTGAATTTTATAGAGTGGTGCACGCACCCGTCTAGGATACTCCGAAAATAAATATCGGTACTTCAAAAGAATACTGGCTAAACGTTGTTTCGAATCTTCATCTAAGTCGATTCTCGACTTAACATAATCCTGAATCTCAACCTCAGAGACATTAGGCTCTGGATCCTCTGATGAATAATGTTCGACAGGATTCATCGGAAAATTCGTAGGCTGCTTCACTGACTGTTGAGGTTCCTCAATGGTTGAGGTCACTAAAGAAGTGTTCTTATTCGTCCGTTCAATATCTCTAACCGGCCATGTGGGGGAAGAGACTTCCACACGATTCGAAGAAATTCCAACAAATAATACTTCAGGCCTTATGGTCTGTAAGGAAATCTGAGTCCCAGACGAAGTTTGGAGTCTAACTTCATTTTTACCTCGATCAATAATACCATTGAATTTATCTAGGAACGGACATCCTAGGATATCAGTTCGTAAGTATTTCATTACAAATATAGGAGTTTCAAAAAGGTGACCTTGAAAATTTAAATTGAAAGTTTGTAATCCTTGTACTTGGAATTTTTCTTTTCCTGCAAAGGCTCCTAGAGTGAGTCTAGTATACGGATGTAGCTTGGCCGCTGGGAAAGTTAATTTTAGACGTTTCCATACTTCCCAATCCATTAAATTCAGCTCAGCGCCGCTATCCACCGTACACCGCAGATCTATGCCAGCAATGTTCCCTTTTATCATGGGTGAAGGGGAAAAATAGTACTCAGACGAGGAACAGACATAATCGTCTTCAACTACAAAATTAACATGAAATTCTAGAAACGGATTTGTAGTCCCAGAAGAGTTTGACGAGGTCACTGTACAAATACTTCGAAAGGGGTCTTGTCCTTCGCAGCTTGCCTGCCCCTTTCTCATTGGCAGCTGCGGGTCATGTTTTCCGAACTGTTTACCTGTTCTCTCGAATTCGGAGACCCTTCACTGTTACTGCTAGACATCTGTCTAGATCCATCATTTTCTTCTCCTCGGTCATTATTATAACTATTATTATTGTTGTAGTATCGATTTCCATTATTTCGATATCGATTTCCTCTTCCTCTAAATCGTCGATTTCGATTATTACCTCGAAACGAGTTCTGATTATAATTATTATTATAATTATTAAAGTTCTGAGAATACTCCGGGTTCCTCTTTTCGGTTTGACAACTGCTATCAACCGTTTTATTCTGATTAAAGTTTTGATTAGTTTTGATAACCTTCGCCTGTTTAATGAATGATCTCTTCCTAGAAGGAGGTTCAAACTCGGTACGCGGACCGGTAATCGAAGACAAATTCCCTATCTGAATCATCAGATCGACTAAGTTCTGACTTGGATTAACAGATAATAATCTTACATCATCGTAAGGTAAGCTTCCCAAAATTAATCCTGAAAGTTCCTGAAAGTTAGGATTTTCGGTAATGTTATAGTACATTTCAACCAAGAACCAAGAAAATTCCAGCAACGAGGAATATTTATTTTTGTCATACTTTAAAGATTGGAGATATCTTTTCTGCATCAGCTCGGTTTTCTCATTACAATACTGACTTTTGAATAACCGGATACAATCATCAAATGAACAGATTTCATGTAGGACAGACTGAATCCAGACTTCAGCTCCATCTCTCAAGCAACTTTGAAAAGCTCGGATCTTTTCAAAATCCGACACTGAATATCGATCTATACAACGTTTGAAATTTCTGAGGAAAGCTCTGGATGCACCAGGACGAATTTCTCCACCAAAAGTAGGAAAATAAGTAAGATCTTTTAGTGAAATCTGTTTAGATTCATAATTATATTGCTGACTAGGAATCCTAGACCATATAGAACCATTGTCAAAAGGACTTAAGTTGGACACATTATAGAAAGGTGTGGAACACTGACTCAAAGGATTGATTGGATTACTAATGGAACTACCCCAACTGGGTTGACTGAATGATGAATATTTCGGAGTCGAGTGACTCGAATTCCAATTGGACATAGTATAGACCGGAGAACTACTATTGCCAAAGATAGGCACGGTATTTCTACCAGTACTTGCAAAAGTATCTAAATTAAACGGGGACTTCATCGTCGGAACACTAGGGATTGGTTTAGAAAACCAAGAAGTATTAGTTGCTGTAGTAGCACCATTAAATAACATTCCATCCGAATGTGAAGTCGGCTGATCATTATACTCATACTTACTCTTTTCAGCAGACGTCCTATCTTTTCTGACATCTGTGAAACAAACTCTCTTAGGAGCAACACTATCGTCTCCCCCTTCAGTCTCAATATTTATTTCTTTCGAAACCGGAAACTTCGCTCTAGCTTCCTTAATTTCTTTCTGAAGCTGCTCATAACGAAGCTCGAGTTTCTGTTGCAAAACAGAGACTCTTTTAGTTAAGCTTCTCTGTTCATCACAAACCGATTCGAGAATAGTGGCAGTAGTTTCATAGCCTTCTTCAATTGAAGTTATCTCCTTGCTATTAGTATCAACTAATTCAGGCAAATTTCGCAATTCACCCTGCAATTCTTCCGCTTTCTGATTTACTTTCAAGAGGTCACTCTCGACAATTTGCAGTCGAGCCTCTTGTTCTAACTGGGATCCAGTTATCACATTTATTTGTTCGCGTAGTTTGTTCGATTCCTCGACTATTTCTTTGTGTGCTTCTAATTTGACTTCGTTAATTTTCTCAGCTAAGATCAAAATTTCATCATGCTGCCTATCAAACTTTTCATTAAGCTTTTCGTTTTGTCTGTCCAGTTTCTCGTTCTGCTTTTGTAACTCTTCGCGTTGTTCACCGAACTTTTCTTGTAAGAACGCAAATAAACGCATTTCCATTGAACTCTCTGATCCACCAATAGGGGACGAAGTAACTACTGGGAATTTTAGAACATCTTGTTCTTCGTTTTGGTTGGACTTAACCAAGCCACCATTTTCAAAAGATTTTTCGATTTTCCCATTTCCATTTGAGGGTTGGCAACCCTGACAAATCCATTGGTACGAATCCCGACTTACTAATTCAAACATGCTATCGGATTTTTATCCCGACACAACGGAAGTGATACCATCGGGTACACTTTTCACACATGACTGAATCTTCCCGTTCAGCAGTTTCTGATATTACAGACTTAAAACTTTGATTACAGCACGCGTATTCTCTATCAGAATCGGAGCTAGCAACACTGCCCCCAACTGAAATTCGCTCAGACGTTGACATATTAACAAGTACACAACAACACTATCACAAAATATATCACACAATATATAATATATCAATACAATAGAATACTTCCCTTGGGAGAAACCAACACCAGTAACCCTACCAGCGCACATCACCGAACAGTCCGCCTCACTCTCATTTTCTTTCTCCTCTCTCTCTGTTTTTTTTTCCTTCCATCCACAATTCCACCGTCAGAAAAATCCTTGGCTGGTTCGCCAAAAATTGTAACGACTGCTACAATCTAAAAGCCTAGTTCAAGGGAAGTTTAATTATTGCCAATACGTAACGACCTCCTCCCTTGAACTCACCTTCTTGATCCCTGATTCGAAGTCCTAGCAACCTCGAAAGGAATCGAGAAGGGAAACTATCGCGCAACGGAAAATAAACGAAAACGGAAACAAAAGAAATGAAGAACCAGAAACTTACCTCCGGTGGATGCAGATTAGAAGAGAGAGTAATATCTCCACTCAACTCCTTTAATAAAGCTCAACTTAAATATGTATGTATATATGAATATTTTACCTTAGTTATATTAAGTGCGTTAGAAAAAAAAATTCATTTTTCAGATACTATTTATTAACAATGCTTCGACTCAGACTGGTGTGGTAGTTAACCACACTTCTACAATTAACGTAAGGTGCCAGTATATTCATTATAGTACCATAACATCGTGAGAAAAAAAACTTCAATAGAACATATTTAAAATTCTGTCTGTCAATCTCATATCCAATTTGTTTACAATATCAACCATTATCAGATTTTATTGTTAACTTCTTTTTTCTTACCAGAGAACTGTCCATAGACCAATAGTCGAAGTAGATTGTATTGTAACTGTTAGAAACTATTACCTGACACTTCGTCACACCACTTAAGAGAAACAACCATATTGCAGTCACAGATAACTAAATAAAGTTAAGAGTTTCACATCACTCGTCATAGGTACGACATAATAACAGAACAGAGTGATTCTCGCTTGAGCGAGCGTCAGCTGAAAGAAGTGTTACCGCTTCCGGTTCAGTTCAAGTGCTAAACACAATCAATAAAGGAACGGAGGTAATACTTACTGACATCCCCGTTCGGCAGCTCCAACCATGGGCGCATTCTACTATCGATTATAATGTCATAAATTTATACGAAGTCAAATATAGTACACCTGACATCTTAATCACCACTTCAGCATGATAGAATTTCCGTTCACACATTTCGTATAACTCAATATGCCGTAGCCACTCAAATAGTAATGTATACAGCCGAACATCCACTGGGCAGACACAGCAACCAATGACTCGGACGTTTAGTAATAATAATATTCCCTTTCGGGCGGACAAGTCAGGTGGACAGTAATAATAGACAATACTAGACAATCTGGATTAGGTAGACAATGGACACGATAGTATATAACACTTCATAAAGGACAATTGGATGAGACTTTGTATATATATATATATTAACTAGACAAATATTGGACGAATGGACGAGATATGCTTATATTTTATTTTATAGACAGACAGTTACTGAACAAACAGCAATTTGACATAACGTAGTTAGAAACACCAGCAATCTAAGCAGAGGGACAACGTTCAACTTATTACTGTAACATATGATAACCGAAGGTGGACGAACTTTGGAGAACTATAGATGCTATTCAGACAGTCTTCGTAAAATGGCAACCTTACCCATGAAATCACTTGAACTGTAAACACATATAGCAAGAAGCACTGATAAATACTATCAATATATATATATTATTATACTCAAATTTACTCAAATTGGAGCTCTAATAGAAAATATTCCCATACATTTCTAATACGGTTAACTCAATACTTAATGAACTTCACAACAGAGAGAGAGAGAGAGAGAGAGAGAGATTTACGCTACGTACGACTTACATAATGAGAGGGCTGGCTAAGACTATTCGAGGCCGCGCACAGGCTGGGCCCCCATGGGAGAAGGTTTCCCCCATAGGAACTCTTTACTCGGACATTGTGCCGTGTATAAGATACACTCGTGAACTATACATTTTCGTACTCACAAATATTAATTTATACTTCTGAAGAACACCAGTGCTTTCGTTATCTTAACTCTAATAAACAACTGTAGATTTTATTCTAACTCTGATAAACCACTGTAGCTAATACGAAGAAAGAATAGTTTTATTCAGTAGGTTCGTGTTCCAAAATAATTCAACTGAACTAAATATAGATATATCCGTTGACCTTTGGCAGTTCGAGTTTTACTACTGAAGTTTCCCAGAAAACAAGATTAAGTTCACTTTACTTCAAGGCTCACATGCAGAATAGTCATTGTAGATAGACTTAAAGTTAGTCACGTTACCTGAAGTGCTGCTACTAGAAGAAGTAATTAGGTTTTACGCCATTATTCAGCTTACACAAGAATCACCATGTGCGGGATCAACTTCCACCTTTTATATGTTAGAATTATCTCCCTTCCATCCAAAACCTCGGGAGAATAACGTTCTCACTATAATTTCACTTCTTGGAGATTATTATTGTGCAGAGTAAAACGACGAACACGCTCTCAGTTCATCACAAAATAAAATTTCTTCTAACAGAAGAAAGAAATTACGATGCCACTCTTATTCGGCTTTTGGTGAAGTACACAGTATAAATAAAAACAGTCGTTTCGCCGTTTCGCTTCTCTCTCTCGTTCCCGCTGTTGGAAATTTTGGTGAAACTTTTATTACAGCTTTATTAAACAAAATAAAGATAATTCGCATAGAATATAGATATTCATGAACAAAAGATATAGTAAGAAAGAATACTACAACCTTAATTTGAACTATAAATCAACGTTATAAACTGGCCTCATTCCGTAATGCTCCTAGCCTGTATATTCTCCTACTATGGGCGACTCAATAGAAGAAGAAGAAGAAGATTGATAACAAACTCAAGAGCAGTTTACTAAGAGAACCAACGTCTAAACACAACAAAATCTGCATTTCAACGCAATGTTTGCGAAAGAATAATAAACATAAGGATACTTTAAATTGCCCTGTTATAAAATTACGATAATAATATGAGTAATATAATCTGATATTCACATCGAGCCTATTAACTTATCTGTAACAAACAAGGTATGTTACACGAGTACACCCCTAAAATGCTGTGTGTTCATAATCTCAGTGTAATTTCTGCTATGGTAAAATAGGGGTTGGAAAATAAGCCATGTTCTTTTATTAACTGTGCTATGTATTATCTGTTCTACTGTGTGTTCATAATCTCAGTGTCATTTCTGTTATGTTAAAATAGGGGTTGAAAAATATGCTCATAAAAGAGAACGAGTTCACCCCTAAAATGGAGGCCTGCTATGTTATGTAGTCTTCTGCTCTTATATGTGTTCGTAATCTTATGTTACCTACTATGTTAAAATAGTGCTATGTGTTATCTGCTCTTCTATGTGTTATCTGCTATGTTCAGAATAGGGGTTGGAAAACGAGTACACCCTTGCTATGTTATGTGTTCGTAATCTTATATGTTATCTGCTATGCTGTGTGTTACGTAGTGTTATATGTTATCTTCTCTTTTATGTGTTCGTAATCTTATGTGTTATCTCCTATGTTAAAATAGGGGTTGAAAAATATGCTCATAAAAGAGAACGAGATCACCCCTAAAATGGAGGTCATAAAAGGGAACGAGTACACCCCCTAAAATGTGGTCATAAAAGGGAACAAATTCACCCCTAAAATGGAGGTCGTAAAAGACCGTGGGTTGACGGTTCACGATGCTCGATTTCTCGTATCCCCCATATGTCCCCCGGCATAGTGTGTCGGGCGGCACTGGGAAACTCGTTGTCTGCTTCAGGCGGGACTGAGAAAGTGGGTAGAGGGTCAGTGGCGCAGAAGCCTCATTTTTTTACTACTAGCCATTGTCCCTTTTTTGGGACGGTGCTTTTGATTAATTTTTGAAAGTGTTTGCAAAGATATTCTTTCGATATTTCACTTCCTTCCATTTGTTTAGAGTCTCTACTGTATGATACAGAAGTTACTTGCAAACTTTTAATAATACGATGGCCAAGAGATGGAGCGACATTATGTCAAATTTGCAATTTTCAACCGTGCAATTTTTTTTTACATTTTTGCGTAATATTTGAACCGCATATTCAATAAAATAAAGTTTGTTCTGTGACAATATGTATCTCAAAGTAATATGATAGTCTGCTATGCAACATAAAAGAATTTAGTTAAATTTCTCATATATTTATTTCTAGCGTCCCAAAATTGGGACATTGGCTGGTTACGTTAGTATTATTTCCTATGTAAGTTATAGTTCAGTCTCGGGTGGAATAGTGGTAGTTCTGAAGATTAGGTGCTGGTGGTAAGTAACGAAGGTTGCATTTCGTAGAACACTATGACATTGTATAAGCCTGCCCTCACAGTCGGTGAAATCGTGAATTTATTAGAAAAGTACGATAGTGAAGAGGTCGACCACGAAGATGTGGAAGTTGCAATCATACCTCCAGAACCAGATGAATTTATCGACGAGGAAGAGATACCAGAGAACTCTTTATTGGAAAGTGCTATTAGTGATATGGCTGGTACCTTGGAATTGATCGACAACTCCGGTAGAATTGAGGACAGAACGATGTAACGTAGGACTGCATGACAAATGCTTGGACTCATTTAACACATAAATTGTAGAAAAACATAGTTGCTCATGTGAATTAGTGAAGTGAGTAATGTTTTATAATTTATAAAGATGGTTTTCGTGTAATCCCATATAATTTTCAAAGTATGGAGATGAACTAACAAATGCATAAATATAAGTGTACAAACTGCTGTAGGATAACAATAAAGTAATTCTGAGTTACATATATGTAAAAAGAATCGTGTGTGTAAATGTGTATTCATTTGGAACAATTTGATAAACTCCCCAATTTCAAAGACGTTTGTGAAATGCAAATATAAAACGCTTACGTATTCTGCCATTGTCCCAAAAATGGGACGGACTGTATTTCCTGAACTATATGGGCTATCTCTATTTTAACACTAATTTTGCGTCTTTATACCTCAAACAATTATGAATATAATAAATTAGCAACGATACATGAGTTTTGGCGGGTAATGGGTTAACATTATTTTTCATGATTTTTCAATGTCCCATAATTCAATATTAAGAGTGACACTAACACATCATTATATTGGACTACAGAAGTGTAAAATGCACATAGTTCCCTAAAGTAAAGAAATTTGACGTTTCCTGTGCTACATAGAAATGTCACTGTCAATTTAAAAGAACTCTGTTTCACTTTCACTTTTTTTTTTTTTTTTTTTTTTTTTTAATTCATAATTATTCAGCTTTGCACACACAACTACAAGATGTCTTTCGAACAAGTGAGAAGATCAACTTATGAGCAGTTCTGTCCAAAAAGGCAGTAAAGGTAGTAGTAATTTTGTTAACTTCACTGGTCTTACCAAAAGTAAATGCAAAACTTACCATCATTAATGAATATGATAATTGCGTTCCAAGTTTCTACATTAACCCTAGAAACCCCAAGGGGGGGATCCTAGAACCCACACAGTAGTTTTTGTTACAGAATTCCAACAAAGTATTGGCAGACAGTTGTTCTATTTTTAGTAATTCGATAGTTGCGGTTACTTAGGTAATCTGCCATAGTGACATAAAAAATTAGTTCATAAGTAGCTTACAAAATAGTATAGTGTGTCCTAGGATCCCTCCTCTCATCTCCTTCTCTTGGAGCTACCTGGAACCCTTCATATTTAAGTACCGAACAACTATCTAGCAACAATATGATACATTTATCTCCCATGTCACCGAATCAAGTATGTGTCTGACCTCACTGCCCAGTTACGCAAAAATTTTGTACTATTGGCGGCACTGTAGTTTTTATACTCTTTCAACATCAACACAGAATCCTGTAGCTTCCTGTAGAGAAAACTAAATAAATCTTATGATTGTGTATGAGCATACATGTACGCTTATGGAATAAGAAAATTTAAATAACTCCTTCACCTTTAGTTCCATAAAAAATTTACTAAGTAGGTTCGAAAAGCCCTTCCCCCCTTGGAATGACCTGTTTCCTAAAATAACTTGGGATTCCTAAGGGTTAATATAAATAGCGAAAGATTATGGAATCAGCATATTCGGAACATTTGCTGGCGAACTGTACAGTCACGTTAAAAATTACACCCCTTTTATAATTTTGAAATAATTTCCGCAATTGGGAGTAAAACGCTTTCCGATACGATCATAATGATGTTATCAATGATCAGAGGCGCAATATCATAATGATGTAATAATATTATCATATTATCAATCTGTACTTGTTTTATGAACATGATCAGAGGCGCAATAAGTGAGCAGGAATATATATTGAAAAACAAAAAGTTTGTTGATTAGATTGTCATGGATATATAATAGGTTGTCAAGAAGGTATGGTTGTTATGAAGACAAATATTTTGTGATGTAATGGTTTCAACATCACAAAATGGTTTTATTTGTTTAAGATGGTTTTATTTCATCTTTTGGAAATAAAAGGAAGCGTAAGATTTTAATATCTTATAATAGTGCTTGTTGCTATTATTATTTAATAATAATATAGAAATATAGATATATAAATATTCTCGTTATAACGTCTTCAATGTTACATTCTCTTTAATTTACATATAACTGTATACAAATTCTCTGGCATCCGTCAATACCCAATTAAATGTTAAATAAAAAATATCTGCAAAAGTCCAATTTTAAGGTTGAATTCGAATTAAGCTTCTGTAAGTTCGAAATCTTATTTGCCTAATTGTTTTCATCTTTCCCAACGTCACGTAGTTTTATTCCGTTCCTCACACATGGAAGAATATGCTGCTGCATATTTCACTCAAATAGGAATAATTAAGCTAATGAACGATCTCTAAATTATATCCCTCTACAACCGCCAGAGAAAAGATTGTATATTATTATATATATATTTGTAAAACATAAATCATGTAACACATATTGTCTTTAAAATAAATTAAAACGAGGAGAGCATTAACTCCTGATGATTTACTGTAAGTATGCGAATTCGAATTGAGATAGAAAGAGGCGAATGGCTGTAGTGAGAATCCACAAAGATAGAGACCACTATTCATAATGCCAATAGTCGCATTAATTAGAATTATATGTGTAGTATGTCATACTACAGGGTGTTTCAAAATGAATATCAAGTTTTTAAGACCTTGTAGTATTTATTACAATTACACGTAATACACCAAATGAAAGAGCAACTCAGACAGTTTTGTACGTATGCATGCGCATATATTGTTTCCTCTGTCTGCCGTTAGAAAGCGCCAGTAGCAAAGATGGCGACTAGTGAGCAAAAAGCTTTTTGTGTTTTATTTATTTTTATTTTTATTTATTTATTTTTTTAAAATTTTATTTAACAATCACCAGATACAGCTCAGAGGCCATTTTACACTGGATATCTAACAACAACAATGGAAAGGATTTGGGGAAGGTATCGGCCAAGTTTCACATTTTGCAAAGACTGAATCTGTAGTTACACTGCAACCATCCGTCTGAAGAATTTTAAGGAGACACTTACAACTACGTCCTTATCGTTTGCAGTTGCTACAAGTTCTAAAGCTTACAGATTATAGTTTATGTGCCAACTTCATAAATGAAATGTTGCTACATGACGATGAAGATTTTTTGCATCGTGTCGTCTTGAGTGATGGATCGACATTTTACCTAAGTGGCGATGTGAACACTCATTCATAATGTTCGCATCTGGGGCTCAGTAAATCTCCACGAGATGGTACAGTTGCAACAAGACTGCCCTAATTGAATGTGTTTGACCATATCCCAGCGGAAAGTTTATGGGCCTTTCTCGCCTATCCACTCGATGTGTACCATGTGACGAATGGTGCTCACATTGAACAACTGTAGCAAAAACTCTTTGAAAATGAAATGAAATCTTTGAGTTTTACGTCCCACGGTTATGCCGGATAGGCTAAAGGAGACGGTTATGATGAGAAATGAATGAAATGGTGGAAGATGAAAGTGGAAGGAAACGGGAGAACCCCGAGGAAACCCACGCATACGGTGTTTGTCCACCACAAAGTTCACTTGGCGGGAGCAGGGTTTGAACCCGGGACCCCATGCACCAGAGGTAAACGCTCTACCACTGAGCCACCGCGGCCCCCAAAAAAACTATTTGAGTTGCTCTTTCATTTGATGTATTATGTTAAATGTAACATATACTACAAAGCTTTAAAACTCCAATATTCACTTTAAAACACCGTGTACTTTCCAAACTCGAGAATATACCACTCATTAATAATTATCAAATAAACAATATTACACAGTTTCTACCTTGGGGAGGAGGTCCTATAAGTTTCAATCTCCTAAAGTTTGGGAGGAGAGAAAGAAAAGAGAAAACTTAATACCATTGATTGAAGTAACTGTGAAAAGACAACTTACCTGAGAAAATTTATTCTGAACAATGTGGAGGTTTACATTGACATTCACCACATAAATTTTAAAAAAATCTTGTTCGTGACTGTACAGTCTGCGACGCAATATGAACATAAAATATGCCACTTTTCGTTTGTTGAAAGCTGTACAAGACACTCGAAATATAAACATCGTAAATAAAGTCTACTTTAACCATGAACATACCTATAACATTTCAGCAATATAATTACGTTTCTCAGATCCAGAAATGACCGGATCATGTAACAATGAGAGTTCCTTACTCCACTCGTCCGTCCAGCTGTCGTCACCTTGCTCAATAATAAAGTTGTGTAAAACACACGCTGCCACTATCACCTTGTTCACGAAATCCACCGGTGTCAAATGAATGTATTTCAATCTTTTAAATCGTCCTCGCAACCTTTTCAAAGCCGTATCAATCACACTTCGAGCGTTCTTGTGAAGTCGGTTGAACTTTCTCTGTTGATCATTTAAAGATAAGCTATCGTACGGAGTCAGAAGCGTTGCCAGCTGAGGATAATTTTCATCTCCGAGAATATGCTTACGAGGTTCAATTAAAGGATTTTCTTTGTTACTAATTTTCGCATACAAAGGGCTTGCACACAACACTCCACCTAAGCTCATTTTACCTGGACATCCAGCATAAATGTCGGTAAAAGACATTTTATCATCACAAACCGTCTGAAGCACAATTGAATGACAACCCAACTTATCAATATATTTGTCTGAGCCCTCTTTTGGTGGGATAATTGGGATATAGCAACCTCCTATAACACCAATCACACCTGGAAAGCCATATCGATCTTCAAAAGAGTTTGCGATTTCCGCACAACGTTCGGGAGTAGGCCAACGAACAAAATCCTTTGCTAAGTCTACAATGTGCCCGCACATTTCACTGAATAAACTGAACGCTGTCTTCTGATCCAACTGAAATTTTTCACAGCCGGTGGTGAATGATTCTGTATTCCCCAGCATCCATGTCGTAAACAACACTTTCTTCTCCAAAGAAATTTTTTCATTCACTGGTTGACTTCTGCCTGCACTTTTATTTCCAATTACATTAATCAAAGCCTGAAAGATAAAGAAATAAATCAAATTACTATTACATAATTCTATTACAAGAGTATGTCATTCAGTGTAAGAAATTCCGTCACTTCATACTGAAAAAAATGGTATTGATTCTAAAATGCTAAAGTATTAGCTTCTTTTACGTTTACTAACACACGTACCAGGGTTGGCAAAAACCATAGTTTTTATTGAAAAAACCAAACCAACAAACTTTTTTTGTTTAAACTTTTTTTTAATAATTTGCTCCATGTATTTATACCACATATGGAGAGAAATAAGTTTGTTCCGTCTTGCTGTTATTATGCAACAACCGGGTTATGCTGGAAGGGGTCACATAAGCTTAACCCTAGGAAGTCCAAGAATTTTTTTTGTCTCAAGTAGGTCGAAGGGGGGAGGGGGGTCCTTGAACCCACAGTATAACATACTGTAACTCACATAACACCATCTAACAAGAAATGAATATAGAATAAGCATTCAGAACTTACTCGTGGCTGATATGCTGTTTCTCAACATAAGAATTTACAAGTTACTAAATAAAAATGCACATTAATGATGTGGATTTATCAAAGAAGTAATAATAGACAATAAATAAAATTCTCATTATTTTAAACAAGACTTACGACGTTTTTTTTTTTTTTTTTTTTTTTTCAAAAATACAAACGAGTGGGTTCGAGAATCTCCTACCCCACCCTTGGACTTCCTAGGGTTAAAACGAAATCCAAATCGCTTTTTGGCCTACATCCGAGAGAAACTGTCCTCCATTTGAACTCGAAACCGGACTAATTGGCCACAAATGCGATACGTCTGCTGACTCACACACGAAGGATTCCTGATAAAAATACGTTGGATTGATCTTTACATACTTGTTAATATAATTGTCAAGAGTCATTTCAGAAGGACAAAAAGATAAACAGTTACACAAATGAAACCATTATACAAAATTACGTATGGACAATTTCAAAATACTGCAGAGTACAGAAGAACTAATTTAGTCCAAGTTAGTTCACTATGACTTTTATTAGTCCAAGTTAAAGAACTACAACGCTTTAATTTGCATATCAGTAAGAAAAGTGAATAAAGATACGAATTATTTGAATCCACTTCGGCTCTGACCTATTTATACGTAAATAGATACCAAAGATACTTTTGATTTCAATAAATGCCTCTCGTGGGGTCTAAATGACCTTCCCCCCCCCCAAAAAAAAGTACGGCATTTCGATGTATTTTATTAATAGTAAACATTATTAAAACGAAACAATATTTAGAATTTTTCTTGATTGCAATTGCATAACAGTAATAATAAACTATAAAAAAATCACAAAAGAAACATTCATAAACTTATATAAGAAACAAAAGTTGTTTTTGTAGTATAATCTCTTTGAGTAGTGAATTGGGAATTTAGGTTTAAATATAATACGAATAATATGTGGGAGTGAAACGTGATAACCTACAAATGTGCGTTCATCAAGATTTTACGAACACTTACACTTTTACAAACATTTTACGTTTTTTTGGTTTAAACCAGCCAACCCTGACACGTATACGCTGTAATTTTATTTTCTCATCCAATATTTCTGTAACTTTCCGTCTGCTACTTTTATCAAGAGAAACGTGGATGGGCCATTCATGTCAAATCACCACAAGGTTTCAGATCGAACTTTATAGATTGCGGTGAGATTTTATATTCTAACACTATCACCAGTGTGGAGCAAGCGAAAAGCTCAAGTCGATTTGCAAACCGGTTCGAAATTACAAGCCCCTAAAGTTCTCAAAATTTTCCAGGAGTTGCGCAAGTTATTTATTAGATTGACATTTGCGGCTAACAAAGGATCTAAGACATCATTTTAAAGCTTACGAAAAGAGTTTTCTGATGGTACAGTCCGCAGCAAAAACCTGCAACATGAGCATGTAAGTTTATTGTGAAACTACGCCTAACAGCCCAGAGAATCAACATAACGTCTAAGACTCACAAATCACGCCAAGAGAAACCTCGGAGTCCTCCCCTGCACACTTATTTTTGGAGCAAATAACTTCATCGTTCCACAAGAAACTTAGTGTTCATGTTGCAGGTTTTTTGCTGCGGACTGTACATAACACTATGGAATTTAAGAAAAAAAAATAGTTTCTTTTTGAAAAAGTAAAAAATCTGAACTTCATTTTCTCAAAAATCTGTATTTTGAATAACATATTTAAAAAATACTTGAACTTCTATGAATGTATCCCCAAGTTTTATTTTGGAATCTACATGGGATAATTTGTTACAAGAATTTCTACTTTCGAACGAGGAGTTGAAAACTGCGTTAATTTGGGTTCTTCATAAAAAGATCATCATACGAAAGAAATAATTTATTAAAATAAAAACATACCACAGAGTGAAGAAAAAGAACATTAACCAGGTTTGTGCCCATATTTGGACGTCTTCTCTGGATAATGCTTACACTTAAGTTTCGAGTAAACTTGGAAGTCTTTTCCGATTATGACATCATTGTCATGCAAGATGTATAATCTGCCTTTTGGGGTCACAGAATTCATCTTACACAGTACATTTACTGCACGAATCCGGAGAACTTCCTAGGATACGCAAAAAATGAATGAAAAAGAAAAAAAAAAAAAAAAAACTTCCAACTTGCAGTTTAACGTTCCACAATTATGCCCTTTCAACTAAGGAAGACGATGATTAAGAGCCTGCTTACTAAAAATAATACAAAATTTACCATTTTTCTTTTGCTTGCTTATTCGTAAGTGAGAGGAGATAATAAAATGCAACTTACCACAATCGTAGATAATGTTATTCTACAACAGAAAATATGATCCTGAAGAATTTTCAGTGTTGCCATCTATACAAATTAGTGTTGCCAGAACAATTCCCCTAAAATCTAAGTTAAAACAGCGACTAGAGGAACGAACTCAACTGCATTTGATTACATATCGTGTTGTTTTGGTTTGCTGGGAACTACTTTCTAAATAACGTTATTATTTAATTTAATAACCGTATGTTAAAATTATTTTGTTTATTACAAACTAAATACAACTCTTATTTAAAAAGTAGTTCACAGCAAACCAAAACAACACGATATGTAATCAAATGCAGTGGAGTTCGTTCCCCTAGTCGCTGCCTAAACTTAGATTTTAGGGGAATTGTCATTCTGGCAGCACTGTAATTTCTATGGATGGCAACACTGAAAATTCTTCAGATTCATATTTTCTGTTGTAGAATAACATTATCTACGATTGTGGTAAGTTGCATTTTATTATCTCCTTTCACTTATGAATAAATAAGCAAAAGAAAAATGGTAAAATTTTGTTTTATTTTTAGTAAGGCAGACTCTTAAGGCAAGTGAATGATGATGGAATTGTTGGGATCAGAAAGTGGGAGGAAAGGAGAGTACACCGAGAAAACCTACGAACACGATGTTGTCCACTACAAACTCACTTTCCGAGAATCGAACCAGAGACCCCCACGCACCAGAGGTAAGAGCTCACCTTGAGCCACCTTGTTCCCACACAGAAGATGGAGATGAACTACCTGGACAGAGAAATATCACTTTCACTTCATCTTTTTTCAAACACATGCCGCCACCCCAAAGTTGCAGACTGCAGTTATGATCCACTTATATCTGCTCTGCTAGCTTGTAGAATTTGGTGTATGTCTGTTCCAATGAACTCGGGCATTACAAAAATGCTTTGCAAAAAGTTTGGGACTATCTGAAGTTGCAGGAATGAACGCGTATATTTTGTGTGTCCAACGAATTGTTTGTGCTTTGTTGAAGTAAACTTGTAGGAATGTTGCTGAATCGGTGAACTCTTCTTGACTGACAAACATAAAATGGACTCCATAAAATTTGCGTTGCCCAGTCCAAAAACTGCCGGGCTGTTGAAGCAAAATGACATTTAGTCTTCAGTCACTTTGCCAAAATCAGCTTTCTGTACACTCCAGTACCTCAGTCACAATAACAACAGGTCGATGCATGTCTGCGCATGCATCGGCATGAATCGCCGAAATAAGTTCTACACCCGCATACAAAATATGTGTAATGCTTCACAGTGAGGGAGTCCACCATATTTGTCAAGCATTTGCATACCTGTTGCAATTAC
Source organism: Thermobia domestica (assembly GCF_964235325.1). Taxonomy (NCBI): domain Eukaryota; kingdom Metazoa; phylum Arthropoda; class Insecta; order Zygentoma; family Lepismatidae; genus Thermobia; species Thermobia domestica. The sequence goes on along the minus strand of NC_137456.1, from coordinate 348,094,693 downwards.
TGGAAGAGCAGAAAAATATTATTTCCATCCATTTTACAACAAAAACCTACATTAACACCATTTTCAATTCCAAATTTGGAAATGAAAACTCTTGAAACAAAAAATTGCAAGCTGATCCCAAAATAAAACTTCGGGGATACATTCATTAAGCCCGAATGTTTTTATTTCCAAAATAAGGCTTTTTGAGATTAGATTCGAAACTTCGATTTTTCTAGAAAAAAATTAAATTGTTATATACCATCTGAAAACTCTTTTTATAAAATTTAAAATCATACCTTGACTAACTTTCTCAGGTTCTTCAGGTCTGCCGCAAATGACAACCGAAGAAACATCACTCACGCAAGTTTTAGTAAATTTTGAGAACTTCGGGGGTCTGTAATTTCGAGACCAGTTCACATATCAATCTAAAATAACGACGTTTGTGATTTTCTACGGACTGTACCAAATTTAATAAAAATCTCGCAAGGTAAGGTGGAATTTGTGTGAAAATTGTGATGATTTTACATGAAATAGCTCGGATTTGAAAAAAAAAATAAAAACTTACTGGGGGGTCACATTCCTGTTGAGTCAATCCATGCAAAGTGATCGAGAAAAAAGAAAAATTGCCGCTCGACCTTTTCAAAAAAAATCTAATTTTTTCATGAATATTTATCCTATATCAGGGTACTTCAAAACCACCAATTAATTATTTTTTACAATATCCCATGGCGACGCAACGGCTGCCGCCATTTTGCGTTTTTTCGATTTTAGGCGTTTACGTTGTTTTGGATATCTTAGCATGTACTTGTCCTAACAAACTGAAAATTGCTGGACGTCTCCAAATCGTGCAGAGTTAAAACTTTGATCTCTTAACATTTTCGCGTAAAACCATTTGGAGGAGGTGAAATCAGGGCCTACAGTAGCAACATTTTTGGACATTGAAAACATGTTTGGGAAGAGGAAATAACTGATGTAGAGGTCTGAATTTGTGTGCATGTAGTACGGGGTCATAAGTTAATACACAAAATTTACAGACCTGTAGCTGCTCCCAAAGGTCTGAAAAAAATCGTAAAGTTGGGGAATTATGCCAGTCTAACATATTTCACTGTCCATTATCTCCAATGGGTCTGGATAAAAAAAATCTATTATTTTGGGAGTAATTAGTCCTTTAGTATACCATAACACAACAAAGCGCGTTTTGTGTGTATGAGGTCATTATTTAATACTTTGACCCCCTTCTGCTCAAAAACACAAAACGCGCTTTGTTGGGTGTTATGGTATACTAAAGGACTAACTATTCCCAAAATTTCAGATTTTTCTATCCAAGCCCATTGGAGATAATGGACAGTGAAATATGCTAAACTAACCAACTTTACGATTTTTTTTCCAGGCTTTTGGGAGCAACTACAGGTCTGTAAATATTTGTGTATTAACTTATGTCCCCGGACTACATGCACACACAATTTCAGATCTCTACGTCAGTTGTTTCCTCTTCCCAAACATGTTTTCTATGTTCAAAAATGTTGCTACTACAGACCCTTTCACCCCCCCCCCCCCCTTTCAAGTGGTTTTACGCAAAAATGTTAAGAGATCAAAGTTTTAGCTCTGCACGAGTTGGAGACGTCCAGCAATTTTCAATTTTGTAGGACAAATGCATGCTGAGATATTCAAAACAACGTAAATGGCATTAACCCCTGTGGCGCCATGAGATGAAAAAAAAAAAAAAAAATTGTGGTTTTGAAGTACCCTGCTATAGGATAAACATTCATGAAAAAATTAGATTTTTTTGGAGATGGTCGAGCGGCACATGCTTGATCACTTACAATTGATTGACTCTGTTATATTTCCCAAAACACCTTTCCAATTCCTGCTATTGGTTCCTCTAAGTGAGCTAACGAAGCTACAGAGATCCTTCTCTAATCTTACCAGGGTTGGCAAAAACCATAGTTTTTATTGAAAACAAAAAACAAAAAACCCGGTTTTCTTGGTTTAAACCCGATTTTTTGTTTAAATCAGGTTTTTTTGTTTGAAATAATTTGGTCTACGTATTTATATCACATGGACAGAAATATGTTTGTTCCGCCTTCGTGTTATGGAACAACCGGGTTATGCTGAAAGCACAATCCAAACCGCTTCTCGGCTTACATCCGAGAGAAATTGTCCTCCATTTGAAACCATTTGAAACTGAAGAAACCGGGACTAATTGGCCACGAATACGATACGTCTGCCGACTCACTCACGAAGGACTTCTGATAAAAAAATACGTTGTACTGATCTTTATATCCTTGTAAATATAATTGTCAAGTCATTTCAGAAGGACAAAAAGATAAGCAGTTACACAAGTAAAACCATTATCCAGAATTACATATGGACAACTTCAAAATACTGCAGAGTACAGAATAACTAATTTAGTACAAGTTAAAGAAGTATACGACTTAATTTGCATATCAATAAGAAAAGTGAATAAAGATACGAATTATTTGAGTCTACTTTGGCTCTGACCCATTTATACATAAATAGATACCAAAGATACTTCTGATTTCAATAAATGACTCTCGTAGAGTTTGCATGACCCCCCTCCCCCAAAAGCACGGCATTTCGATGTATTTTATCAATAGTAAACATTATTAAAACGAAACAATATTTAGAATTTTTCATTGATTGCAATTGCATAACAATAATAACAAACTATAAAAAAATCACAAAAGGAACTTTTATATATATATATATATATATATATATATATATATATAAAGTTGCTTTTGTAGTATAATCTCTTTGAGTAATGAATGGGGAATTTAGGTATGAATATAATACGTTAATATGAATAATGCAATATCCATTATTCGCAATTTTTTTAGTCGAATCCATGTTATCTCAGGGTTGCCAATTCCTTAGTCCAACTTTAATGAGTACAAAAAATTCTGAAAATGTTATTGTGTACAATTTGGATCCTTGAATTATTTATTTATGAAACTTTTCGTATTTAATTATATTATTGCATTGATTATGTAATATATCATTATCTTGATTCAATTCTGTATCCAAGATTCTACTTACATATCATTCATACGTAGTTCTTTCTGACTTGCGAAGTAATCTTGTGAAGTATTTCCGCCTTATTTGTGGAATGTTTGATACCGCTTCGATGCTTTGATGAACCTGACACCGCAAGATTCTTTTCCTTCAAGTTTTGTTTAATTCTTGTTGTTATATTCATTCATATGCTCTATGTAAGTGCGTTTACATTAGTATGTTTCCGAGTAAGTGCCTGGAAGGACTTGGTTATCTAACATTATGTCCCCTTTTCATAATTTATAACGGAGTAACATGAATGCGACTAAATAAAATTGCAAATAGTAGATCTTCCAGCCAGGACACCGTACTCAGGCTATATATAAGGTCAGGGTTCCTACTGATTTGGTCAGAATCAATTAATTACTCGTCTTTTCCAAGCTATTACAAACCATTTTCCAGTTTATTCTATACACAGTTAACACAAATGAAGCACCGCAAGAGATGTATAAAGAATGCGAAAAGGTAACATAAGGAGAGCTGCCTGGCGTCCCTTTTCCAGAATTCCGATTTTTTTTTGTGTTTAACAGACCCTAAATATTACGCAAATTACGACACATTTTCCCATTTATGATTGAACAGATACTGTTTTCATAGTTGCGTCATCACTTGCATTAAAATCACTAACCTTAAAAAAAAAAAAGAAAGAAAAAAATAGCATTTCACAAGAAAGAAAAAAAAACACTTTTACACTAAATTCAGAATGATAAACAAAAAGTAAATCCCTTTCAAGACTTAAGGAGTCCATACACGCATACACATGCATGAAGAAACCTTCCAACATGCATGAAAAATGATAAAACCACAGGCAAGTTGATCGTGTATGGCCTCGTTTATGCAGGTTGAAAGTTTTCAAAATCTTCTGTAAATATGCATTATGGTTTTGCCGTTCTTCATGCATGTTTACCATGTATGTGCTCGTTCATGCAAGTTGATTGTTTTATATACAGTTTCACCAATAAGGACAGCGGAAGACATCATGTGACTCCTCCGATTCATTCTTCTAGTAAGTTGGAGAGCAAATTAGTACGTGTATGGGCAAAAAATTCTTCCAACATGCATGATGAAACAAATTTTTCATGCATGCTCTCATGCAAGTGTGTGCGTCTATGGCCTCCATTACGCAGGTTCTCCAAAAGTTTGACAGAAAAAAAAAAGTATCAAAATTAGACACAAAACTATATGGACCTGCCTTACGCAAAGTCGTTTTGACGTATGATTAGTGTCATACTAAAGGCCTGACTACTGCAGGAAACATTTTAGTCGAACTCTTTAGTATGGCACTAATCACGCGTCAGAACGATTTTGCATAAGACCCTATATGCTTAACTGCATTTTTTGTGCTAGAGTAAGTTGTTACGAAATTTTAATCTAAAAATTCTGGAAATTTTATCAGATAAAGGAAAAAATATAAATCCTAAATTATTGAATGCGTACATTAGGGAAAGTATATTAAAGACAATTCAGTTATGTAATCTTTGAAGTGGGATTTCAAATGAAACTTAGATGTAGGACTACGGATCTACATGCGACAGACTCTCAGAAAACCTTCCACATTATTCTTACGATACTAGCAAAGAATTGTTCGAAAAATGAAAGAAATTCTTCACATCAAATGTATAAAACAAGTAAGAGATCATTCGGACTCTTAGATTAATTTGCGAAAGTAATATAACGAGCAAGTTTAAAATACCCCGTTATATGAACACGAGTTTTACTATTACACAATATTTTTCCACTGGTGTAAATTTCTGCTGTCAAAAATTTTGGTTTTATTATTATTATGGTATTCTGAATTCCCCTCCCCTTGCTACAGTTACGTTCACAAACTTCTTGAACTCTTTACCTCTTGGTCGTGGTTTACATGCAGACGGAGATAGTACGATTTCCCAAACAAAAATACTGAAGCTAACAATGGATTTTGTCACTGTAAGCCCTGCTTGAAAATAATAAAAATTAAGTCGGTACCTCATTCAAGCGGCTTATAAGAAATATCTGATGTAGCAGAATGTAAGTGTAAAACAATACTTTCAGAGTAGCTAAAATCATCCACTCTGAAGCAAATATCTTGACATTTCCAGCTTGCCCCCCCCCCTCTCTCTCTCTCTCTCTCTGATATATATAAAATATCTAGTAGCTAAAGCCCGTCACCAGAATAGGACGTTTCTTTCTATTAAAAGTGATATTCACGAAATTATTGCCATAACATATGCCCTTTTGGATATTTTTTAAAGTCATATTCCCCCCCCCCTTCCCCTCTGGAAGCTAAACAACCCACAGGACGAAAGAATAAATGTGATTTACAAACTCCTTGGTGTTTATTTAGTAAAATTAATTGGCTACTCAAATCTTCCAAAAACCTCCGCTTTTTAGGCGAGACATACTAGTTCTTGCAGGTTGAATTTCTCAATCCGAAGAATGAAAACCGGGACGTCTGGCAACCCTATTCACACACTAACTTGCTGAAAAAACAAAAACAGATCTCGTCTATGAAATGTTGTTCTTATTATCCTCTGTTAGTTTTAGAAATTAAAATTTAAGAACTGTACGTGGAATATCTTTTACGTCTATAAATGGTTTTAAAAAGACATCGTAACAAGAGGAAAGTTCCTTAGAAAGGCCCCAGGGAGTGTCGAAATCATATAAGGAGAAATAATCTTTCTAGATACAAAATCAGTATTTATTTTTAACCATTAAGATAATATAAAGAACTAGAGATGCTCTGATGCGAGATATCTGATGGTATCGAACTCGCATATATCGAATCGATCCGCCATATTGGAAGAGGATAAAGAGATGTTTTTCACGTAAGGCTCCATAGTAATTTATATATGTTTTATTGTTGATTGTCTGTGCTCCTAGGAAAAAATTATACGACGAAAAAATCAACGTTCTTTGAAATTTCGTAATATATCAAAGGTAAGTCATTTTCTTTCTTCTTTAACCTTTAATAGTCAATAATATGTGGTTGTGTACTTGTAATAACATTGGGTGAATAGGCATATACATTGTATTTACACCGTCCAAAGGCTCGTAAAGACTACTGCCTAGAGAATTGTCAAGTTATTATTAAGTTTGCATATTTATTGAAGTATATGTTTATGAGTTGTTGGAAATTTTCCCAAAATTAAGTAAGTGTTATGTGCCACCTTGGCAAGGTAGCTGTTTGGTTGTGGAGGAAGTAGGCCTACTTTGCCTACGTTAAAAATTGCTAATGATGGCAATTACTGCATAAAATAATCCTCACTCATTGTTAAAAGGAACAATAGGTCTATCTCTCATGAGAGTCGCACGTTATTTATCGATATTCTGTATAAAAGAAGTATATTTGTAAATGGGTTCACGTTCACTTTAGCAGAGGGCAGTGTGCGAATTGAAAATTTTTCACAGGGGGGGGATGAATTCCACCCATATGCGCACCCAGTCCTCCCACACACATATTCATATATATATATATATATATATATATATATATATATATATATATATATATGTGTGTGCGTGTGTGTGTATGTACGGTGGGGAATAAAAATATGGAATTTTAATTTTAGATTGGAGTAAAGTTATTTATAGTTCGCTTATTATCAATTCTTTCTCGTCTTTTAAAACTCACGAAAATGCAACACCTGAATGCTCATCATTGTTTTACAGACTGTAGACTGTAGAACAGGACGAGGCTACCCACCGAATATCAAAACTACGACCAATTTTTTTGTAATTTAAAATAAAGTTTCTCTGCAACAACTTCCAAACGTCGTCAATTCTTTGGACTTGCTGAGAAAAGGGCGTATAATGAATCCATAAAGGACTTAAAATGAAGAGAAGTTGATTGTTCGTTCATTACGTCATGAATGGCGAGCTCTAACTTGTGATTTAGGCAGTGTATTACAATTAAATCTGTTCTTGAGAATTGATGCAGCGCCCTCCTGATAGTGTCCCTAAAGATTTGCTGCACCATCAGAAACAAAAGCAACTAACTGTTTGTCGCCCTAAGCACAAAATGATAGCATCTGCTATTGAACTACCTGTAAGAGAGGATAGTTCCAATATATCGAAGAAATAATTGCATGCTTGCCCGTCAAAATGAGTACGAACATACATTATTAGGCAAGATTTGTTCGAAATTGTAGTACTTTCGTCTACTAAAATGCTAAAAATATTGCCTGAGTGTACAACATGGTTAAAGTTTCCTGCATTTTCTTAGCTGTGAAATTAATTGTATTTGCGCAAGAATGTTCTGAAATGTAGGATTTGTCCCATATTAGCCCTGTTAAGGCGTTGTAGAGTGCAAACATCTTTAAAGAGTTTAAAAGGTTCATTTCGCTTACACAACAAATAGGCAGTGCGGAAATTATGTGAAGTCACTTCCACCTTCGATTTATTTTGCTCCTCCTACAAAGACATACTGTTAGACAACGATGATTTTAGCTTTTTTGTCTCTTTTCCAAAACACTTGCGCAATCTATGTGATAGATTTTGCATGGTTTGATATTTTATCATTTAATTTTTTACTGTTTTTTTGCAAACAACTCCGTTCACAAATGCAAGTTCCACTCGCGTATTGCTGTTCTTGAGAACTCCGAGTTTTTGCACATCACTACAATACAAACAAATCACTTTCCCATTTTGTTTTGCACTCAACCAGGTTGACTTTGCTTCCATTTTTCAAATCTTTGCTTCTCAACACAATTATCAATAACTGTGCAAGTTTCATTTTTATCTTCATTTAAATTAACACTTTCTGAATTTTCTGAATTAATTGCACACTCATCACCTTGGATCGGCCTAGCCACACTTTTCGCTTCCGTTTTCCGGTTACTACTTTCTGAATTATTTGAAAAATCGATTTTTCTTTTTTTTCTCGAAACAATCTAAAATTGTTTTTTGACGCTTCATTGTTTTGCGAGCAATGACAGCACGACTTCGAAACACTTAATGCTCTTACGGGTCCGACAACAATACTTCGTTACAAGCTCATCCGAGATGGTTATGAATCAGTAGGTTAACATTCATTAGAACGGGGAAGGGGATCTAGATACAAACAATTATTAAGCTTCTGTGAAAGTAGTTATTTCCGTAAATACAATTTCTCTTAAAGCTAGATTTATCATCCTTATAATGAAATCGTATTGGATTGTCTTAATCTATGTTATCAAACATATACACAACTAAAAACTACTCGATATTGAAATTTCTTCTTAATACAAATGTGTTTGTAGATGAAACTAGATCATCATCCGTTTGACTAAATCTGGTGACACGGGTTCTTTTCCAGTAACTGCAGACTCAAATATTTGATGACCTTTCCATCCTCTTCGAGTTTCCTTGCATAATTCGGACCCACCCCCGCAGCCCTCTTGCGGAGGAAACCATTCCTTTGCTTTGGGGAAAGAAGTGTGCATGTCCTTGGCTGTATTGCCAATTTGTCATTCAGTCGTTTGTTCTTGGCGAGTGAAGATCGTAAGCTACTTAGAATGGTTAAAGTGCACAGCGAAACACGCGAAATAATTCAATGTGGCAACCTGTCTGCATCCAACTATTGAAGGATCTCAGTCACAGGAAATTGTCCCTCCCACTTTCGAGTGAGATACGGGAAAACACACATACACATAACACCAGTAGGGACACACTTGAAATATAAAGTTTTTATTCATTTATTATTTTTTTTACTAACAAGTACAATACAGTTGAACTGTGAAATGTTTCATAAATTTTCACTCAAGCAATATTTAGGTTAGCTACACAAAGTAAGAATTGTTCCCTTTTTCTATCTTCATGATCATTCAAAAATACTCCAGAGGGGGAAAAAGTTATCCCTGCCAGGGATAAAATTTTTCTTCTCTAGAGGGGGAAAGATTTTTGTCAAGGGGGAAAATCCCTGGCATCCCCCCGCCAATTCGCACCCTGGCAGAGGGTTCTACCAAATTGAAAATTTATATTTCGTATATGGTATATAATTATTTTTGTTTTGGTGGAATTTGTTAATTAAAAATCACAGGTGCTACGATTTACCTTCAAAAATAATAATTTCCGATTTGGTGTCGTAAACCGTAGAGCGGATAACACAAAGTGTTGTAGCATTTGGTATTGTTTAAAATCTACGGTAATTTATTGTGGGTTATTGCGAAGTTTAGCACTTCTCACATAGTGTTGCCTATGGTTTCCAATTCGAGAGCTCCCGACTGGGGGGTCCCCACCATTATTTATACGCTGATTGAAATTTGCAGAATACACCATCAGTGCCAATTTGTAGTTAACAACTAAAACTGTTAAACGACAAAAGTAACCAAGTGTTAACTTTGTATGAAGACTAGACCCTGCAAAAATATTGGTACAGTACCAAATTTCACAAAATTAAATCCCCACGTTAAGCGGGTTTGCATATCCAGGCTCCTAACTATGAAAACATTTACGCTCAGTCCAACCTCAATCATTTCACGAATTCAACCTGTTTTACGTATGTTATTAGGACATAATATCGATTGTGATTTATTCTAAAAACACTTTTATACATTGCAAGAGCTGTAACGTCCAAATATTTACTGAGAACTCATAGTCGTATCGGAATAAACAAAAGCGAGTATGGAACAGTAAACTGCTATAACAAAAGGCAAAAGAAGATGTGCAAAGGCATACAAAATGGTCGAGTGGTTTGGGTCGATATACTATCAATCACATGTTTGTGTGTTCAAACCCGGTAGCATGTTGTTTCTTTTTTAAGTGTCTTCCTATTTTCATCTGGAGGCTGAAAATATTTCTTTGAGTAACTCATTGAAAACTTCTTTTGTTTCAAATTCGATTAGAACGGAACATTATATGAATTGCGAATCTTAAATCCATAGCTAAGAAAAACTTAACTATACTCACTACTCCATTATCCTCTGATTTGTAACGAAAAACTATTTATAAACAGTGGTGACTTCAGAAAATTATCCTCGGGGGGAATTTCAATATGCGGGTGGAGGGCAAACATTGGTAGTCCACATTGAGTACGATCGAATATATGGTCATGAAGGCGGAAATTTCTTAGCTTGAGAGGGGTCTCAAATTCTCCTTCAGATCACGTCCTGAAAGCATCATTGCTTAAAAGCTTTTCGTGACAAATATAATATTACACTTGTTTCTCGTTCTACATTTAGAATTGGTAAAATCATAACTTATAGAGGATTATAATAAAAGCATAAAAATTACAATACCAATCATGTATAAATTATCCTGTAAGTTACCAACTTTGGGTCAGATTAAAACTCAAATATTTGTTTTCGGATTGCACTTAGAAGTAAGTCCTCTCTATATAATCCTGATTGGAAAGCCATGTTTAACACTAATTAATTAATCAATATTTATACGCATATTTTTTTATTTTACTATTCAATATTATATACACTTCATTTCCAAAATCAAAATCTCGAAAATGTATATTGCACGAGTGCAGACTCGCAAATAAATGATTATTTATCATATATATTGGTCTCTATTCGAAATTCTATTTAATCGAATCCGACAGGAACGCAAACAGAAATATCGAGAACAGGTGAAAAAAGAGAGAGAGAAAAGCGTTGTGGCCGGCGGGGACTCGAAGTAAGTTCGAATGGTGCTTTACAAGCCGAACGCCTTAGACCACTCGGCTATGGTAACAACTAGTGGTTGTAGTAAAGGCTTCGAGTAGTAGTTCTTATTACAGAATAACATTTTCTATTGCCTAAAATTTAAACCTAATTTACTTTGATATAATATATCTATTAATTTGTTACATGAACACGTTTTCGTTACTTTGATGAATGATGTATGTTGTTGATATAGATTCTATTACACGTTCTTTCGTAAATATTATAGAAAGTATCAGGGTTATTTATGATGTTTCATGGAAATTGACTGGCGCATGCCCAGTACACAGACAGTTCAATTGGAAGGCGAGGAAGGAAACGCTAACACACTGTTAGAATGTTTCATCGCTGTGAAGTATAAAGAACAGCTAAAATGTATTTTACGCTTGCCATTGCGTAAAGAATCACCAGGTTAATGTTTGTCCAAGTTCCCACTAATCAACTGGACTCATGAAAAATAATTAATATTGTCATTACTGCGCAATATGAAGAATAAAGAACGTATATTACACCAAATTGTTCTCGAATTCGAACTTAGCTAAGGAAGGGTCAATAAACAAAATGTGATTTATTCATTGGAATTGAGATAATTCAATGAAACTAGAAATTACACAATCAAAAGGAAAAATATCGTTAAAAAGACAATAATACTTTTATCCGAGATGTGAAATAAAGTTATTAATTAACTGAAATGAAAGTAATATTGGTCATGATATAGAGTAAGAAAAAAAAGTAAATGTATTCTTAGAAACGTTCAAAGTAAATTCACAAATACTTCTTGAAGATATACTACTCTTCCTTTACGTTTTAACGAACTAATAAGTAAACAAGCAAAGGAAAAGAATGAAGAACGAAAGTATTGCTCTTGAAAAAATATCATAAATAAATGAAACTTAAATAAATATTTACACAAAAAATAACACACTAGTACTTCGTGTAGTCATGTCCAGAGTCAGTAACTTCTTGAAGTCTGGAGGTAATATTAGATACAAGTCTCGAGCAATACGACGGTGTGTCACGAAAATGTTTCCACAGTTCCATAACATGATTTTGAAGAAACGTTTGGTTTCTGTCTTCACGTCTCTCTTCCCATTCTTGCACCATGTAGGCCCACAGATGTTCAATTGGGTTCAAATCTGGGGATAGAGGGGGCCTCTCAATACAAATTAACTCTGGATGTTCACTTAGCCACCCTCGTGTTTGCCGGAAAGTGTGAACAGCACTGTTGTCATGCATAAATATATATTCTTCCTGTTCGGGGAAGTTTCTTTTTAAGGACGGTAACAATGTATTTTCGAGGATATTAATGTAAACACTGCTGTTCATTCTCTCAGGCACCGCAACCAAATCTCCAGGACCAGCAGCCGTCATGTATCCCCAAAAGTGTGCTGATATTCGTCCTGAACAAGAAGTTCTGATAGTATTTTGTTCAGCATACCTGGTTCCGCGTGGTCTATACAATATAACTCTGCCTTGTTGGTTAGACTTGAAAACCTTCTCGTCAGTCCAGATGACTCAGTCCCAATATGACTGAGGTTGGGTTATGTTATTCTGTGCCCATTCCATTCGTCTGGCCTTGTGAGTTTCAGTCAGGAGAGTCTTCCTAGTGGGTCTTGAACAGTGTAGACCAGCCCCCAATAATCTTCTTCTTATTGTTTCGTGAGAACAATTATATTCTCTGGCTTTGTCCAAAAGGATTGACGTGTGGCGTAGAGGTCTGTTGATTACTTCTGTAACTAAAGCTTGATCTTGAGCTGCAGTTGTCACTTTTGGCCTTCCACTTCTTGACCGAGACCTGAACCATTCACCACCTTCTTCATGTTGCTGAACCCATCTCTTGACCGTTTTCTTGTCACATCCCAGATCTCTAGCAATCTGAGGCACAGTTTGTCCCATTTTTGCTCGTTCTATGATTTCTCCTCTCAGAGCAACAGACAGTTCTCCACAACCTTTAGAACGAGGCATTTTGAGAACCTGTTAGAAATTTGCGTTCTGGCGTGTATGACAAATGTCGGTAAAGTGCATCTTTCTGTTTCTACTTCGCATGCAGCAGTCAATTTTCATGAAAGATCATAAATAATCCTGACAATTGCTGTAATATTTATGAACGAATACGTAATAGAACCTATATTAACAACATCATTCGTCAAAGTAAAGAATACCGAAAACATAAAACAATTTCAACAGACTATTACAACACGCCAAAATACGCTTAAACTTCAGAGAATACAAAATAAATTTCATACTGTAACAAAAAATTGAACATGAAACACGCTTACTATATTTTCAACTTGTCACATTAGCCGAGTGGACTAAGGCATTCGGCTAGAGATTCTGAGGCACCATTCAAGAGTAGTTCGAATGCCACCACAATACAATTTGGTTTTACCTCTCCTTGACGTTTCTGTTTGTGATCCTGCCGGATTCTATTAAATATAATTCCGTAATACGCTAAAATATACGTAATATTTGAAGTTCTTAACTTCCCATTTTTACATTTTTCAAGCTCAATTGAGAAGAAAGAGGGAAAATGAAAGTACAAAGATTTACAATAATTACTTAGCATTTACTGTCATTGTAATTGTGGATATTTTATTTATGAAAATGTATAATGAACTAAAAAAATATTTAGTAGGTCACATGTCTCCATTTTTACGATTCTAACTTGAAAGTTAAAGTTTAGGCGGTGACATATCGAAGACCCAGGGGGTTGGGGGATTGTAACCCCTACCATTGAAACTTTTATATTCTATTGAAATAAAAAGTGTTTCAGTTTATAATCATGGAAAAGCAATCACTGTGTGTCGAGGACGGTTTATGTATACTACGATTTATCACTTCCAAATGTGTAGAAGATGTGACTGGATATTGTGTATAATCATTCAAGAAATATAAGAAAACGAAGGGACTTCGTAAACCCTTCACACCACCCCAGGAGGACGAAGTGCGTCCTGCCGTCCCTCGGTTGGGAACTACTGCTTGCGAAGGAAACTTTCTAACAGTGTGTTAGCGTTTCCTTCCTCACCTTCCAATTGAACTGTCTGTGTACTGCGCATGCGCCAGTCAATTTCCATAAAAGATCATAAATAACCCTGATACTTTCTATAATATTTACGAAAGAACGTGTAATAGAATCTATATCAACAACATACATCATTCATCAAAGTAACGAAAACGTGTTCATGTAACAAATTAATAGATATATTATATCAAAGTAAATTAGGTTTAAATTTTAGGCAATAGAAAATGTTATTCTGTAATAAGAACTACTACTCGAAGCCTTTACTACAACCACTAGTTGTTACCATAGCCGAGTGGTCTAAGGCGTTCGGCTTGTAAAGCACCATTCGAACTTACTTCGAGTCCCCGCCGGCCACAACGCTTTTCTCTCTCTCTTTTTTCACCTGTTCTCGATATTTCTGTTTGCGTTCCTGTCGGATTCGATTAAATAGAATTTCGAATAGAGACCAATATATATGATAAATAATCATTTATTTGCGAGTCTGCACTCGTGCAATATACATTTTCGAGATTTTGATTTTGGAAATGAAGTGTATATAATATTGAATAGTAAAATAAAAAAATATGCGTATAAATATTGATTAATTAATTAGTGTTAAACATGGCTTTCCAATCAGGATTATATAGAGAGGACTTACTTCTAAGTGCAATCCGAAAACAAATATTTGAGTTTTAATCTGACCCAAAGTTGGTAACTTACAGGATAATTTATACATGATTGGTATTGTAATTTTTATGCTTTTATTATAATCCTCTATAAGTTATGATTTTACCAATTCTAAATGTAGAACGAGACACAAGTGTAATATTATATTTGTCACGAAAAGCTTTTAAGCAATGATGCTTTCAGAACATGATCTGAGGGAGAATTTGAGACCCTTCTCGAGCTAAGAAATTTCCGCCTTCAGGACCATATATTCGATCGTGCTCAATGTGGTCTACCAATGTTTGCCCTCCACCCGCATATTGAAATTCCCCCCGAGGATAATTTTCTGAAGTCACCACTGTTTATAAATAGTTTTTCGTTACAAATCAGAGGATAATGGAGTAGTGAGTATAGTTAAGTTTTTCTTAGCTATGGATTTAAGATTCGCAATTCATATAATGTTCCGTTCTAATCGAATTTGAAACAAAAGAAGTTTTCAATGAGTTACTCAAAGAAATATTTTCAGCCTCCGGATGAAAATAGGAAGACACTTAAAAAAGAAACAACATGCTACCGGGTTTGAACACACAAACATGTGATTGATAGTATATCGACCCAAACCACTCGACCATTTTGTATGCCTTTGCACATCTTCTTTTGCCTTTTGTTATAGCAGTTTACTGTTCCATACTCGCTTTTGTTTATTCCGATACGACTATGAGTTCTCAGTAAATATTTGGACGTTACAGCTCTTGCAATGTATAAAAGTGTTTTTAGAATAAATCACAATCGATATTATGTCCTAATAACATACGTAAAACAGGTTGAATTCGTGAAATGATTGAGGTTGGACTGAGCGTAAATGTTTTCATAGTTAGGAGCCTGGATATGCAAACCCGCTTAACGTGGGGATTTAATTTTGTGAAATTTGGTACATGTGAACTGATTTGATTGTAGTGGATGGATCACATGAACTATCCACCCACTATCAAAATTTCAGGCAGAGTCCATTACAGGTGTTTGAAGTGTTGTAAACCTAGCCTACAATAAGAAACTGCAATAAAAATTACCTGCAGTAAACTTACACTACACTAATGGGTTAATATTTACTTATGTTTTCGTTTCGTTAATGTTCAAACTTGTAAAATATTTTCAAGTCAACATGATTTTCGTTTTTATTTATTTATATTTATTCTCTGTTTATGGGAATCATTAAATTTGTAATTGATCTCTTCGCAAAAGGATTCCCTTTACTTGTACACAGTTGCTCGTGATAACTGAAATTTTAAGGGACTGACAAAAGTATAGAAAGAAATCCACTGAAAAAGGTTTACTATTTACAAACGTTTGAACAAATATGTTCTTTCATCACAACGGCGCGTCGTGAGTCATAATTAGCGAATAAAATCATTTTTCCACATTCACTAATAAATAAATAAATAAATAAAAAGTCTCTGTGTAACTTTATTAATGAATTATACGCTGTTAATTTTAAAAATAAATTCTTCGAAATGAAGCATGAAATATATATATATATATATATATATATATATATATATATATATATATATATATTGCGATACAAGGTTACTGATTATTTATTCGTTTTCTTTTTATTACTTATCGAGGATATGGAAGCATTGTAATTACTCATTTATAATGATAGTCTTAGTCAATCTTTCCTCCAATATTTCGAGTGAAACATACTCTGCCACTCTTCCTCAGGAAAACACAATAGCTCAAATCTTTTTAATAACACGGTCTTTAAACTATTTTTTATGCCTCAACAGTGGTAAGATTGATTAAGGACAATATTAAGTGATTAATTTAGGGCTTTTTTTTCTTTTAATTATAGCATAAGCAAGAATTTCGTCGTAATTACTCATATTTTTAAAGGAAGTTATAGAATAACAGGGTGTCTACCAAGCAAACATAATCAAATTCCCTTACTTTCCCTGACAAAATTATAATTTTTCCTGACTCTGTCATTTTTTTTTTCTTAGTATAACTTATGAAAAATAACTTATATTTAAAGTAAGCTTAAGTTTTCATCATTGTTTATATGCTTAAACAATATTCTACAAACGTACAAACGAACCAATTCATTTACCTGTAATTTATGACTATTTTAGTGGCATTCCTTCACCCCTCACAGCCTGGGATTTTTCCCTGACTGGTACACACCCTGAAGAAATACAAAGCTAAGTATATGTATGTGGAAACAGGTTTATTTCTTTACTTCTAATTATGATATCTGAAAATACTTGGTATTTCCTAGCTTTCGTCTCTTCCCTAGAGCCTTGTTCACATAGAATAAAACCAGGAGGAGATAATAAAAACATTTTTACACTTTAATGAGTTGGTATAAGTAAGTCAAAAGGAATAAACGTTCCGACACATCTAAGACCGAGACAACCAACAAAAACTTGATTGGATCACCTACATTTCCCAAATTGACAACTGCATTAAATGATCTTTACGCGGTATGTTTTTCGCGTAGCTCCGAAACCGCCAAAAGTTTGAAAAAGAACATCAGTCAATTCGATCCCAATGAAGAAACAAGCAGTTGTCTGGAGAGTTATATAGGCATAACATAAAGAAATGAAATGAAATCTTTCACTTTTATGTCCCACGAATATGCTGTGTAGGCTAAAGAGGACGGTGATGATGAGAAATTAATGAAACGATGGGATGAAGAAAGTGGGAGGAAACGGGAGAACCCACGCACACGATGTTTGTCCACCACAAAGCCCAACTAATGTGAGGTAGGATCGAACCAGGGCCCCACGCACCAGAAATAAACGATCTACCACTGAGCCACGGTGGACCCCTGGCATAACAAAATGAAATTTAAAAGTGTGGATCAAGGAACATCTTAGAGATACTACGAATACCCGGTCTCAAGCTTACCGAGACATTTCAAACAAGCACAGCATAATATTGTTGATTCACAAATTTTACTTGGAGCCAAGAAACAGAAAGACTTATTTCCGAAAATTTCTTTATTTTCTTAAAAATCCAAAGCTTAACACAGATAAGAATTGGTTAAGCAAGAAATAGGAGACAGTAATTAAAAACTACATACAACTCTGTTACCAAAATAAAAACATGAACATAAATTGGCAACCTTCCCTACGTGAACCAAAGAATGCACAAATTGCGCCCGCCATTATACAATATGCTGCACCACCATCGGATGTGTGACTAGCAGCTC
Organism: Thermobia domestica; assembly: GCF_964235325.1. NCBI lineage: Eukaryota > Metazoa > Arthropoda > Insecta > Zygentoma > Lepismatidae > Thermobia > Thermobia domestica. Next base: position 348,077,151 of record NC_137456.1, on the reverse strand, counting down.
AAACAAGATTATCTTCGCATTGCTCTACCCCAGTGAGTCCTTTTCCATTTAATTTTTCTCAGTTTTCATTGTTTTTCCTCTAGTTATTATACAATGTGAACAAGAATCTAGGTGAGAACTGAAAGTCACAAACTATTTTCATGAATCACAAGTAACAGGATTTCCACAGATTTCTGTAAAGTGTTTTCCCTGGCACAGGTTTATCTATTTCCTTAACAACATTTTCTTTAGTTTTTCACTTTTTCGTAATCCTATTAGTATATTTAGATACCTAAACTAAAGGTAGGCCATTAACTTCCTACGAAACACGTATGACCACATATTAAATCAGTCTACGAAATATGAAATTATACGTGTATAAAAGACACAATATACACGGTATACACGGTATAAAAGACTATTAGCTCTTATGAGTTTCATGATTCAACTCCCCGGACACAGTTATTAGATCCTGATAAAAATTACATGGAACTCTATGAAAGTATACTGTTTGAAACTACAAAAGAATAATCAAAATCGATACATCTGTATTGAAATTATGAGTGAACACACAAAATGAAATTATATGGGCACATGAGAGGTGACTTAAATTAACAAAAAATTGGCTACTTAGCGCCTAAATGTTTTTCATACGTTTCGGAACGTCACGCTGGTTCCTTCTTCAGTGGCAAGATAACAAGAAAAAAAACCGATAAGAGATAAAAGGGTGTAAAACAAGGAATACATGCCACTAAATAAATGTAATGTAAAGGATGAATACTGAAATGTCACAAGCCGAGCAGAGCGCAAAATGAGTAAACAGAATCGAAGGAAGCGCGGTGTCTATGTTACGTTACTACTGCCAGATTCAAAATATGCATCAAAAATAGGTAACCAAATTCTATCAATGTTGCCAGTATCTAGAATTAAAGCTGGTTTATATTTATGAATAGAGAATGATTCTTTAATCTCCCGTTGTTTCTTTGGTTTTTGCTGAACCTATTACATTAACCTGTCTTCCATTATGTGTAGTTTTTTTTTTTTTTTTTTTTAATACAGCGCCAATCCCGACGTGCCTTCTTCTTGTGACTTTTTTAATTGTGTAATATGTTCTTTAATTCGAATGTTACTATCGAATTTCGTTTGGCCTATATATATGAGGAGCCACATTCGCATTGTACGGGATAAATGCCTGACTTATTTCGTGGATCAACCAAATAGCTTTTAAATCTGGTGAAATGTTTTTTTAGACTTTTCGGGGGATAGTAGAAGCGGATAGGTTATGCTTAGCAAGTATACGTTGCATTGTGGTTAATTGCGGAAAGTAAGGAATTTCTATCCAAGTTTCTGCTTCTCTGGGAATAATTGTTTTAGTGGCCTGCACCGATCAATATGTTAATTAAACTACTTTCGTAAAGTATGTAACTTTTTTTTTTTCCTATTTGATATAAAAACTGTATTTCGTCACTAAGATCATCTGGACGATCACAAATTAATAAAGCCTTGCGAAAGAATTTCTAGCTTCGAGTTTTATGGTCTAGCTTCGATGACTATTCTCAGATCGTAGCGAGAGCATACTTTTTCAAACAAAAACTAACTCAACAAAATTGGTATACCTACATCGAAATAATGCGATCATACACACAAGTATGGTTTGAACACTGTCAGACATTGAGAAGTTTCATGCTCTAGTTTCGAGGGCTATCACCAGATTCTACTGAAATTTACGTGGGGCCACCGAAAAAAAAAACAAATAAAAAATAAATAAATAAATAAAACTCGTCTTTTTTTTAAAGTCAGTTAAAAAAATATGTATCGCAGCTCAGGTGAAAGCCGCCACATTGTCTTCATTAACGGATTCAAGATGCTGTAGATCAACTGATTTCAGAGTTAAGAACCTAACCATAAATCATGGCACAACACAACTTTATATAACTTGCCGGTCCCACACTTTTGTCACTACTTTACTATAATTTCACAACTTGTATAAGGTGCAATATAAAAATTCATCTCGCTCTCTTTGCAGAAAAATAATACCAAATCTGCCTTTACAAAATTGGAGAACAATGTTTTGTGCACGCTTTGTATAATTTTTATGAAAATTCAAGATGGTTTTTTTAAGATATTAATTTTTAAAAATAGTTCAATTCTGAAAGTTTCACCTCTTTCATGCTAACACTTGCGATGTAAAGATAGGTAGAAAATAATATTCTTACTGTAATGTCATGTTTCTATTGTATTTAATCCTAGCATAAAACAAATCTTATCTGTTTTCATTTGTGCACTGAAAATATTCGAAATATGTGCACAAGTTTTTTCCAAGTTCAACAATTTTGTTACAGTTTATTTTACACCTCTAATGCCTCTCTTTGGTATGGTTTGGAAGAGTTTAAAACAGAGTATTAAATAAACAACAAAAAAGGTTTCTAGCACTTTTTGTTCTTTCTTAATAGTACCTTTAAAACGCCAATTCCTCACTTTCCTGCAAGAGTAATTATCTGTGGTGATTTTTTAAGAGGTTGCAAAAATGTTGCAAATCATCAGAGACCAAAACTATTTTGTTTCTGTACTCTGGTTATGTCATCTTTAATATATATATTTTTTTCATAATAATTCAAAATGGTCGATGGGCGCCCGTTGTATGATTTGAAATGAAACAACCCTAAAGTATTTCAAGTTCACACAACCATTTGTTATAGCCAGACATAACAGTAAATTTTACACATACCTAGGAATAAGTAAATTTTAGTTTTAACTATCTTTTAAAATTTTTACAGCTACAGGATTAAACATATGAAGAAGGTATGATATCAAAAATGAGAACTGAATCACGTGAGTGTAGTGGTGAGTGTTATTTATGTTTGAAACTCATACATCATTATCAACAACTGTTGATCCATTGCTGGATTAAAGCCTTTCCAATACTTTTTGACAACGATCTATCTTGGATAATTCGTTTCCAAGCAGTGTTTATTCCAAACATATTTCTGGGAGGATACTGTCCCAGGGTTTGCCCAAGTGGGCCCAGCCCGAAGTTAGATCCACCTGAGTTTTTAACCTTTTTGTTAGTGTATTATTGGTACAACTAAGGTGATCACATTGAAAGTTATTTTTATCAGATTTTGAACTTTCTTTGGGCGAATTAGATGCTTTCACATTAAGGTAGATAACATCCAACATAACACCTTTATAAAGTTCTGAATGCACTGAATGAATGAATAAAAAAAAAAAAACTCACCTTAGCTTGAGATTATTATAGAACAAATTAATGTATGGATTATGCTGATAATCTATTTGAAGTAAAATATGCAATTTTATATTTTAGAAAATACTTTCCGTGAATAGTGTGCTCCCTGACTCGGCGCTGCCGAGGGACGTTATCCCTCATACGTTGACGGGTTTAAGGTCATAGGTGCCGGTACTAACAATAAATATGTAAATACATTAGTAAAACTATTAGTATTAGTTCTTACCTTTGATAGTAACAAAAGTATTCAGTAAAATTTGCTTTTCCAACAACAGTAGTTTAGTTCAGTCATTGTTGCTACTCTTCAAATAAGCATTCTGGAGAATCAACACCAGCAATAGCTTAAAAATTCCTGTCAAATTGAAGAAGCTTAATGCTCGGAGCTCCGAAGACTACGTAACGCTTACTATTTCAAGTGCTACGTTCAAACTTCAGTATTAATGGAAGTTTCGATGTACAGTACAGCAAGCTGCATTTCCAGGGAAAACCCGTCGTGAAAGAAGTGTTCGAGAAATTCTCGCAATAGAACCCACAAAGCATCGGAAGTGAATACTTCAACAATAAAACTACGTATTTATTTTACGCTGAAAGATATTTAATTTCATTTAAGACATTTTGGAACATTTACTTTATAAAATATGAATTATATGTGTTGTTTTAAATTACTCGTAATTTTCGTAAAAGAACCGTCTTGCAACAAGTGCTCGGGAAATTCCCGTAATTGAACGCACAAAGCATCAAAAGTAAACTTCAACAATAAAACCATTTATTTTACGTTGAAAAATTTTTATACAAGACATTTTGATGAATTATGTCTTTGTTTTAAATTAATGTAGCTATTTGGTGTCCAGATTTGGCGAATGTCCTGATTCACCTCGAATGACTCGATCTACATTTGTTCGTTTGTCTGCCTACACCACACAGTGTTCAACTTTCGGTCTTTTAAATTTTCAGAATGCACGCCGGAGACACACTAAATTTTCTATATAGATTTTGGTAGCATACCAACGTAAAATTACAAAATGGCGCGCCTTTTTTTCAAAAACTAGCTGATATTCACGCTACAAAATGCAATTTCGGTCTTTTAGGTTAGGATTTTCAGAGTAGAAGTATGAGAGACTAGATTAGCTGTACATATTTTAGCGGCATAAAATTTCAAAATGGCGGCCACTTTTCAAAATAGCGGGTATCCATGCTACAGGGAGCAATTTTCAGACTTTTTAAGTTGAAATTTTGAGGGTAAAAGCACAAGACATTCTAAATTTGCTGTATGGATTTTTTTTCGCCGATCCAATATAAATTTCAAAATGGCGGCTATTTTTTCAAAATAGCAGTGCACAGAAACTCGTTGCAAGTTGTGACAATGACAATCTTGAAATGTAAATCATATTTTAACATTTTTACTCCAACGAGATTGAAATATTTCGAAAAACCCAATTTAACCTGAAAAAAAAAAAAAAAAAAAAAAGGAAGAGACCAAGATAATACATCCAAGATAACCAAGATAATATATTAATAAATAGAATAGTACCGTGTGAAAATATGTGCTCCTCCGAAAAGCTTTTCTGAAACAATCACTATTTCCAAGATATTAGTAATATTACCTAATTTCGTCACACCACCTTGTATTAGGATGCTGTGTAGGTCTCTACTTATCACTTGTCGTATCCAGTAAAAAATATGCTTTTGTCTACTATATATGGTGTATTTCCTAAGAGAGTTTCTACCGCTTAATATATATAACGGTATTGCTGAACAAATTGAATTTGTTAATAATGGTATCGGTATGTTTTACTTTAAAATTGCAATTGTGGTTTTTCAAGTTTTTATGCCATACATCTACACTGTATTTCGAACAATAATCACTACCAAGTGATCCAGGGTCACTATTTAGTATTTTGGGGGAGAAAATAAATAATATTAAGGTGCAGGTGTAGTTTTGGTGCACCACCACATTTTGGAAAATTTACAGGTAAAATTTAATAGTTTGCATGAAAAGATATGTTTCTGCAGGCGACAGAATTAAATATAAAGTAATATAGCTGTATTTTAGATTTACAAGTGTAAAATCATTACAAAGGTCATTCCATGTGAAATCAACAAAGCCCACAACCCGACCATCTTAGATTTTTTCTAAATTTTAGTATTTCGCAGGGATTGTAGAGATATGAAATTGTGCAAAGTTGTAGTTTCTTGTGTGACGAAGTTTCTGAATTATGGGGACTCAAATATACGAAAAAATCGTCGTAGAGAGCTGATTCTTGTTTTGTTTGAAAGGGCATAAAATAAGCTTTCCAACGATATATCGCATGCCTAGTTTTGGAAGAATATCTATTTAAGGTCACCCAGTGTGACCTTTTGACCTTGAACTTTTGAGAATGCATATCTTCGATTTTTCTAAAACTCGCATATAATTTACACACAAGCTTACTCTATAACATAACGGAAACAGAAGTTGGGACGGTAATGGGAACTTTCAATAAAATTGTTTTTTCAGTAACACTTTTTTTCGTACCAGACAGAGTTTTAATTTATAAAGCAGTTTGCAACACTGCATTTAATGTACTACTACTAAAAAGCTATATCCATCGTGTCCAAGCTGGAAAAGAGTTAGTTTATTTGAAAAATAACGTACCACGTAAGTCAGTGAGTCCTCAGACGTATCCATGCATCCAGCCGCTGCATTGTGACCGTACTTTCCTCGGAAGTTAATGTGTATGTTCTTCCTGTGGCAGTGCAAGGATCCACTTTTGCGAGAACATCACACCTTCGTACCCAACAAATATCTGGGTGTTGCGGAAATACAAAAGATCCTGATGGTCCATGAGGATGAAGGAAATTAATTCCTACATCATCTGTATCTTCAGATACACTACGTACACATCCGAGCCACCAATATTTATTGTACACACACGTAACAAATCCATTTATTTCTTGAAAGTGTAAGGAATCCGAATGAGCCACCAAACTGTGTTCTGTATATTAATTACACATAGAATAACGTTTCACATGTACATCTTGTGTAACAGGAATAACAGCATGAATCTTTTGGGTGCCAGGAATGGGAATAGCCTTAGAAAAACGGTCACACAAGAGTGACGCTTCCGCTTCGTATTCTTTATTAGTGACATATGTAAAGTTCATATGTTTTATATTTTGCCTTGCCCAATCATATAATTGTCTTGGTGTCATTATCTGGCCACTATAAGGTCTCTGCAAACTTGCTCTTGCAGCAAGTCTCTTTGAAGTTCCCCCTAGTCCATGACACGGACTTTTTCCATGTGCGGTCGCAAAAAGATGCCATTCAACAGGTACAGAAAAGTCACTTTCATGATAGCTAATATTGATGAAGTTCTTGCGATTTTTGTAATGAGCTGCTGCTCCATCGGAGAAATAGTATAATTTTGTTAAATTTTCGGAACCGAATTTGTCTTTTGGAAAGGTAATAAGTATTTTCTGCAGTAGGTGCACTAAAGTTGTATCATGTTTGAGACGATCAGATATGACGATCACATTGTCAGTAATAACTGTAGACGTCTGGGGATTTCTGTAGTATATGCAAAACGGATGAATAGTTGCTTGACCATTATTCCAGTGGGAACCTTGTGACGCTTCTTGCAAAACGAATGAATAATTTTCTGCAAAATCACAAAGAACAATGCACTGTTTATCAAGAAGATTTTCTTTCAGATCCTTAAGATATGAAGATTGTTGATGAGTAATAAAAGAATGTTCGACCAGGTGTACACGTTTTTCCACTAGAATATCTAAGTAAGTGTTTCAAGTGTTGATCTGTCTGTCGCAATCCACTGTTTGTATGTGACGTGATCAACAAATTGCTCGTCTAGTAGTGTTTCAAAGTGTTCATGTATGCCTTGCGGTCCTGGACATTCACGACACTGACGAAAGTAACATTTCGGTTGAGCTGGGTTACACACTAGTGCACTTAAATACGTTTCATAAGATTTTGAAATACCAGCTAACTTACACGCGTCTAACATCAATTTTACATTTTGGTGGATTGTACACACACAAACAATGTGTGTGCCACTACTTCCAGCCAGTACACAGTTTTTCGAGCGCAATTCGGCAAACTTTCTAAAATCCCACATGCATATCTGGATTTTCCTCTTTGAAATGGACATAAACTTCTTTGAAGTTGCTCAGGATTAATCGTTTCTGTACATGTACCTTACTTCCATTAACTTTCATCGAAACAAAATCCTTTTTCCCAGGCAAAACACGACTAACTGAATCACTATTGTAAAACTGTTTTATCACATCCACTGTTGCGGGAGGTAAGGTCCTTCCAGGTTTTAGGTGAGGTGTGGTTAAAATTCCATTGGTCGTTGCAAGTTCTTTTGCTTTACGGGCCATGTAGTAAGTGCAGTGAAATTCTTGCTGAATTATTTTTACAGTCCAACTTTTTGGAAGTACAGTTAATATTGTTACTTTCATATTTCTATCCGCTATTTGAAATTTTTCTTTTAACTGCGATATAATTTCACTTTCTGCTGCATTTTCCTCCCCGGGCTCTGTAGAAATGTCTAATAATTTTGTTCCAATAGCTGAATGTATTTTAATAATTTTCTTTGCAGGATATGTTGTTTCACTGAGCCTTTTCTTTTTAACTGGTGATTCTCCAATATCTTTTAGGCTGCGGTTTAGAGATTCTAACGCACTTTCTTTGACACACTGCTCAATATCACTTTCACTGTTTTCAGCATCGGTGCTGCTACTTATCACATTCTCCGTTACTACAGGAGTCGCACCCGCATCACAAGTTGTTGCTAGTTTCTTACGACAAGAATCACAAATTTTAAACCCACTTTCTAACGATGTATACTTCGAAATCATCCACGGCAACACATTTCTCAAATTTCTTTTGACATTCCCATGTCCTTCTATATTAAATGGATTGCAGCACACTGTCTTCTTAAATCTTGACGATGAAATTATTCTGACAATAATAATTTGTTAAATAAACTGACCATTGGAACACTGACTTAAAAGACACCATAATTAACCTTCTGTTTTCAAGTACAAAGTCTGTACCAGCACGTAAACACGCTGAATCGTACACTCGAACGTATTAACTCAGTCTTCTATCAACATAGTATGCACACCTCCCAATTCTTCTAAATCTTTCTGTAGCAGATGATTGCGCAATCTATCACGCTGTTGTGCAATGCTACAGTGTTGCAAACTGCTTTATACATTAAAACTCTGTCTGGTATGATAAAAATACTGTTACTAAAAACAAATTTTTTAAAGTTCCCATTACCGTTCCAACTTCTATTTCCGTTATGTTATAGAGTAAGCTTGTGTGTAAATTATATGCGAGTTTTAGAAAAATCGAAGATATGCATCCTCAAAAGTTCAAGGTCAAAAGGTCACCATGGGTGACCTTAAATAGATAGTCTTCCAAAACTAGGCATGCGATATATTGTTGGAAAGCTTATTTTATGCCCTTTCAAACAAAACAAGAATCAGCTCTCTACGCCAATTAGATCAAGAGCAGTGTTGTCCGAAAGTTCCCAGTATTTTTGAGCCCCCATAATTCAGAAACTTCGTCACACAGGAAGCTACAACTTTGCTCAATTTCATATCTCGACAATTCTTACGAAATACTAAAATTTGGTAAAAATCTAAGATGGTCGGGTCTGAAATCCCCGCTTAATTTGTTGATTTCACATGGAATGACCCACAAGTATATTACGACGGATAAAATAAGTAAGTACAAATGAAAGATGACTCTATTAGATGCTATTTTCCAACGTTGGCATATTTCTTCACAATGTACAGAACCTGTATTTTATGATTACAAGTGCAGCGTCACTAGTATTATACTATGACAAGTGCTATTGAGACTTGTATCATTGCCAAAACTCAATTCTTCCTACTAAACTCGCTTGTACGCATCTCGCCATCGCTGATGTGTGCCTGCTCCCTTAGTACGCACCCCCGCGCGGGCCCACCAGTTTCGCACTGCGCTGACACGGTTAGATAGCATTCCTGCTTTTTAGTGGCCACTTAGTACGGATTGGTTTGTGTTTTACAGTTTTATATGTTACACATCCGGAAGCCGTATTTATACGTAAATCGTAACAGAATTATATTTTTTCAGCGATTACTTCTGGCGGTCCCCTTGAATTTTACCTATGCCAAATGAGAGGCATATATTCCGAAGTTGGGCGTCCGCTTTCGCCACGTATTTTCGCTGTTATCTCCTTTCCACACTTTCTGCAATTTGTTATTAGGTTCATTAATCCGTGCTCTTCACAAACTTTTAAAAGATTTTGCTCGTTATCAACGTATTGCTTCACAAATGTTAAAACTGTTAGTTAATTCCCCTTGTACATTCGCCATGTTGATAACATAAATGCTCGTTTCTTTCCCACAATGCAACTGTTCAGTTACCTTGCGCCAAGTAGTTCCCTCCGCTCACCGTGTAGTGCCATGTTTATAACCGCTTATATATAAGAAATAAACAGATTTTTCGAGACACTTATATATTATCAAGCACACAAATGATCAAAGTATCCATTTCTTTCCTGTAAATTTTAAAAATTTTGCTTGAAACGGACGCCCAACTTTGGAATTTAACCCAAATGAGATATCTCCATGTCGCCCAGTGGTAATGTTTAAGGGGAAAATAAGAAGAAAATTAGTGAATTATAATTTTTCAACAGCTCTTTCTAGTGGTGCGCCAAAAGCAGACCTGTACGAATATTAACTTACCATTTCCGATTTTCGTGTGATCCGGCGATACAGCAGTAATGCCCTAATTTTGTGCAGTAATAGAATATAGATGCATAGCGAACAGCAAAGAAAGCATCAAAACATTAACACGTATTTGTGATTAATTAACAATTAGAAATGAAAAATGGAAATGAGACAGGAGTAACTGTAGGTAAGGTAAATTAAAATACCAATAAATAAATAGTCATAAAACCTTAAAAACAGGTTTATATGGGTGTCACCTGGGGCCGCCATTAGCAGAAGCCCCTAAATTTGACCTTTACCGATTCAGAAACATAACTAGACTGTATTTTTACCGATTTAAAGTTTTGATTAATTTAGAGTGTGCCAACTAGGAGTTCACCCGTTCTTTACTGTGTGGCACACATTTCCAATTTGTTGCCTGGGTATTCTCATATTGGACCTAACATAAATGCAATTCTACATTATAATATTAGCATATTGAAAATAACTATAAACTAGCTTACCTCGACTGTTTTTCTGTACATTCTGAAATTATTTCGGAAATATATATCATTTAATGACATCTGTTCAGGATTTAGTATAGTGGGAACTTTCAGCCTATCTGCCTCTGACAATTCCTTTGGTGTATCTTGGGTTTGGTTATCACAGGCTGCAACCAAGGCTGTCACCATTTCTAATTTACTTTCAGCTACCTCATTTTTCATATATTCATAGATATGATACGACGGAGATTTACACAATTCACTCACAACTAAATTAAGAAGAGCAGATTTAACATTCCCACCATTCTCATGCGCCATGTTTATACACTTACTATGTTGCCAAGTGTAATTTTAATTGCACACAAAGAGCGCATAAAAATCCCTTTAGCACATTACTAGAAGCCCACCTATTTTTGTATATTACGCCTTATTTCGAACCAGAATTCGCAAAAATTAGCACGCAAAAACATGCAATAAACAATTATTATTGCTATACATATAACCGCAAACTAAAACGCAGATTTTGCGCTAACATTTATTCGTATCATACCTATAGTGGAGTGGATTAAAGGAAAAATTCATAAGAATCATGCATATTGTGATAAGAATATAAAATTTTGCACAGAGTCTACTAATATAGTAACAAATAAATTCTGACGTAGACCCCAAAAATCCGACGCCAATTTCCTGAAATTCCAGGCGCTGGAACATCTGGGGCACTGGAGAACGGTATGTTGTCGCTGGAATAGCCATTACGTGAAAACGGCTTGACCTACAGAGCCAAAATAAGACTCAAATGCAAGAGAAATAACAAGCCTTTAATTTAAATTGTATATTGTCTTAATTGAGCATCATCCAGGGCCGCACGAGGGGCCCAAAATTTATTTAAAAATAACTATGGCGTTTGTTTATGGTTTTATCCATCTGGAAGCTTTGGTTTAACAGATATCGCAATAACACTCTTGTAAATCGTTTAGCAAAACCTTAAGCTTTATGTTGATATCCTTTTAGTGTATATGAGATCAATAGTCTCGGAGCTATGTGCATTTAAAGTGATGCACTACACCACTGGTTTCCGTTCATGTTAGTATTGAATTGAAAGCCTGCAACTATCACACTTTACTTTATCATTTTGTGAGCAAAAAATGAATGCAAAAGTGACCCACCCAGTGGTTGTATCTGACACCGAGGGAAGCATAACAAAGGCATGTAAGTGTTTCCTCCCAGTATACAGTTTCAAATGTTTAGGCAGCAGTGAGAAATTAAGCACGGCTATAGCACGGCCAACAAGAGATGGTTCCTGACGTTTCTTACCACATGCGGTGGGACCAGGACGGACTTCTGGTGGGGGTGGTGGGTTGTAATACTGCTACTTAGAGCTACTTTTAAGAGCTCCAAACTCTGGGATGCGTTTTATTTGTATATATAAAATAAAGAAGTTTCCTTTTCTGGGGTGGATCCGCCACTGACGATAAGGAAATAATTCAACAAATAGGTTGAATAGTTGATGCTCTGATCCTCACGAAGGAGGCCCTCTCGAGGCCTACTCGTCCTCAATGATATGAGGGCGAGGAAAAGTTTTGAGCACGAAGGCGAGGGCGAGCGAGGATAATGGACAACACGTATCGCGAGGGCGAGGACAAGCTTCGATGGCGATTAAAATTTTCGACGGCGAGGGCGAGGGTGCGCGAGGGCGAGGACAAGTTTTGGCCGCGAGGGCGAGGACAAGTTTCGACAGCGAGGGTGAGGGCGCGCGAGGGCGATTGATAATTCCATTCGCGAGGGCGAGGGTGAACGAGGGCGAGGGCCAACTGCTACTGCGAGGGCGAGGGTGAGTGAGGTTGAAGTAAAATGAACATCTATGGGTGGGACATTGCAGCCCCTACTTTGATACCAGTGTTACCAACCACGATCACTCTGTCTTATACCATTAATTAAATTGCCACTACAGTTGCACCGAAAAAAAAACTTGACACGCGAGTAGTGGCAATGTCACTGCGAGCTGTTAGAGACGTTCTCTTACTGGACGCACTTACTTTCCCATACGTTTCCTTTCCTTCCTTTTTTTTTTAATTTTTTTTATAGGTAGATGTTTGCAGATAATTGCAGTGGTTGGCTACAGTGACTCCCAGCTGAAAATATGGTTGTAATGATAGCAACTTTGCGCCGTAACTGAAGAAATCTATTTATATTTGACAAACGGGTTGTTGTCTTGAAAAATCAAATTATATTTTATCATCAAGAAAGCCGTTTAATATTACATATGTGTGAAAGAAGCTTGAAGGTGGAACTTTAAATAACCAGCCGTCTTTCTGCTGTTCATTGGGATGTATGCTGATATTCAGGTAATGTTGATAAAGTCTGCGGAATGCATTCGACTATTTACTTCCAGAGATCTATTTTGTGGATATATATCTGGTTAGGTTTGGTTATAACATATCAAAAAAGAAAAAAAAATCTTTTTTTCTTGGAATGAAAACTATTCTGAGGTTATTTTGTATCAAATTACTGCTATACATTTTTAGTAAAATATCTGACTGTAGTTTTTTTTGAGATTATAAAAACAGATTGGACAAAATATCACAGAAAACAGGCGGTAATGTGAAATTTTAATTTGTATGTATGAAACAACTACTGAACAAACAGTAACAGCTACAAAAAATGTCGAAAAGAAGGAAGTGTGAGATTGTTAAGATCCCAGCCGATTTCAGTCATTCTAATTCTGAAACCATAGACTGGAACATGTGTATTTTATTTCAGAACGATAAAGCTGAATCGTTGGTCTGTCCTGCTAACAGCTCGCGCATGGACAAGGGAGCAGGCTATAAATCTTTGTGCAATGATCTTCTAGATTTTAAAGAAAAAATTGGACTTCCATCAAGCATTCAACTTAATCTTCTCGACGATGGAAATGGAATAAAGGAGACGATGAGTAGAAAACATGCGAAATTTCACAAAACTTGCCAAAATAAGTTCGATAAAAGTAAGCTAGCGCGGGCTGTTGCTGCCAAACGAAAGCAAGAAGATAAAAACTCAAGCGGGACCATCTACTCGATCATCATTCCGAGTAGGTGAAGTCAAATTCACTTGCTTCTTTTGTGATGAAGCAGGTGATGAAACATTAGTAAACGTGCGCACGTTGGAACTAAGTAATCGTATACGCGAAGAAGCTGTGATCCTAAATGACACTAAATTATTAGCAAAACTGAGTACTGAGGATATGGTCGCAACAGAAGCCAAATATCATCATAAGTGTCTTGTGCAGTTCCACAACGGTGGACGTAAGGTCAAGAAACAGCCCGCATTTGTGGATGGGGACAACAATGCAATAATCTATGGAGCTGTTTTAACCGAAGCTATTACTTATATTAAAGATATCCTGTCTCGTGGTGAATCTTCACCAGCTTTCAAACTTTCAGAACTTTCAGAATGTCGGAAGTTGGAGTAAATGATGCTAAGAAAATGGTGCACAGCTCACGGCTAAAAGAAACAATATTAGCACATATACCTGAGATGACAGCACAAAAGCGAGGCCGTGATGGCCGAAGCAGGCCATAAATCCATTATCATCAAAACGGTAGATTCAGATATAGTTGTCCTGGCTTTGCATGCTTTCCCCAAACTACTTCTGTCCCACCTGTGGGTTGAGTATGGTGTTGATAAGCATAAACGCTTTCTTCCTATTCACCAATACGCGGAGAAACAATGGACAGAAATCTGTGACGGCATCCTGTTTTGGCACGCATTCACCGGATACGATACTGTATCTGCCTTTGCAGGCCGGGGAAAGAAAACAGCTTGGGAAGCGTGGCGGACAAATATAGAAATTACTGCTGCATTTGTAGAAATCTCACATGCACCTTTAAAATTAGACGATACTACATTCATGAAATTGCAAGGTTTCACCGTGTACTTATATGATCGAACCAGCAACCTGCAAAATGTAAAAGACTGTCGTCGAATGCTTGTAACTAAAAAATGTCGTCAGTTGGAAAGCGTACCTCCCACTGAGGCTGCACTTCTTCAACACGTGAAAAAATCCATTTTTCAAGGAGGATATATTTGGTCACATTGGTCTGCGCTACAACCTAATTTGCCAGATCCTGAACAGCGGAGCTGGAAATAAGTGATTCAGGTATTCACCTTTATGGTCTGTGCTTCCAGAACTTTCCAAGCACTGCCGAGAACTTGTTCATTGCTGATGCAAATCTCTGTGCACTAATATGTGTATATGTGCTGGCCTATTCCTTCCATGCACAGCCTTGTGTGCTTGTGATGGTATGTGTAAATGACTATAAACTGATGCAATTACTACAGCAAGAAACTAGGGTTTACTTAATTTAAATTTTGACTTTATTACTATTTTATGTAACATTTTCTTCATGAAGTGACCAAATAAAAAGCACAAAGAAAAAGTACGCCATAGATTTTTTTTGTTTTTTAATGAATTTTGGGCCCCTCATGCGGCCCTGGATGATGTTCAATTAAGACAATATAGAATTTAAATTAAAGGCTTGTTATTTTTCTTGCATTTGAGTCTTACTTTGGCTCTGTAGGTCAAGCCGTTTTCACGTAATGGCTATTCCAGCGATAACATACCGTTCTCCAGTGCTCCAGATGTTCCAGCGCCTGGAATTCCAGGAAATTGTCGTCAGATTTTTGGGGTCTACGACAAAATTTATTTGTTACTATGTTAGTAAGCTCTGTGCAAAATTTCATGTTCTTATCACAATATGCATGATTCTATCATTATGCTACCCCACTACTAAGCATTTATCGTAGCGTCCCTCGTAGCAAAAATCGTATCATCGATATCTTACCATGTAAACTAAGGCCTGTAACAAACATTGCATTTCAGCTTAACGAATAAAACGCAAGCTCTGACGCGACGTTGCCGAGTGTTAAAGGGGTGTGGCTATGGCTAAGCAGACGAACTACAATGCGATCAGGTGGCAGATGATAGACGTGGATGTGTATAAAGTTAAAGTGGCAATACAGCTGGCCTCGCATTTGCTAGCAGCATTTAAAGGGAACTTGGAGCAGGCACATCAGCGCCGCCTTCAAATGCCATTTCTTGTCGATAGAACCTGCTCTATTTCGTAGCATTTTCCTCAGCATTTCTGGTCCGATTGCCGCACCGTGGTATGTTAAAAGGAAGCGAAAGATTTTGTGCCAGACATCCATACTCTGTTTTGTGTGGGAAATTGAATTGTAGTAAACAAACACGAGTTGGAGGAGCATCTTTGTACGAAGTTAAAAGTCCTTTGTACCATAATAAGCATATGCGACAAAGGGCTTTAGAAGAAATAGCGACTAAAATCTCTGTTTTTAGTTTGGGAGCCATAATTGAGCTCTTCTTTAGTGATTTGTTTGCTACGCCACGACAAGATGTTTATCAAAATGCTACAAAGTAAAAGCACCATGTACTTTTGATGACATAGAATATTATACGAAATTTTTGGCAGTACATCTGCTACGATACATGGGGGAAGGGCGGATATTAAAGACCACATAGTATTTGAAAAGCATAAATCAAACATGTATTCTGCTAGCTCTTCAAAAAGACTGGACAGTTATTTTGATCCCAAATCTTCCGAACAGGAAAAATTGGTACAAACGGCTGAATTAACAGTGTGCTTCCATACAGTGAATCATTATATATGATTTAAACCGATAGATTGCACCAGTGATTTAAACTCTTGGGGCCTAATGCAGAGTCGTTCTGACGTGTGAGTAGTGCCACACTAAAGAGTTCGACTAACATATGTTTCCTGCAGTAGTCAGGCCTTTAGTACTACTCTAATCATACGTCAAAAGGACTCTGCATAAGGCCTTTAAACTTTTAGTGATTCCAAAACAAAAATAAACATCGCTTTAGGGAGAACTAAAGCAACAGCGATAGTAAAATCCATTTTGGCTCCTGACACTACGAGACAAATATGTGATGATATAGAAAATGTCCAGTATTTTGATTTTACCACCGACGCTAGTAACTATGACGTACAGGAAATCTTCCACACCAAAAAACGGGATCATCGTAATACTGCTTAAAGTACATTCGTTAAAAAAATAAAACTGCATTAATACATTAGAAGAAAATGGCATTAATAAGAGCAAATGCATTATGTTCTGTGGTGACAATGCAAATACAAACTTTGGTGGTATTCGACGTACAAGTACAAATAATGTCTTTGCAAAATTGAATAGTCAAGCCGAATCTTTTGGGTGTCGGATGTCTAACTCATATACATCATCATGCGGCGAAGACAGCAGCTTAAGTTTTGACTGTAGATGTGGAGACAGTTAAAATTAAACTTTTCAATTACTTCTCTATATATACTGTACACACAGAGCGTCTTAAAGTGTTTTGCGAATTTATGGATGTAGAATACCACATATGTTGCCACATACAAAATCTAGATGGTTTATCTTTGTTTACTGCAATAGAGAGGCTATTGACATTTTATGATGTACTTAAATCATTTTTCCTTTCAAAAGATAAAGCATCAAAAGTTTTAAGAACACTCTTTGAGAATCCGCTTACTGAACTATATCTTTGTTTTGTACAGAGTCAGATGAGAGTGTACAAGAGACAACTACTTAAAACAGTAAAGGCATATATTAGTGTAACAGAAGTTGTTGCAATCATACAAGACACTCTTATATTGATAATCCAAAGAAAAGAAGAAGGGTTTCTACCTTTGAAAGTGAAATCTTTCGTGAGGAAAGCAGATGAAGTAACAACTTCAGACGTACAAAAATTTTATATTGTAGTGAAGCGGTTCTCTGAAACATATTCTGCTTATTTAAAGATGTGGATAACGTCCTCAAAGACTCTTCTATCTCTAAATGGATGCTACTATGTTCTACACCAGTGTGGATTGCTAAAAAAAAAAGTCAATTGAACATTCAATATTGTTCGATCAGCTCTCATACTTAAAACAACAAATAGAAGCAACTTGTGAAGACGAAAGACATTTGGAGTAGTAATTTATGTTAGGAGAAGTGGACAGTGTGACTGTTTGGAGCAGTACTCGGAATTACTAAGAGAGTGTGAATTTATCTTCAGTGATCCTGGACATAATGCTAACGTCGATAGGGTATTTTCTCTCATGAATGTGTCGTAATTGGCGCAATAGTTAGGACCTGTTAAACACAACAAAACGGAATTCGGGGATAAGGGACCCTAGGCAGTTCCCCTCCTCGTATGTTACCTTTTCACATTCTTTGTGGGGCATGATTTATGTTAATTTTGTTCAGAATGAACTGGAAAATTGTGAATAGTAATCCGAAAAGGACAGGTAATTAATTGATTGTGTGAGCAAATGAGTAGGAACCCTGACCTTGTATATAGCCTTGAATGGGTGTCCCGGTTTTTCGTTTACAAAATTTGCCAAACCCTAGTCAAATCTATAACATATTATAATAAGCCAAATACAAGAATACCCGCTATTACATTTATTTTCAAAAATAGAAAATGAATAAACAATGGAACGAAAAATAGATTATTAACTAACATTCTGATGTGAGCAGGGGTAAAGGTGCGGGGGAACGTGAAAGGACGTCGTCCTCCCATCTTGATAAAATATGTTCGGCGTCCCCCCAGTTCCTAAAAAAATCATAATGGGCAAAGATAGGCAGGGGGAACGGTGTGACATGCCGCTACCTACCGTCCCCCCACCTTTTCAGATCCACTTTTGCCCTGGATGTGAGTATATAATTTAACTGCAGCCGCCAGAGCCAATCTATCTCTAAAAACAAAAACAGCGCAATAGACCATGGGCCTCGATTAGAAATTGACCTGAGTGATCGCAATGCAAACTTTGCAATCAATTTGTTACAAACGACACTAAATGTAATTTGTGAAGTGCGTATCATCGATATATTTAATACTTGTAAAGTAACTTTGGGAAGCAAGAGGAATTTTGCGTTGCACTACGATCGGAAATGACGGGAAGACACGATATTTAATCAGCCCCCATCGATCGTCTGATTTGTTATGTTCAGCTTTTATTAATGGTGATATTTTAGATCATGAGACAGATTTTTTTAAAAAATAAAAGACAATCAGATTGCAAACGATAAGGTACACAAACCTGGTACTAGCTTACGAGCAAAAATAATTTTTAATGACTATCAGAATAGTTATCTAAATGTTCGTCTACATACCAAAACCTTGGATAAGGTATATATCAAATAATATGAATAATGCATGGGGTGGGTTTCATAATACTTTTGTAAAATATTTCAACCAAGCGTTTATTTTAATAATCTCCCCAATGCCTAATAAAAAAAAATAGTATAAGTAACAACCGGAATAAAAACATCAAATAAGACACTAAGATCTCTAATTTTGGCGTACAAAAAGGGAATTTATATCCACAAATGCAAGTATATTATCAATGCTATAAACGTATTTACAAAAAGGTACTTAAAGTCGCCAAGATATTTCACCACTCAAATTATTTAGACAATCATAACAAAACTGGAGTTTAAACCACTGCACTCATTCTTTACCTAAATTTCTCCAAGCTTCTACAGAGATATTATCCGGTCCTAGAGTTTTACCACTTTTCATCTTTTTCATGGTATTTTCTACAGCTAGCATGGTCACAGGTCGAACCAGGCCCTGATTTACGAGTAAATTTTCAGTAGTTTCCCTTGGGTTTTCTTCATTGAGAAGCTTATGAAAATATTTCTTTCATCATTTCTTTATCTTCTCATTTGTCAGAAGCGCGTTATTTTCATCCTTGATCACACATGTAAAATATTATTCTTTTACCTCTCTGTTACATTCAAAAGCTTGTATACAATCTATTCTCTGTTTTCTATTTCTAGGTTGTTATACATTTTATCACAAGCATTGCTTTTTGCTACACTAACTACTTTCTTGGCGTTCTTCTTCGCTTTCTTGTAACTCTTTAGTTCTTGTTGTTGCCAGTTCTGCCATTTTTTTTTTTTTTTTTTTTTTTGCATCGTTCGTTTTTCTCCTTTACAGCTCTTGAAATTCTTTATTCCACGACTATTAATTATGTCGTTTCTGCTAAATTCCGGCGTTAAAATTTCCTTTTCTCCTCTTAACAAAAATTAAGAATAAACAAAAATCTGGTGGCCGATGCTGTTTATATGTCAAATAAAGATAGCTAACTAACTCTATGGCCTATGGAACCCGGAGGTTCAATGCCGCGTTCACAAACGCTCTCCACTGACTTCTATCCTTAGCCAATTTTAACCAGTTTCTACTTTGCATTCCTATCTCTACTAGATCCATCTTAATATTGTCCTCCCATCTGCGACTAGGACTTCCTAATGGTCGTTTTCTGATGGGTCTTCCAGTCAAGACTTTGAAAGCGTTTCTACTTTCTTCCATTCTAGCTACATGACCCGCCCACCTAAGCCGCCTAGAAATGACGACCATAACAATGTTGGGTAAACCATATAAATTATGTAGTTCCTCGTTATAAAGTTTCCGCCATTCACCATTCCCGTTCCTCTTGGGTCCGAATATTCGTCTCAGGATCTTGTTCTTAAATACTTTCAGTCTATATTCTTCCCTCAGAGTAAGCGACCATGTTTCGCAACCATACAGAACAACAGGCATGATTATCGTTTTATATATTTTAAGCTTCAAATTCCTCGACAGAATTCGCTATGACAAGAGATTTTGAACCGAATAGTAACACGAATTCCCTGCCTTTAGTCGACATTTAATTTCTTCGTGAATATGGTTTTCCTGTTAATATTGATCTTAGACATTTGAAACTATCCACTTTATCAAAAGTATTATGCCAATTTTATCCAGTTTTTACTTTGTATTCCTATCTCTGTGAAATCCATCTTAATATTGTCCTCCCATCTGCGCCTAGGTCTTCCTAATGGTCGTTTTCCGATTAGTCTTCCAGTCAAGACTTTGAAAGCGTTTCTACCTTCTTCCATTCTAGCTACATGACCCTAGCTACATGACCCTCTACCCTTTGCATTTACTTCTAAACCCATGTCCCTGCAAGTGTTTAATAAGAGCTCTTCATTTCTTTCTATTGTCCTCCTATCATCCCCTATTAAATTTACATCATCAGCATATGCCATAACCTGGTGAATACCGTTCAACTCTAGGCCCTGGTTGCTATCTTCGACTTTCCTTATAGCGTAATCCAGCACAAAGTTAAATAATAATGGCGACAACGCATCTCCATGTTTCAGGCCATTTTGACGTGAAAGCTCGTGGATAAAAATTTTTCTACCCGGACTTTACTTTGGGATTCATTTAAACATATCTTAATTAATCTAATTAGCTTTCTCGGTATTCCAAGTTCTGTAAGAATGTTGTATAATGTTTCTCTCCTAACCGAGTCGTACGCCTTTCTAAAATCAATAAATAGATGGTGTACCGGGGTATTGTATTCCCACTTTTTTTTCGAGTATTTGGCGAATGGTAAATATATGGTCGATAGTTGATCGATTTCGTCTAAATCTGCACTGATAATCTCCAATAATTTCATGTGTGTATGGGGTCAGTCTTGCTAACAGAATATTTGAAAGGATTTTATAGGATGTTGACAGAAAAGAAATACCTCGAAAATTATTACAGTCAGTTTTGTCGCCTTTCTTGTGAATTGGAACAATGATTGATTTTTTCCACTCTTGTGGCAATTCTTCCTTGTTCCAGATAAGGAGAATGAGTTTGTGTATCTTATCCACAATTTTTCGCCTCCGGCTAAAATTAACTCAACCGGAATTTCGTTTACACCCGGAGATTTGTGTTTCTTTAATTTCTTTATAGCGGTTTCTACTCCTATTCGGTTGGGTTCTGGAATATACGGTTCTGCGGTGTGTATCTCCTTTTCTCCACGCACACTAGTTTTTAGTTGCGTGTTAAGCAAATCGTCAAAGAAATCTTTCCATTTATTTAAGATGCTATCCGTATAAGTGAGAACTGTACCGTCAGATTTCTGCACGAGGTTGATAGCCTTTCTTAAATTTGCTTATTCCCTTATACATGTCCCGGATGTTTTTATTTTTACTATTATCTTCAAGTTCGTTAATTTTAGCTTTCAGAAAATCGCGTTTCTTTGTTCTAACTGTTTTGAAAATTTCCCGCCTGATATCTGCGAAATTTTGTGTAATAAGTAAGTAAAGATAGCAATAATTCAAAACATTTCCCAATTCGATAAACATTATTTTGAAAGGGTTGTTTGTTTCTTACATAAGATGAACTGGGAGGAATAATATACGTAATAGAGTGGCTTTGTAAAGTGAAAATTATTACCACACAAAACTTATTTTCAAATTATAAGGAAGCCCATTATCGAGACCTAGATTGAAGATCCCTAGCGAAGCCTGCAACTGTAGGAGAAAAGATTCTTCAAGTCCGAGTAAACGCTTCGGGAGTTCGTGTTTGCTGTTCGAATTTCAGACTGCAACTGTACCCTACAGGAGCTTGACTGTTAAAGATATGGACTGCTAACGTTAAAGTTTGTTAAAACTTATTGTTCACTGAATAGTTGAAAACGAAATATGTATTTGTTGGCATAAATACTGCCACATTTAAACTTTAAATAAGGCTTTAAGAAACAGGACTGTTTGATTGGACATTGAAGGGTGAAAAACGAAGCTTACTCTAGTTAATCATATTAGCAGTGGCGGCGATTGGACGTTAAAAATGTGTGGGTGGGCAAGACATGATCTGAATATTTGTATATCAGTGTTAGTTTTCCTGATTGTTTCTAAGACTTTGTCTGACGAAAGGTTGTATAACTAATAGGATACTGTCTTTTTTCAGTTAAAATACCGTATATCGTATTTCATATTTTATTAAGTAAATTGACAAGAGCAACGCAAGTAAGTACTAGCCCTTTGCAGTCTTAAGCAACGAAAGTGTATGAAGAGATTTGACTTCTTGCTCATGAACATCTTAAAATTCTGTCTGGAAAATTGTGTGATCAGATTATTTAATAACAAATTTGCAAAACAAATAAATAGAAAGGATAATATTAGTCATAGTAATGAATAATGAAGCTTGTTTTACAAAACTTATTTGAAACTGCGGATTAATGAACAATTTATATTTTTAATTCAGCACATGCCATTAAATATGTTATTACTCTTAGAAAATGAAAGACAGTAAATAATACAAACATATGCTACAACATTTAAAGGAATACGTAATTGCGATATTAATTGCTTTGAACTGCAATTAAAACGCAATTGCTGTAGCTTTCATAACTCCACACCCACAGGAAGACAAATAACCAATACGTACTCATGCAACGGCAAATATTATATGGCACCATTTTTTTTTCTATGAACCAGTAATAGATACAAAAATTTACATTTATGCGCCATGAATTCGCCATGAACACTCAACTGACAAGACTGTACCATCAAATGAGAAAGCAGATGATCTTAAACAATATAATTTGATCGAATAAGACACCAGCAAACACGAGGACAATACCTGTGCGTCCTCCAATGCTACTCAGTTGCAATGTCTCCAGTACCTTGAGGATTCAGATACTTCACTATGTGTACTGGAGAAGTACCCTCTTCTTCTTCGATCATTTTAAAAAAGTTTAATACATGTGTCCCAAGCTCAGCAGCCGTTGAGTGACTTTTCTCATTTGAGATCGTCCTTATGAGACTCCGCAGAATGAGTATGAGTAACAAAATGTTCGGGAAACAATTGTTGCTGAAAGTGAATAACCATTTCCTTAAATGAAAGAACCGTGTTTGATGTAGGCCTAATGGAAGTGTTTTTGATGTTGGTTAGTACAAAGAAAATGATTGTGCTTGATGTCTAAACTATTATATGAACCATAGTCAATACAAATATTTTGCAGACAATGTATAAAATTAGTGATACCTATTTTGTATTTTGCGAATGTTGTTTTGAAATGCATATTTTGTATTTTAAATACACTTCTGAAAACTATTTTGTATTTTGTATCTTGTATTTTAAGTACATTTTGTAATTCTATTTTGTATTTTGTATTTCAAATTGGTTTGCTTATTTATTTTACCCAGCACTGCTTACCATATAGACGTGGCAATGATCATGGAGCTAGAAAGACGGAACAAACGCTACTCTCAAGCTTTTGCACAACTGAACACAAACGAAAGCCGTCCTAATTGCTGAAACCATTCGTAGTTTTTGAGATCTAGCATGAAACATATCCAAATATTTAAGTTTTTCCGGGCTACGACCATCACGCACCGCGTCGCGTTTTTACCAAATCCTCACCTTTTCTCCATGTAATATCAGTCATGATTTTTTTTCAATAGTTTATACACATAAAGAATTACTTTGTGGCCTAAGCAGCAATTTTTAGCATTTTGCCCTCCTGAGATATTACGCCCCAAAAATGGCATCAAAATCACAAACTTCAATTTTCGGACCCCCATAAATCTAGGGCGCCAGTAGTATCACAAATGTGGATATTTCTGCAGACTCTTTACATGCAATAGTATGCAGCACAAAACTTATGACCCCCCCCCCACTTTATGTCATTCCAAAAAACGACCCTTCAAAAGTGTAATTTTCTATAGCTTTCCTGGTGATTTCATGTATTGGTTTGCAATCCTGCATATTTATTTAGAAGCAAAAGTTTATATTCTCTGTGTACCTCGGTCTCTCCTGTAAACATTCAGGCTCCATGCTGTTAAATAATACGTTATAATGGGACCACTGTTATGCTGGGACCACTGACCTGAATTAAAGTTGAAACACCACCTGTTTCTATTTTGTACAGTTTAAGGCGAAATCAGATAAGGCAAGATCCGGACTATAGGCAGAATGAGGCAGAATGCCAGCAGATGGGACAACTTTGAATTTTTGGTGGAGAGGACGTGTGGCGGTATTCCTATCGACTGACACTTCGTTTCCGGGTCGTAATGGTCTATTCACGACTTGTCGCCGGCGATAAATGTTCCTGGGAGCACAATCTTCCGCAGTCAGAAATTCAATGACAACCCGCTGTTTGAACCGGATGTTATCATTGGATGCCAGAGATTGTTCCATTACTCTGGAACGGGAAGAGATAGGAAGGTGAAACAAGTGATATACTATAGCTTAAACATCACTGTATTGATGATAAACACTTCAGGGTGTTTGCAATACTATTGGTCAAATAGTGGTCTTAGAGGCTTTACTTTCTGAATCATTCTCGTATAAAACAGAAATGACATACATAATTAATTATTAAGTAAGTTAACGTTAAAGTGAAATTAGTTCATTGGTCCCAAGAATGTACTTCGAATCTGGGCGGCGTCCGGAAATCTGGCTACCTTAACGGATTAGTGAAAAAAAAAATTCGGCACATCCGGTGACAACAAGATTGCAAGGTTACAAACGTAGCATTTTTGATTCCAAAAATCAAGGCTGTTATGTGAAGAAAGCATAGAACAGTACAGTTACATGCGGAAGGAGAATATCGATGTTTAAATCCCCCTTGAGTAGGATATTATAGAAAAATATACTCAACTATATTAAGAGATACATATACAAAAATCTCACTTGTCCTGCAAGAATATGAGATTCAGTACTTTAATATTCTTCCTTTATAAAATTATGCATATGCCACTGGGACGGTGCATAATTTACACTTTTATTTAGTACGTTTTCTTACCTTCCTAAATGGGGTCATGGTGACTCAGTGGAAGAGCGCTTACCTCTGGTGCGTAGGGTCCTTGATTTGATCTCCGGCCAAGTAAATTTGTGGTGGACATTATCGTGTGCTTGGGTTTTCTCGGGGGTACTAACGTTTTCTCTTATATTCTCATTCCACCAGTTCTTCCATTATCATTCACTTGCCTTAATCATCCTCATATTTTAAATTTTCTAAGTTTTGATCTATTTATTCTTTCAACTTTCTTGTTCCTTAAATTTAGACAAAAATTACGTTTCTTCTTCTAATATATTTGGTCTAGGAATTAATTCGTGCGGTTGGTACGCACACATTGAAGCTGTAGTACAAACACAAAATACATAAATACCTTAAGAAAAATATTGTCCATCGCTAGCCACCACTTTCGCCCATCTGTCAGGCAATGTACGGATTCCGTGGCGAAAGAAGTCCTCATCCTTGGAAGCGATCCAGTCAGAGACCCATGTTTCGATATCTTCTGAAGAAGTAAACCGCTGTCCAATCAAATCGTTGTTCATGCAGTCGAACAAGTAGTAGTCCGAAGGAGCAACGTCTGGTGAATACGGCGGGTGGGGTAAAACTTCCCATCCGACATTTTCTAAATAGGTTTTGACCGGTTTTGCGACATGTGGGCGAGCGTTATCATGTTGAACAATAAGTTTATCATGTCTGTTCTCCCATTCTGGTCGTGTTCTGGCCAGAGCTTGCTTCAAACGCATTAATTGTCGTCGATAACGTTCTCCATTCATAGTTTCACCCGGTTGCAGCAGCTCATAGTACACCACACCTTTCATATCCCACCATATGCACAGCATAACCTTTGCACAGTGAATATCTCGTTTTGGTTGTGATGGACCTGGTTCACCTGGTTTCACCCAGGCCTCTTTTCGTTTAGGGTTCTCGTAATGGATCCACTTCTCATCACCCGTAATAATTCGATGCAGAAACCCCTTTCTGCTCTGTCGTTGAAGCAGCAATTCGCAAATGGTTTTTCGTCTTTCAACGTCTCTTTCTTTCAATTCATGTGGAACCCAATGTGACATCTTTTGAATCATTCCCATGGCTTTCAAGCGTTTGGAGACTGTTGTTTGATCAACGCCTAATGCTGCTGCAAGTTGTTCCTGCGTTTGACACGAATCCTGCTCGAGCAATGCTGTCAATTCTTCGTCTTGAAATTTTTTTGGCTGTCCAGCTCGCTCTTGGTCTGCCAAGCCGAAATCACCACTTCTAAACCGTGCAAACCACTTCTGACACGTTCGCTCAGCTAGAGCATGGTCACCATACACTTCCACCAAAATACGATGACTTTCAGTCGCACTTTTCTGCATGTTAAAGTAATGCAGCAGGACACCCCGCAAAAACACTTTATCAGGCACAAATTGCGCCATGTTCACTTAACTACAAACTGGTGTTGTTGACGCTTTAATCCACTGCCCTATACTACGAACGATACGCGATGACAGGGGTTTGCAACACATGTGTGGATACACGGAACTGTGGGACGCTCCGTTCGTTGCGCCATCTCTTGTCCACCCGAACGAATTAATTCCTAGACCAAATATGTATTGGACAACCCAAAAGCAGCAATATAAATCCCATGTTTAGTACGTTTCTTTGAAACATACTTGAAAGAAATACAGCTGGAACTACTTGTGGAACTGTGTCGTGCTTTCATTCTGTACAAAATACAAGGCGTTTCAAAAAGAATAACCCGATTTCATAATGCTATAACTTTTATCTAAATGAAGATAGAACCTTCTGATTCCAGTAAATTTTGAAATATACATGATATCTCAATTTTTTCTTGCTGTCATTTGCAAGTTGCTGGTTCATGTAGTTGTTGCTAAGAATCGAGCCCGCTCTGTTGTAGGGGAGACCGGGGCACGTTTTCCAACTGGCTTTAATTCTGAAAGGATCCGGTAGATCACTCCTGGGGGTGTACTGGCTGAAGCAGCAATGCTTGGCACGCCATCTACGCAAGTTTCAGTTGAGTAGCTGTGTTGACGTAAGCAGATCTTGTGAAATCATTTTTTCGAAGGTGTGTAAAATATCAGGTCTGCATTAACACTTAAAATAAATAACTAGCGTTAAACGTACTGCTTTGACATTGATTATACTAAAGATGGTGTTCTTCCTTTACGTAATGATGTGTTTGTTTTGTAAATATTATACACCATTACTCATCAAGGTTATGTTGAAGTTCAAAAATACCAATGGGGCAGGTTTACCAACAACATACGGGGCACGTATTCCAATATTTTTCCGGTCTCAGTCAACTTTTCTAGTTGTAGTAGGACTATAACAAATGCATGTAAGGCCTACCGTGTAAAAAAATCTCTGAAATAACAATGTACGGTACAAAATGCGTAGCCCTTGACCAGGCACGCAGCCTGGGGGGAGGGTGTAAAAAAAGCTAATGTTATTCTATGCTCACACTTTTCCTTTCTTTTTCTTTCTTTCTTTCTTTCTTTCTTTCTTTCTTTCTTTCTTTCTTTCTTTCTTTCTTTCTTTCTTTCTTTCTTTCTTTCTTTCTTTCTTTCAATCTATCTATCTATCTATCTTTTTTTTTTTTTTGCAAAAATGACGTCCGAACAACCCCCTCGAAATATCGAAGCTGCTGTGGCTCTATCCCTACCCCCTCAAAAATTACTGAATACGTGCTTGCCATTAACCACATAGTCTATTGTGTAAGAAACTTTAATTCTAGTGATGAAGATGATGAAGATTGTTTATGCATTTATTGCTTTGAGCCTTTCTCCAACTCTCAGGCAAAAGAAAAGTGGGTGAGGTGCATAAAATGCAACAACTGGGTACACGAAAACTGTACAAAGGGAGATGCTTTTTTTTTTTTTTTTTTTTTGCATTCACTGTGATTCAGACGATGATGACTTTTGTTAACTTGTTGATTAGGCCTCCATTAATCTCACTTCTGTATACTGTCTGTCCTAGCAATAAACAAAAAGTACATTTTCAGTTTTAGCATGTGAAGTAGTCGAAACACTTTCCCCTGTATAGTTTTAGTGGGCTGGCCAACTTCCCCGCATACGGGGCACATTTTCTAACGTCAGATGATCACACTGAACCATTGGTAATGAAACTCAATATTCATTTTGTGAAAAAAAAAATACCTGTTCCACTTCGTTCATAAAGCTATAAGGAATATAATGATATCCTGTTTACCTCTAAATAGGTTTCATACTAAACATGCAATTAAAATAAGTTGGCAAATGTGCCCCGGTCTCCCCTACCCAGTATTTTTTTAAAGGGATTTGTGAAAGACTCCGTCTATGCAATTTCTCTTCCAACAACTTTAGGGAAACCACGACACTGCATAACAACAACAGTGCCAGTATTAACAACAGGTATCGTCAGACGAGTATGGGAAGAGTTTGTTTAGAATTAGGATTAGGAATTAGATTTCTGGGCTTTCGGCATCTAAGACTGTATTAGTCCGTCACTAGGATTAGGATTAGGAATTATATTTCTGGGCTTTCAGCATCTAAGACCATATTAGTCCGTCACTAGGATTAGGATTAGGAATTAGATTTCTGGGCTTTCGGCATCTAAGACCATATTAGTCCGTCACTAGGATTAGGATTAGGAATTATATTTCTGGGCTTTCAGCATCTAAGACCATATTAGTCCGTCACTAGGATTAGGATTAGGAATTAGATTTCTGGGCTTTCGGCATCTAAGACTGTATTAGTCCGTCACTAGGATTAGGATTAGGAATTAGATTTCTGGGCTTTCGGCATCTAAGACCATATTAGTCCGTCACTAGAACTAGGGTTAGGAATTAGATTTCTGGGTTTTCAGCATCTAAGACCATATTAGTCCGTCACTAGGATTAGGACTAGGAATTATATTTCTGGGCTTTCGGCATCTAAGACCATATTAGTCCGTCACTAGGATTAGGATTAGGAATTATATTTCTGGGCTTTCGGCATCTATGGCCATGTTAGCCCATCACTAGGATTAGGATTAGGAATTAGATTTCTGAACTTTCGGCATCTAAGGATATATTAGTCCGTCACTAGGATTAGGATTAGGAATTATATTTCTGTGCTTTCAGCATCTAAGACCATATTAGTCCGTCACTAGGACTAGGATTAGGAATTAGAGTTCTGGGCTTTCGGCATCTAAGACCATATTAGTCCGTCACTAGGATTAGGATTAGGAATTAGATTTCTGGGCTTTCGGCATCTAAGGCCATATTAGCCCGTCACTAGGATTAGAATTAGGAATTAGATTTCTGAGCTTTCGGCATCTAAGGCCATATTAGTCCGTCACTAGGATTAGGATTAAGAATTAGATTTCTGGGCTATCGGCATCTAAGGGCATTTTAGCTCGTCACTAGGATTAGGATTAGGAAATAGATTTCTGGGCTTTCGGCATCTAAGACCATATTAGCCCGTCACTAGGATTAGGATTAGGAATTATATTTGTGGGCTTTCGGCATCTATGGCCATGTTAGCCCATCACTAGGATTACGATTAGGAATTAGATTTCTGAACTTTCGGCATCTAAGGATATATTAGTCCGTCACTAGGATTAGAATATGGAATTAGATTTCTGGGCTTTCGGCATCTAAGACTATATAAGTCCGTCACTAGGATTAGGATTAGGAATTAGATTTCTGGGCTTTCAGCATCTAAGGCCATATTAGCCCGTCACTAGGATTAGAATTAGGAATTAGATTTCTGAGCTTTCGGCATCTAAGGGCATTTTAGCTCGTCACACATAGAGGGATGACGTCCCTCGGCAATCACGCTGCCCGGGGTGAATTAGAGAGTAAGAAAGGAATGGGTGAGGAACGAAGCGACCTGGGAGTATTACGTTAGGTACAATCTCGGCATTTGCCTGATATGAATAAGGAAAAGCTAGGAAAGGCGTCACTTAGGATGGCTGGACTAAAAAACCTTTTCCACCTAGTGTGCCCACTGCATATTGAACCCTGGACCGCCCGCACCGTAAGTAAGAGTCTTAGCGACTTCGCTAAATGATACCACTTGAGATGAGTTTGACTATGGTCTGTAGTGCAACAGCGATACTAATACAAACAACCACGTGAACCAACAATTTGGGATTGGCTCCAAGAAAAAATTTGAATTTTGATGTGCATTTTAAAACTTACCACAAGGTTCTATCTTCATTCCTTATGAAATTGGAACATTCTTTTTAAACACCCCGTACTTTTTATCATGGCGGCCAATAACAGAGATATTGAAAATAAACATAAATAAAAGTATTATTCTGTCCGTTGCATTGTGTGGATTGGAAAGTTGGTCACTGAGACGCACAAACGAATAGAAGTCGAAAGTCTTGAGAGCAGTTTTAAGTAAAAAAAAAAAAAAAGGCACGAAAAGACATGAGCGAATGAGATGATTTAGAAAGTTACACGACACAATACCTCACAATATCTACACGTGTCACTGAATATAGATAATGAAGTTTCAAAGATATGATTTTCACGTCACTCATATGAAAACATATGTGAAATATATGAAGTCCTACCATGGTAGAGAAACCTAGAACAGAAGGATGTTTGGGTTTACTAAAAAGAAATGGGAAAACAATACATAAAATGGTCGTAAATAACAATAATCTACTCTGGATTTGGTCGGTACAGAATAGGATCCAGCAAAAATTTTTGCTCCTATGGCGATGATTCTTTTGATTTCTTAAGCCACACCAATTTATATCCAGTGGCGTATTTACGATTTTGTTTCGGGGAGGGTTTTGCTAACTTTCGGGGGGGGGGGGCCTTTGCCTGAAAATGTGAAAATTCTGCAAGATATTTCATATACTTTACTATAGTAAGTAAGATTTCGAGGAAGGGGATTAAGCCTGGAAGACCCCCTAAATACGCCATATCCCATGATTTTATTTACAAACGAGGCTTCAAAGACCCCTGCCCTCCCCGCTGACCTAGTGGCTGGCTAGTGCGTCTTTGGGGAACGTGGTTCTGGGTTCGATTCCCGGTGGGAGAGCCTTGAAACGTGTGAACGATGGTTTAGATTCCACCTTAAACTATAGATACACATGTCATATAGCCACTGTGCTGAAAAAGTTGTTAATCTCCATCCAACGAAACCAAACACGATTCTGAATGATACGTCCTGCATAATACAAGATTTTTAAAATATACAGTATTTATATCAGTTCTATGATAAAACGCATTTCGGGTATAAAATTCATGTTATAGTGAACTTAATAGAGTCTAGAATACGCTTAATTACAATATTTATGTTTAATTGCTAATTTTTTGAACATGACATTAACATGCAACATACATTATGCATTTATTTCATTTATTATGAAGCCGAAATCCACTGGTGAAATCCTCACACCTAAACAATAAAGCAAGTCCATATAGTAGTACTCCCCCCCGTATATCTAGTCGAGTCAGCAAAAATTTTTGTGACGTCATAGGTCAAAGGTCAATGACCTTGGCCCGGGGTCAATGACCTAGGGGTACCTAGGACCACCCCCTCTAAATTTTGGCAGGGGTACCTTGGCCCACCCCCTAAATTTTGGCAGGGGTACATAGGACCACCCCCCTTAAATTTTGGAAATTGCCAAATCTAAAAATTTGGTGTGGTAGCCTAGGACCATAGTATGTACCTCTATCAGTATTGGGTGTCTATGTCGTTCCCTTTCATGGGTAAAAAATTGCCAAAAATTCAAATTTCGGGGTTTTTTGACCTAATTTATCCCCTTTGATGAGGTATTATTACCCTATATAGTTATATGGACGTATACAGGGGTCCATTACTTTTCATAACATATGGGTATATTAATGCACCCCTTGAAAAATTTGGGAGGGGTACCTTGGCCCACCCCTTAAATTTTGGAAATTGTCCAATTTCAACATTGGGTATTATAGTACAGGACCCTAATATGAATTATGATAAATTTGGGCGGTCCACCTCGTTTCCTTCCAGGGGCACAAAATTGCCAAAATATAAACGTAAGCAATACGTTATACCACGTGTTTGGTTTTGACCCAATTTATCCCCTTGGATGAGGTGTTATTATCCTATATAGTTATATGGTCATGTATAGGGGTCCATTACCTATCATAAGACATGGGTATATTAATGCACCCCTTGAAAAATTTGGGAGGGGTACCTTGGCCCACCCCTTCAATTTTGGAAATTGCCAAATCTAAAAATTTGGTGTGGTAGCCTAGGACCATAGTATGTACCTCTATCAGTATTGGGTGTCTATGTCGTTCCCTTTCATGGGTAAAAAATTGCCAAAAATTTAAATTTCGGGGTTTTTTGACCTAATTTATCCCCTTTGATGAGGTATTATTACCCTATATAGTTATATGGACGTATACGGGGGTCCATTAATTTCATAACATATGGGTATATTAATGCACCCCTTGAAAAATTTGGGAGGGGTACCTTGGCCCACCCCTTAAATTTTGGAAATTGACCAATTTAAACATTGGGTATTATAGTACAGGACCCTAATATGTATCATGATAAATTTGGGCGGTCCACCTCGTTTCCTTCCAGGGGCACAAAATTGCCAAAATATAAACGTAAGCAATACGTTATACCACGTGTTTGGTCTTTTGGCCCAATTTATCCTCTTGGATGAGGTTCTATTACCTTATATGGTTATATGGTTATGTATAGGGGTCCATTACCTATCATAAGACATAGGTACATTGGTGCACTCCTTTAAAAATTTGGGAGGGGTACTTTGGCCCACCCCTTAAATTTTGGAAATTGCTCATTTTATATATTTGGTATTATAGTATAGGACCCTAATATGTATTATGATAAATTTGGGTAGTTCACCTTGTTCCCTTTTAGTACAGGACCTCATTATGTATCATGATAAATTTGGATGGTCCATCTCGTTCCCTTTCATGGGTACGAAATTGCCAAATTTAGGTACAACCACGTGTTTGTTTTTTGATTTAATTTATTCCCTTGGATGAGGTCCTATTACCTTATATGGTTATATGGCCATGTATAGGGGTCCATTTCCTATCATAAGACATAGGTACATTTTTGCACGCCTTTAAATTTTTGGGAGAGGTACCTTCGCCCACCCCTTTAATTTTGGAAATTGTTCAATTTAAACACTTGGTATTACAGTATAGGACCCTAATATGGATCACTATAAATTTGGGTGGTCCACATCGTTCCCTTTTTAGGGGTACAAAATTGCCAAATTTTAGTACAACCACGTGTTTGGTCTTTTGGCCCAATGTATCCTCTTGGATGATGTCCTATTACCTTATATGGTTATATTGTAATGTATAGGTGTTCATTTCCTATCATAAGACATAGGTACATTGGTGCATCCCTTTCAATTTTAGGAGAGGTACGTACCTTGGCCCGTCCCTTAAATTTTGGAATTTTTTTGATTTAAGCATTCGGTATTATAGTACAGGACCTTAATATGTATCATGATAAATTTGGATGGTCCACATCGTCCACTTTCATGGGTACGAAATTGCCAAAATATAAACGTAAGCAATACGTTGTACCACGTGTTTGACATTTTGACCCAATTTATCTCTTGGATGAGGTCCTATTACCTTATATGTTTATATGGTTATGTATAGGGGTCTATTCCCTATCATAAGACATAGGTACATTTGTGCACCCCTTTAAAATTTGTTAGGGGTACCTTGGCCCATCCCTTAAATTTTAGAAATTGCTCATTTTATATATATATTTGGTATTATAGTACTGGACCCTAACATGTATTATGATAAATTTGGGTGGTTTACCTCGTTTCTCTTTCATGGGTACATGTTATATGGGTATGTACAGAGGTTTATTACCTTTATATGTTTATGTTCCCTTTTAAATTTGGGGACTTATCAAATAACAAAATTCGGTAAACCTTTTTCTAGGACCCAATGTATCCTCTTGGATGAGGTCCTATTACCTTATATGGTTATATTGTAATGTATAGGTAGATGTTGGTGTTCCTCTTATGGCCAAATATTCAAAATTTAAAGGTTATTGACCGGCTTTATTATTGAATAAGTACAGGATTTATTACTTTTTCATAACACACAGGTGTATTTGTGTACCAATCTTAAATTTTGGGAGGGGTACATTTCTTATTGTCATATCAATAATTGGTAATGGTTCTTAAAATTGGATAGTATCTCATTCATTGGGTAAATCATTGTGATCACGTGATCAGGACATTGGAACATTGAAACTTTGTAGGATAATTTGAGAATTGCGTCATTGGTTTTGATTATTCCCGCCAAATATAAACGTAAGCAAGACGTTGTACCACGTGATTGTCCTTGATGAGGTAGTGTACAGGGATTCATTTCCTTTGTTGTGGTACTTCTTAAGTTTGAGTACACACACACTTCTAGAAAACAGTTGGTTCTACTCAGGTAAACAATTGACGGACATTATTGACATTATTGAACATATAATGATATGATTAACTCTAAGACTTAGGTATATCAAGAGAAGTATTCTTTAAATTTCGGAATGGTGATAAACAGAATTTTAACATAAGGTGCGAAATTTGAAACAATACATTGAACTTTAGTCACAGCTCATAGTCTAAGATCTTTGGTGGTGATTGATTTGAAATCTGATAGCTAACCTTATTGAATTTTATGACTCATAGACGAAAGGCAATACATGCTACAACACTGGCAAAGTTATTATTAATGCAATTTGATTGGTTGATCACTATCTGTCGTGCAATCTGATTGGCTGATCACTATCTTTCGTGCAATCTGATTGGTTGATGATTTTCAAATCTTTGCTGTATTCAGTTTTAAGTTTTGTTTAACATTTAAAAATCTTGGTTTCGTTCAACATTTTGCACTCACTGATAAATATGATCAAAACCGTTTATTTGTTAATCGAATAGTTAAAAACCGGATAAAGTTTGACGGTTAACCGTGAAACGTAAAATTTTTTTGCTTGAAATTTTTTGTTTGAAAATTTTTTCGTTTCAAAATTTTGTTTGAGATTTTTTTCGTTTGAAATTTTTGTTTGAAATTTTTTTCGTTTGAAAATTTTTGTTCGAAAATTTTGTTTAAAATTTTTTGTTTAAAATTTTTCGTTTCCAAATTTTTTGTTTGAAATTTTTTGTTTCAAAATTTTGTTTGAAATTTTTTTCGTTTCAAAATTTTGTTTCAAAGATTTTTGTTTGAAATTTTTGTTTCAAAGTTTGAGTTGACATTTTTAAAAGTTTGTGCACTTATTAGTAAAGAACCGGAACTGTTTAGAACAAAAACCTTTGACAACATTGTGGTGCAATAGTACACGTCAGAACCTGGGTTTGTACTTGAAATGAAAAAACACAATTCATTGAAATGGATCATTTTATTACACTCCACATACATCCATACCAGATAGTGGTTCTGGATATTGTCGATACAATGTATTTTGAACTTCTTGCACTAGTTTGTCTTTAGCATATAATTTTAATTCCAGTTGAAGTCTTTTAAGGTCTAGTGCAATATCAATTGGTGGAAACTCAATGTCCATTTGATCACAAATAAACTGTTTATCAATACAGGTATGCACTAGCCGGAACTGTTTAGAACAAAAACATCTGGCAACGTTGTGGTGCACGTCAGAACATGATCATGCAACGTCATCAGTTTTGCATCATATATAAGTATCGTTCGAGTTAGTATTCATGATAACATCATCATGGCTACTTGTCTGCAGTTTCTAAACACACGTGATGTGATGAAATCATTTACCAAGATTACTGATTTACAACAAAATGTACCTTATAGAATCTTAGCTAGCCAAATGATCCCTACAAAGTTTGGATTAAGAATCGTAGTGAAGCTTGAAAATGATAAGAATATAATTTTACCAGCAAGATATTTACCCATGGAACCATCAAAACAAGAAGAACTGCTGCGTTTCTTAAATACTGGATCTGTATCTTTATGTTACAAAGGATTCTTGGGTCGAAGTCATCAACTTGAATTTAGTACACAGCCAGATTCGTCAGCCATTGTGATGAAATCATGAATCAGCACATTTCTTTCCAATGACGTCAGCTGTAGTTGTATGAATGTGGTTGGTCGGCATGACGTCAGCAACTGTGATGAAATCATGAATCAGCACATTCCTTACCAATGACGTCAGCAATAACTATAAATCAACCAATACAGTGTCATCCCACGAAATCATTTGAGCAAGTGCTTTTCAGGAGGAAAGATGTGTACTTCTAACGATAAAGAGTTCATCTTCGCAAGCTATTATCCAATCAATATATTTCAAACAAAACATGTGATGATTGGTATCAGTGCTAGAACATTTGAACCAGTGATTCGATTGGGCAAAGCAGAACAATTTGGTGTACAACTGACCTGTGAAGAATGGCAAATATTATGTTCACGAATCGACCAAATGAACGATTATTTTCATGATGAGCTAAATGTGACCATAGTCAAATCATTAGGCTCAAATCATGAAGTGGTGCTGCGTACAGTCCTCGAAGAGAAGATGGTGCTGTTACGTAAAAAGAGTACATTTCATGTCCCTCGCAACATGGTGTATCTAACGGAAACAGAATGGAACAAATTTATCAGCGTATTTCAGTGTGTGAAACATGCAGTGGAAGTGTGCAACAAAACTAGTATATTCCTGAAAAAGTACTATTTTGAAAAATGTGTTATGCATATTGTACAACATGTATCTAGATATTGTGATGGTTGTCAACATCGTTCGTGGGTGCATACCTGTATTGATAAACAGTTTATTTGTGATCAAATGGACATTGAGTTTCCACCAATTGATATTGCACTAGACCTTAAAAGACTTCAACTGGAATTAAAATTATATGCTAAAGACAAACTAGTGCAAGAAGTTCAAAATACATTGTATCGACAATATCCAGAACCACTATCTGGTATGGATGTATGTGGAGTGTAATAAAATGATCCATTTCAATGAATTGTGTTTTTTCATTTCAAGTACAAACCCAGGTTCTGACGTGTACTATTGCACCACAATGTTGTCAAAGGTTTTTGTTCTAAACAGTTCCGGTTCTTTACTAATAAGTGCACAAACTTTTAAAAATGTCAACTCAAACTTTGAAAACAAAAATTTCGAGAACAAAAATTTTCAAACAAAATTTTGAAACGAAAAAAATTTCAAACAAAATTTTGAAACAAAAAATTTCAAACAAAAAATTTGGAAACGAAAAATTTTAAACAAAAAATTTTAAACAAAATTTTCGAACAAAAATTTTCAAACGAAAAAAATTTCAAACAAAAATTTCAAACGAAAAAATCTCAAACAAAATTTTGAAACGAAAAAATTTTCAAACAAAAAATTTCAAGCAAAAAAATTTTACGTTTCACGGTTAACCGTCAAACTTTATCCGGTTTTTAACTATTCGATTAACAAATAAACGGTTTTGATCATATTTATCAGTGAGTGCAAAATGTTGAACGAAACCAAGATTTTTAAATGTTAAACAAAACTTAAAACTGAATACAGCAAAGATTTGAAAATCATCAACCAATCAGATTGCACGAAAGATAGTGATCAGCCAATCAGATTGCACGACAGATAGTGATCAACCAATCAAATTGCATTAATAATAACTTTGCCAGTGTTGTAGCATGTATTGCCTTTCGTCTATGAGTCATAAAATTCAATAAGGTTAGCTATCAGATTTCAAATCAATCACCACCAAAGATCTTAGACTATGAGCTGTGACTAAAGTTCAATGTATTGTTTCAAATTTCGCACCTTATGTTAAAATTCTGTTTATCACCATTCCCAAATTTAAAGAATACTTCTCTTGATATACCTAAGTCTTAGAGTTAATCATATCATTATATGTTCAATAATGTCAATAATGTCCGTCAATTTTTTACCTGAGTAGAACCAACTGTTTTCTAGAAGTGTGTGTGTACTCAAACTTAAGAAGTACCACAACAAAGGAAATGAATCCCTGTACACTACCTCATCAAGGACAATCACGTGGTACAACGTCTTGCTTACGTTTATATTTGGCGGGAATAATCAAAACCAATGACGCAATTCTCAAATTATCCTACAAAGTTTCAATGTTCCAATGTCCTGATCACGTGATCACAATGATTTACCCAATGAATGAGATACTATCCAATTTTAAGAACCATTACCAATTATTGATATGACAATAAGAAATGTACCCCTCCCAAAATTTAAGATTGGTACACAAATACACCTGTGTGTTATGAAAAAGTAATAAATCCTGTACTTATTCAATAATAAAGCCGGTCAATAACCTTTAAATTTTGAATATTTGGCCATAAGAGGAACACCAACATCTACCTATACATTACAATATAACCATATAAGGTAATAGGACCTCATCCAAGAGGATACATTGGGTCCTAGAAAAAGGTTTACCGAATTTTGTTATTTGATAAGTCCCCAAATTTAAACATAAACATATAAAGGTAATAAACCTCTGTACATACCCATATAACATGTACCCATGAAAGAGAAACGAGGTAAACCACCCAAATTTATCATAATACATGTTAGGGTCCAGTACTATAATACCAAATATATATAAAAATGAGCAATTTCTAAAATTTAAGGGATGGGCCAAGGTACCCCTAACAAATTTTAAAGGGGTGCACAAATGTACCTATGTCTTATGATAGGGAATAGACCCCTATACATAACCATATAAACATATAAGGTAATAGGACCTCATCCAAGAGATAAATTGGGTCAAAATGTCAAACACGTGGTACAACGTATTGCTTACGTTTATATTTTGGCAATTTCGTACCCATGAAAGTGGACGATGTGGACCATCCAAATTTATCATGATACATATTAAGGTCCTGTACTATAATACCGAATGCTTAAATCAAAAAAAATCCAAAATTTAAGGGACGGGCCAAGGTACGTACCTCTCCTAAAATTGAAAGGGATGCACCAATGTACCTATGTCTTATGATAGGAAATGAACACCTATACATTACAATATAACCATATAAGGTAATAGGACATCATCCAAGAGGATACATTGGGCCAAAAGACCAAACACGTGGTTGTACTAAAATTTGGCAATTTTGTACCCCTAAAAAGGGAACGATGTGGACCACCCAAATTTATAGTGATCCATATTAGGGTCCTATACTGTAATACGAAGTGTTTAAATTGAACAATTTCCAAAATTAAAGGGGTGGGCGAAGGTACCTCTCCCAAAAAATTAAAGGCGTGCAAAAATGTACCTATGTCTTATGATAGGAAATGGACCCCTATACATGGCCATATAACCATATAAGGTAATAGGACCTCATCCAAGGGAATAAATTAAATCAAAAAACAAACACGTGGTTGTACCTAAATTTGGCAATTTCGTACCCATGAAAGGGAACGAGATGGACCATCCAAATTTATCATGATACATAATGAGGTCCTGTACTAAAAGGGAACAAGGTGAACTACCCAAATTTATCATAATACATATTAGGGTCCTATACTATAATACCAAATATATAAAATGAGCAATTTCCAAAATTTAAGGGGTGGGCCAAAGTACCCCTCCCAAATTTTTAAAGGAGTGCACCAATGTACCTATGTCTTATGATAGGTAATGGACCCCTATACATAACCATATAACCATATAAGGTAATAGAACCTCATCCAAGAGGATAAATTGGGCCAAAAGACCAAACACGTGGTATAACGTATTGCTTACGTTTATATTTTGGCAATTTTGTGCCCCTGGAAGGAAACGAGGTGGACCGCCCAAATTTATCATGATACATATTAGGGTCCTGTACTATAATACCCAATGTTTAAATTGGTCAATTTCCAAAATTTAAGGGGTGGGCCAAGGTACCCCTCCCAAATTTTTCAAGGGGTGCATTAATATACCCATATGTTATGAAAAGTAATGGACCCCTGTATACGTCCATATAACTATATAGGGTAATAATACCTCATCAAAGGGGATAAATTAGGTCAAAAAACCCCGAAATTTAAATTTTTGGCAATTTTTTACCCATGAAAGGGAACGACATAGACACCCAATACTGATAGAGGTACATACTATGGTCCTAGGCTACCACACCAAATTTTTAGATTTGGCAATTTCCAAAATTGAAGGGGTGGGCCAAGGTACCCCTCCCAAATTTTTCAAGGGGTGCATTAATATACCCATGTCTTATGATAGGTAATGGACCCCTATACATGACCATATAACTATATAGGATAATAACACCTCATCCAAGGGGATAAATTGGGTCAAAACCAAACACGTGGTATAACGTATTGCTTACGTTTATATTTTGGCAATTTTGTGCCCCTGGAAGGAAACGAGGTGGACCGCCCAAATTTATCATAATACATATTAGGGTCCTGTACTATAATACCCAATGTTGAAATTGGACAATTTCCAAAATTTAAGGGGTGGGCCAAGGTACCCCTCCCAAATTTTTCAAGGGGTGCATTAATATACCCATATGTTATGAAAAGTAATGGACCCCTGTATACGTCCATATAACTATATAGGGTAATAATACCTCATCAAAGGGGATAAATTAGGTCAAAAAACCCCGAAATTTGAATTTTTGGCAATTTTTTACCCATGAAAGGGAACGACATAGACACCCAATACTGATAGAGGTACATACTATGGTCCTAGGCTACCACACCAAATTTTTAGATTTGGCAATTTCCAAAATTTAAGGGGGGTGGTCCTATGTACCCCTGCCAAAATTTAGGGGGTGGGCCAAGGTACCCCTGCCAAAATTTAGAGGGGGTGGTCCTAGGTACCCCTAGGTCATTGACCCCGGGCCAAGGTCATTGACCTTTGACCTATGACGTCACAAAAATTTTTGCTGACTCGACTAGATATACGGGGGGGAGTACTACTCATATGAACATAGGTCGAAAAACGCGTTGTTTCAAACTTATGATATGCCGAAATTGAGAAAATTGTAACTTTGAGGCTGCCAAGCTCGAAAACTATGAGAGATATCAAATGCTGTTAAAGAACTATTACAGGAACTAATACACATTCTTTCTACGTAAATACCTATGTTTCAGAGTTGGTTTGTACCGGAGCATATGATTTTAGAGAGAGAGGTGGAAGAGCGGAACCTATACCACAGCCCCCTCTATAAAATCTGTTGCACCGATACGTCCCAACTCTGAAACATGGTTATTTAGATAGACAATGTATTAGTTCCTCTAGTATTTCTTTAACTGCCTTTAATATGTCTAATAGTTTTCGAGCTGTGTAGCCTAAAAGTTACAATTTTCTCAATTTCGGCATAAGTTTGAAACAATGCGTTTTTCGACCTATGTTCATATGGACTTGTTTTATTGTTTAGGTGTGAGAATTACACCAGTGGATTGCTCTCTCTCTCTCTCTCTCTCTCTCTCTCTCTCTCTCTCTCTCTCTATCTATCTATCTATCTATCTATCTATCTATCTATCTATCTATATATCTATATATCTATATATATATATATACACTCTGTGGAGTATATTTTATAAAGAGTAGGACAAAGCTCACTCTAACTTTCCAAAGGTAGGACAAAAGTTCACCAAAGTTTGCTTAATTAAGACAAAAGCCCACTAGATATTTCACAAGTGAACACTAAATACCCACTATATATATTAAGAACGCAGACAGTTACTATATTTCACTGTGTGTTTTGATAGAGTTGATAGGTATAAGCCAGAAAAAAATCAACAAATAACGCTAAATTACTAATGTAATATGCAACACAATACGTTTCAAGAAACCAATACATAGTCATTTAGGGGTGTAGCTTGCAAACTTTTCTAGGGAAACAGGCTTTTTAACATATTGAAATAAAACCAAAGGTATAGTTCCAAATTGCGAAAGCTTCAATAAGACAATTAATATATACAAATAACACACGTACATAAATACATGTATTATTATTATTATATTTTCAGTTTGTTACCTTATTGCAACTTGGGTCTTGACAGTGCGTGATTTTAAAACTACAGCTTGTGGGAAATGTACGAATAAGTTAAGTCAAAAGAAATCGGAAACTGTTCATAAAATTCAATGAGTTTGACTGTGTTTATCTTCTGTATTCTTATATAAAAGAGTTAAGATAAGTGACTTTCTGGGCATACTACTACGAGTAGAGTCGTTAAATTTTAATTTTAAAAAATCGTTTTCTTACGAAAGCAGGATATAAGAAAGAATTTTTGGAAATACGTATCGTAAAAAGGGTGGGGTAAGATTTTCTTTTTTTAAAGAGTAATGTATCTCGTAAATCTCTGAAGCTAGTAAAATGAAACTTGGCATATAAACTTTCCACTGTAAAACAAACAAACAAACAAACAAAACCTGAAAATTCAACACATAAAAGGGTAAGAACAGAGGGTGAACTTTCTTTAATGTTCGAATTCCCCATTACTTATTCAGAAAATATTTATAAAGTAAAGAAGGATTTGCTTAAGTTGGATGCGTGAAACTCCGTATTTCAACTTTTAACTAAAAGTAATATTTCTAAGAGGGAAGGAGGGCCAATTTCTATAATATTAAAATTTCCCATTACTTATGAGATTTGGGCAGAAAACTCTTTTCTTTTAGGTTTGGGTTCGTCCAGTTAAGCAAATGGGAGAACAAAGTAGATGGTTAATTAGATCCTTTTAATTATTTTAACATGTTGACGTAGTTCAATTTAAAAAAAAAAGTGTTTCTTTCACATTCTATTATAAACATTATTAATGCTGTAATGATTTAACATAGACTAACCCCCACTTGGGGGGGGGGACCCAAGAGTTTGTTTTGGGTGTTAAGCTATCATTTGACGTCTGTGACATAACCTTTGATTTTAACTTCACTTACAATCAAGGCTCAAGGCTCAAAAATGT
Source organism: Thermobia domestica (assembly GCF_964235325.1). NCBI lineage: Eukaryota > Metazoa > Arthropoda > Insecta > Zygentoma > Lepismatidae > Thermobia > Thermobia domestica. The sequence goes on along the minus strand of NC_137456.1, from coordinate 348,034,220 downwards.
AGCATATCTGAAATATATTATTATTATTATTATTATTATTATTATTATTAATAATAATAATAATAATAATAATAATAATAATAATAATAATAATAATAATAATAATAATAATAATAGTTAATCCCAACGGTAACATCTATGTTAGTAATACTAAAATTATTGTTAATAATGGCAACTAGTAAAGAGTAGTTAATTACGAGTATGACAACTATAACTATTTGCTACGAAAAGAGTTGAACATGATAAATATATGTGTAAAAACAATTTACTTCAAATCAGCACAAAGAAAGCAAAATTTATGACGTATATAACTAAAACACAACAGTATGTTATTAATACGAGGTTAATGGTGTGGGAATACAAAAAAAAAAAAAAAAAACAGCCATTATGAAAGATCTGGGAATCACATTTGATAGGCTGTTAATATTTTGTCACCTCTGGTACTTGGGGACCCGGGTTCGATCCCAGCCCCCGCCAAGTGAACTTTGTGGTGGACAAACACCGTGTGTGTGGGTTTTCTCGGGGTTCTCCCGTTTCCTCCCACTTTCTTCATTCCACCGTTCTATTCATTACTCATAATCACCTCATAATCTCCTTTAGCCTAACCGGCATATCATATCCGTGGGACGTAAAACTCAAAGATTTCATTTCATTTCATTTTTTAATATTTTGTCACCACACAAATGCTATCATGCAAACAGCAAGAAAGAACAATAGGATTTATTTATTTACTATTTCAGAACGATAGAATATGTATTTATATAAATTACTTATAAGAACTAAGCTAGAATCTGGTTCTGAAATATGAAACTGTGTATCTAAAACTTTGACTAACAGATTGACAGTATTCTTGGCACGGACGCGATCGTAGCGCCACAAGGGATTTTTAGGTCCAGTGCCGTTTAGGACTAGTGCCTTTTAGGACTTGTGCCGCGAAATGATATTTAGGTCTTGTGCCGTTTAGGACTAGTGCCGCGTCCCCTCATGAGGGACATGCTAGAGGGTATGGTGGTAGGAAAAAGAGGGAGGGGTGAAGGAGACTACAATTAATGGATGATATCAAAACAGAAAAATCGTACGTGAAGATGAAGAGGTTAGGGGAAGACCGTGGAGCATGGAAGCTTCTCAGCTGCGGCTAGTGACTTGGCAATAATGGCAGAATACCTATGATGATGATAATGCATTTAATCAACTTGGTTATATTGATATGCGGATAAATTAATGAAGTAGTGAAATTCAGTAGCGTACTCAGAAATTTAGCAACGGATAGTTCAAACACCCAAACTCATATCTTTTCACGGATGCACCACTTTGTATACATATCTCAATATGGTAAATGACAAAATCCAATTTCACAACAATTCACTTTCATTTATTTTATATTCCCTTTAATCTAAAGGCCATAATTCTGAGACATTGAACTATATGTATGAAGTATTGGACTTTATGATTTGGGACTTGGACGTGACAGAAATTACAGAAGAGAGATTTAGAGAGCTTTGAAGTGTGGTCTTGGAGGAAGGTGGGGAAGACAAAATGGACAGAGAAAGTAACAAACGAAGATGTTTAAAACGTATAGGAGAGAAGAGGATGCTTCTAGCCACCATCCTTCGTAGAAAGGCCAATTGGATTAGACACATCTTGCTAAGAAATTGTCTTCTTCACACCGCGATAGAAGGAAAGATGGAAGGAAAACGAGGAATAGGAAGAAGAACACAACTGATCGATGATTTGAAAAATAGAAGAAAATGTTAGGAGTTAAAAGAGGAAGCTGAAAATCGAGAAAGATGGAAGAAACATTTCCAGGCTCAAGTTGAAAATTAAGAAGAAAAAAGAAACCTCATTAGTCCCAGGACTGCTAAAAGACAGAACACTTAATAATAATAATAATAATAATAATAATAATAATAATAATAATAATAATAATAATAATAATAATAATAATAATAATAATAGTAATAATTTGTTTGAAGGGGAAGAACCCGGAAACACTCTTTTGCGTACTCCACTGCTCAAATTATATAACTATTCACTAGACAGGTTTTATTGTAAAGCATAAAAGACGAGCGCTATAAATATTAATAAACTTATCATGTTTTTTCATTAAAATTGTGGTAATTCTCGCAGTTGTTACAAAGAAAGAAAACTAACTAGATAAATTGTTACCAAAAGGAGAGGAAAACAACGCTGGACTAAACATGGCGCTCGCTCGTTTAGTCCGTGTCTGTCAAGGCACCTGGAATAACTTCACGAGCACAAACAATTGCCGTGGTACAGTCAATGGCGCTGCAGTCGCTCGGTTTTTTCAGTTCCTGCAGCGAATCTGCAGCAGGTTGTGGGAATGGAACTTGGTGCCAGATGTATAATGTAAAGTGTTAAAAAACGTAAAGTTTATTTGTGTTTATCGTTTATTGTTGTTTACAAATATTAACAAAGGAATGTGATCGTGTGCAGTGCTATTTTTGATCTATCATACTGATTTATATTTCGTGTTTTCTTCTCTACGAGCGGGACGTGTTGTGGAAAGAAAAAAAAATCACGGAAATACAATCGCTGTCAAGGAACTGTCGGTTGATGTAAGGTATGTTTGCGGTCATTTTTAAAGCTAGTTCATGTATGAAAATTGTGTGAAAAATATTATTTTTTTCTTATTTAGAAGGAGTTAATTTTCAATAATTTGTTTTAATTAAAACTACTTCCGTATAACAGTGTGTACGAATGATGATTTGATGATCATAATAATGTGCAGTATAATATTTACATAATTAAGGATAATTTATTATTTTGTTAAAATAAATACAACCGTAAACAAGTGGCCGCAATAAAATCATTTCCTATATTTGGAGAAACATTTTAAAACTTCTTGTAATAGGCCTACGTAACTATTTTATAGATAAATTAATACTATTAACAAAATTTATGATTGATTGACTTACATTTTCGTACACGTTTCAGTTAAAACATTTTAAATAAATAATATGAATTACTATGTATATAGGCTTACATAATCGTGAAATCTTGAGAAAATATATAATAACAATATGTTTCATTTATTAGTTTATATTGAGAATTTGACATAACCTACACAGGCTGTTACTTTCGATTTCCTGTTTCTTAAAAGCTAAAATTTTAACCCATTTATTAAACAAAACACTTTCGCTAACATAAAAATTTGTTTGAAACTTTCCCACAATTTGACGTAATTTTCCAGTTATAGTAAGTCTACGATTTATACCTACGAGGCCTATCGTCCTAAAAATTTCTTACAAGCTTTTGAGGTTTCTCTATACATTTCTGGCATTTCAGTTTAATGTGATAACAGTATAGGCCTACCTGTATATAGTTTTTAAAGGGCATCTTTTTACAGCATAATATTGTTAGATAACTATTAGATGGAGATTTTTTGTTTAATCATTGCCTTTATGAATCCCTTCAATTGGTATTTAATTACATATAGGAATAATTTCTGTAAACGTCAAGTGTCTGATATCAAGAAAGTGAGTGAATGTATGTGTGTGTGTGAGAGAGAGAGATGAGAAAAGAAAATAGGTTGAAAATGTAATTTTAAAAAAGTCCCCATCGCAGACACTATATGATCTGCCTTGCTATTTTGAAATTTCTGCCAAATACTGAAATACGCAACTTAACACACTTTCATATGTTGATTTTTTTTTTTTTTTTTAATGAACATAAATCGAGACAGTATGTAGTGAAATGTAAAAATTAGTAATGGAACACATTGATCCTCGACTTTCAATTGATTTAAAAGATAACTTTTTTATTTCATAGTGTAATTTAGAAAGTTTATTGATATATTTAACTGTTTCAATTGGATATAGTTACATACATAAACATATATATAAGAGCATATTTTTATTTTATGCATATTAACATGTCCATATGATAAAAATTGATGTTTATGTGTGAGACTAACAGGAACACATTTGAGTATGTTCCTAACCTTCTAAAATTTACTGATTTATTGATTATTTTGGTTTCCTATATACCTATCATGAGATTCAATTAATCGAATATGAAACAGATTCCATTAACAATTTTAGACATCGTACTAAGAAACGTAAGTTAATGTCATAGACATATAGAAAGACAAGGTCGAAAGTTGTTTCCCTCAATGGGGGAAAAGGTGATAGGGAACCATTTGTTTTTAAATGCCTCTAACAATTCTTCAAAATATTAGACCTGGAAAAATATCTGCCATGTGATGTTTAACATTTACACGGTTTCTACATTTTCCAGCAGATTTTGCTTACTGGGGGACGGTAGCGGTTCTAGAAAGTAAAAACTGGGGCCGAGGGGCAACCAGAACCCAGACTATGATAGGCATATTATAAATTTACTATAAACTTTCAAAAATATATAAATAATGCCTCAAATAATTTTAGATACTAAAAAAACTGGGGGCCTAGGCCTCCCCGGCCCCAACTGGACGCGCCACTGCTGGGGGAAGGGGAGGGAAGACCCCCGTTATAAGTAAAGCTTTTCGTTTGTATATTCTTATCCTATTGATTAAAATGTATATAAACCCCAAATTCAGGGAGTAATTAACTCCACCTGGTGCTCCAAATGATTCCTCTGTGGTATTCTTGTTTCTAAAACCACTGACTAACTTCAAATCAAGGTTGTCCTCCCCCCAAAAAAATACGGATGAGGTGGGGTGTAAAAAAATAAGGACACGTATTTAGGAGATTCTAGTTGACTTTTAAATAGCATTTTAATGGTGTAATTGAGAGTTTCAAGGATAATGATGATTTCATCCCCCTCCCCCCATCGTGACCTACAAAATCCCCGCGGAGCATTTCTCCAAACTTCCTCAACATGGTTTAAGCGCCGTAACTTAATTTTTTGTGGGGGCAAGCATTAATATTTGGGCCCTTAGAAAAAGTTTTTTTTTTTTTCGAAAATAGGCCTTCTTTCCATCTTACTCTTTGTGGACCCTCCCGCACGGCAGGGTCTCCGGGCCCGTTCTAGGCCCGTATCCAGGGGGGGTCTAAGGGGGGCCAGGCCCCCCTAAAATTTTCACGGTAGGCTTGCAAATGAACTATAATTTGGTGATGAACTATAATATGGTTGGATCGAGCCCCCCTAACTTCAGCCGCCCCCCTACATTTTTGGACTGGCTACGGGTCTGGCCCGTTCCATACATGACAAATTAATTAAGGGGGCAATATTGAGAAATCTGAAAGCCATACGAATAAATATTATTTCTAGGATCCTTAATAGTAGACATTTTTTACTGAAATGGGTGTGCTGTTTTGTTTATATAATATAGTGAACCTGTCTGATGTTTCATTTATAATTTCATGTTCGCATCGCATATGAAGTAAGAAAATTTTGTCTTTTTGGCCCCCCTCAAACGGCAGAGAACTTCCCTGAGAAGGGGGACAGTTGCCTTCCCACAAGTTACGGCCCTGCCTGGTTTACCAATTTTTCACTGTAATTTCACAATCTGCTTATTAAAATCATCCCTGGAGGAAAAATATGAAACCGTCATTCTTTGAGTATGATATGGTTCCCAATAGCCCTAATTGCAAACTATCTTTTTCGGAGGGTATTAAGCACTGCTCCAGAATAAAGTAAAATAAAAATAAATATTTAATTGACTGAACGGCGTAGGGTACTTCTTGTGATATCTTTGTTTTGTTAGTCGATTGATTCATATATGGAATTGTTATTATTATTATTATTATTATTATTATTATTATTATTATTATTATTATTATTATTATTATTATTATTATTATTATTATTATTTTACTTTGAGTAATGACTAAAGAACAGAAACGGTAATAGATAGCGAGAAGCGTTCTTCTGCAGTCGATTGAGCATCCGAAGAATCTATTTCATTTCCATTCTTAACTCTATTATAAAATCTGAAATGATAGAAATGCAGCACAACTTCAGATTTCAATGTTGATTTACATAGAGCAAAAATATAAGATATATCGAGAATGTTTTTTTTTAAATCTATTTAGCGTCGTAAGAACAAGGGCGCCGATCCTGAGGAGGGCCGGGGAGCCCGGGCCCTTCCAAAGCTGATGTGGGCCTCCTTATTGTATTTAAGAATATACAATATTTGACATAATTTGAATGCAATTTGTCTTAAAATCCTCATATATGCCTTCTGTATCTGAATGGGACCCCCCAAATTTGCAGAGAAATCGGCGCCCTTTCCTAAAAATAGGTGTATCGAAGGGTGCACCCACGAGTGGGTCCACCGGGTCCGAATCTTCCCCACAAAGTTGCTAATTCAACATACATTTGCACACTTTTCTCAATAAAACTATCCTTGTTTAGCAGGGAAATGATTGATGTAGCATGAAAAAATTGATCTTTCGCTTCGTCTGTATTCTTTCTCTTACAAACCAGTCTAGTTGTATCATATTTTTCTGAAAATATAGGTGCAAGTATTTTACAATTACTTATCGTCTTTTCGGGTGCAGAATAATACCCGTTCAATACAGTGGCGTATTTAGAGGGGTGGCTTCCGGGCTTAAGCCCCCGAAATCTTACTTAGTATAGTAAAGTAAATGAAATATCTTGCAGAATTTTCACATTTCCAGGGAAAGCCCCCCCTGAAAGTTAGCAAAGCCCCACCCGAAACAAAATCGTAAATACGCCACTGAATACTACACACACGTATGGGTTGCAATATTGGACTTCCCCCGAAAGCTTGGACCCCTCCAAACAAAAATTTCTGAGTGCGTGCCTGAGTGTATCCCCCTGTATTCAAACTGCAAGTGGAACAAATCAACCACTTCCGCTTTTAATGTTGGTCGCTATAGAGTAAAAAAAATGTAATTGATAGTAAGAAGCTGTTTTCTGCAATCAATTAAGCGACCCAAGAACATATTTCATCTTCACTCTAATTTCTCTACTAAAATTGGAAGTGCTACAATTCTACTACCACTTCCGGCTTCAATAATAACTGAGAAAATATCACGCTTTAGAAACCAAACTGTTTCGCGTGGTGTACACGTGACATTGCTAATTGTTATATAGTCTTATTTAAATTTCGAGCATATATACCTTCGATTTCAGGTTATGTAAGTTTCTGCTGTATAGCATCTGTCTTTTTCTTCTTCTAATCCTTTTCCCAGTTAGCTAGGGTCGACTTCTTTCGGATCGCTCTCCTTAATCTTTTTGTGCCTTTTGCAGTGATGAATCTAGCCCAGGGTAGGGGTGGGCCTAGCCTCCCCAATTTTTTGAGTGACGAAGTTTTAGCTTTTATATATTTTTTAAAGTTTATTATATACTAATGATTACCTATCATAGTCTGAGTTCTGGCTGCCCCCAGTTTTTAGCTTCTAGATCCATCCACCCCTGATCTTGTTTCATATCCATTGTGACACCATTCTGCGCCATATGATTCTAACACAATGTCCCCACTTCTTCTTTGGCCGACCTCAAGCTAGTTCTATAGTAGGCCTATTCACTGGATGAACTACATATTCAGAAGGTCTTCTTACATGCCGGGGTCGCGGTAGCTCAGTGGTAGAGAGTTCACCTCTGGTGCAAGGTGTCCTTGGTTCGATCCCAGTTCGCGGCAAGTGAGCTTTGTGGTGGACGAACACCGTGTGGGGGGGTTTTCTCGGGGTTCTCCCGTTTCCTCCCACTTTCTTCATTCCAATATTTCATTCATTTCTCATCATCACCGTCTCCTTTAGCCTAGCCGGCATAAACGTGGGACGCAAAACTCAAAGATTTCATTTCATTTCTTATATGCCAAAACCATCGCAGTCTACTTTCTTGCAGATTTTGTACTATTGGTCTCACCTTTACTGTTCTCCGGATCACTTCATTCTTAATTTTGTTCTTCCGTGTCATTCCACACATCCACCGCAGCATCTTCATCTCAACAACATGCAACTGCTGTTTTTCTCTCTTCTTTGTCGTCCAACATTCCGCTCTGTACACTGGCGTCTCTGGCATGTAAAATTTGTGTGTGTGTGGGGGGGGGGGGGGCATGAAAGAAAGTGATTTAAATTGTACTACCTATCCCAACTAGTTTATTATTTTCGATTCTATTTGTTACCTTTTTGCTTACCTTCACGGACCCACTGAGCTATATCAATAGTTCTCTTATAATCGTTTCACAGCCTGAATATTATATACCAAATATATATAATAATTATTATTTATGTTATTCTGTCGTTAGTAAATAAATTAAATTAGAATATAATATTGAATATTTTGTACTTCAAAATATTGGGAGGGGGCGCGTCCCCCCGCCAGAGACAGCTTTTCATTTTCGTTACTTGTTTTGTTGATTTTTGTGATCATTTCATGCAATATCGCTAAAGCTTCAGGAACATTTAAGTCATTTTTTAAAGCTTCTATGAAATCTTTAGAGATTTCTGCCCGTGGTTCTGTATAATATGGCATGTCTCACTAATGTTTTGTAAAATTTTCCTTTAAGGCGTATTGATACCCTTCGGTCACACAACATTCCTACCGCTTCTCTGTATTTTGTCCAACAGCTACTAATTCCACTGTGCATAGCTTCTTCTATTCCTGCATTTTTCTGCAGGACTGATTCCAAGTACTTGAGTTTCCTAGTCATTATCATGTCTTTTTTATTTTATTTATTTATTTATTTATTTATTTATTTATTTTTTTTTTGTTGTCAAGTCGTATTCTTGTATTCTGGATTAAATTTCCCTGAGGGGATAATGTAAATATTTTGTCTTGATTTTACTAATTCTAAGCCCTTTCCTCTCCAAGTATGTAATTTCTCTTGCAGTGTTACCTTGCAGGTCTCACTCCTCACCAGCACGATATTCGCAAATAGCATATTCCAAGGTATCTAATGCTTGAATATCCATTCTAAGCCTGTCCATCACAATTGCAAGATAGTCTATGGGCTAAAACTAGATCCCTGATGAAGTCCTATTTTAACTATGAACGCTTCTGTTATTTCACACGCACTCTTCACTCCTGTCCTAATTCGTCGTACATATCTTGAATGATACAGATGTATGTGTTCGGAACACATTTCTTCAGTATCCACTAAATAAAATCCCATGGCATTCTATCATATACTTTATATAGGTCGGAACCTTGGAGTTTTTCGGGTTCTACCTTTTCCTCCCACATTCCCATCCCACTAATTCTTCCAAAATCACTCACTTTCATTAAACACCTGTTTCATTTAGCTACAATGCAAAACTCTTGGATTTAAATTAAAAATTCCATATTCCCCATCTGTTGAGAAGAAAAGCCACTGACGTCGTTTCAAGAAAAATGAAATGAAATCGTTCAGTTTTACGTCCCATGGTTATGCCGGCTAGGCTAAAGGAGACGGTGACGATGAGAAATGAATGAAACGGTGGAATGAAGAAAGTGGCAGGAAACGGGAGAATCCCGGAAAAAACCCACACACACGGTATTTATCTACCACAAAACTCACTTTGCGCGAGCTGGGATCGAACTAAGGACCCCATACTCCAGAGATGAACGCTCTACCACTGAGTCATCGCAGCCCCATTCTTTTAAGATATTTCCTGGCTTACACTAGTGAATATGTGCTATTTATAGTAGTGTGCTCAAAATAAGAACATTTTATTTATCAGTTCGAATTGTCTATTCTGAATTTAGTTTACTTTAGCTATAGCTAATTTTATAGCTCAAAAATTTTGATTAAGAATTGTAAATTAAATTTTTAGATTGTGAGCATTTAATTCAGAATAATCATAATATGACAAATTAACACATTTTTTTTGCACTTTTCACCTACGTAAAGGAGCAGTCGAAGGTTATTTCAAATCTGTTTACTTACATTCATGCTCCCATTGAAATATTAGTTTGAAACGGAATTCCTCTTATCGAAGTAACAAGGAAGTTTATCTCGTATATTGTCTGAGATACGCATCGTTTCCGCATTACGATACTGTGCAATTTTCGATATCATGTATTTGGCAGATCACACTTTCGCTTTCCATAGCTCCTAATAAAGCATTTCAATAATTATTATCATTATAATTATTTTTTCTATTATTTGCAGCTCACTTGCAGGTAATTGACAAGTTTTATATTTCTTGGCTAACTCGTTATCTTGATCTTTTTAAACCACCGTCAACTGTAGTCCTTTTCTCTCGCTCACTCTTTTTCTTTCTATTGTAATTAGGTGAACCAAGCATGTCACCTTGGTCTTAAACTCGCGAGTCTAAGACTCACGCTCAACCGGGCTCGTGTTCAGCAATCAAGCGCGAGCCGGAGCCCTATTGAGAACGATCCCGAACCCTAGTTAAATGATTGAGCCCGTACACGCAAGCTCCAACGAACTAAGTGTATACGATCCCGAGTGCCCGAGCCCGAATTAAATAAGTGAATTCGAACGCAAGTAAGCGCGAGTTCAGTTAAGGAAAGTGAACCGGAGCGTTATCCGAATTCAAGTTAGTGAGCCCAACCCCAAATTAAATAAACAAAATCCAAGTGCGAGCCCAATTGAATCGTGAGTTTTAAGAAGGAAATGAAGACCAAACAAGAATTTTAGGGAATGATAAAAAAAATCATCAAAAGATTGCGATCTTGGTCAATAATTAGTTTTTGGATCAGAGGCCACAAAATTTTTAAAAGGCCCCTAAATCGAGTTTTCGTATATTTTACGTAATAAGCACATCATACTGAGTTAAGTGATAGCTTAGGTTTGGCTACACTGTATGTAGTTCTCCAGATATAAGTCGTCTAAGAAAATTTTTGATTGGAATATATTGAATCTTTTGATTCAAAAATGTCAAAATGACTTTTTGTACTCTAAATTATTTGCAACCTCTGCTCCATACTTGAGTGGTACAGTGTATAATTTTCAAGTTCCAATACAAATTTAGTAGTTATAAATGATAACTACCAGTTATTCAGTTTTGTTCTTCGATTTCTCAACAGTTTTGCAGTTGGACTTACTCCCTTCTTCAAAATGACGATTAAATTAAGGTTAGTGAGTCTGAGCCCAATTACGATTATTGAGCGTGATCGCCATTGAAGGATGTAATGCCGAGTCCAAGCGGGCATAGACCCCAACAAAACAGGAGCCCGATTGAGTGCGATCTCCGTTAAAAAATATGAGTACAAATCTAATATGAAATTGCCATCTATGAAGTGAATTGGGAATCGTGATTAGAGTTCTAAAGAAGGTTGGGTTGGAGTGGAAGCATCAAGAAACTCCCAACAAATAAGTGTTAGAATAGGGTAAGAAATGACGGAGGAGAGTTAAATTGGAAAAGTTGCTCAAGAGGAATATTACCTGTTACCAACGTTAATATATCTGTAGAAGTGATAGTGAAGAAGGGACTGCTTACGGCAAAGGTGTACAAATTCATGAGGTCTTCGCTCACGAGTTCGGAACTCACGCTCACTCGACCGTAACCTCACGAAGTGAGCGTGAGCTCAGACTGGTTATGTGAGCATGAAGTTGAGTGAGCGTGAGATTAGAATGATAGTGTGAGCGTGAGGTTGAGTGAGCGTGAAGTCAGACTGGTGCTGTAAGCGTGAGGTCGAAATGAGTTTGTGAGCGTGAGGTTGAGTGAGGTTAGGTCAAAGTGATCACCTCTGGCTTACGAAGGACGATATTCCGGTTAGGTATATTCGATTTTAAAGATCGTATGGCGGTTGCAGTGCCGTACTGTGAAAAATCAGCGCCCAGGGCGAGAGTATACGACGGCGCCCCCATACATATATTCCATGTAATTTTTTATATTTTTTCTCCCTAATTTTGCGCCTTCCTTACTTCGGCGCCCGGGGCCGGGTCCCCGCTCGCCCCCCCCCCTACAACACAGTACTATGCAACTGTTGCTGAATCTGAAAAGGAAATTAATAACATGTTAGAAGACTGAAGAGTATAGGGCGAAATTAAACAATAAAATAGAAAGACAAGTGCATTGACAATTGGAACGAAGCGATGTGTATCAAATATAGAAATAAGAGTGGAGAAAGTAGAACAGGTAATTAATTTTCGCTAGTGTTATTGATGAAGACATGAAGTGAAAAAGTGAAATAATAGGAATTGGAATGACAAATGAAGGATTTATGAAGAAAAAAAGTATTTTTTTGTGGGTCTGACTGAAGTCTTAAGATAAATATAAAATGTTCCGTAGGGAGTATCCCTATTTTGTGAGGCAACATTTAATGATTGTTTGTTTTTTTTTTAATTATATATTTAATTTTAGTTTTACGTCCCATGAATATGCTCAGTACCCTAGCCACCGATAAGCGAGATCCGCGAATGAACGTCATCATCGGCGGGACTGTTGTATTACAATAGAGGAAATAGTAAAGCCCGTTGTTTGAAAAATGGCCCTACTGAAATTTAGTGAGAAAATGTTTTTGGATGCGAGAAAACGATTTAGCTTGGTTCCAGCTTTCAAAAGACGCATTTAGGGATGTTTTGGGCACACTTTTAATTATATTTTTTAAAAATAAGTAATTATCACTAAATTATATGCAAATGCATTTCCGCGTACAAGAAAGCGATTTGGTTGTGTCTCAATTACTGAAAATTACTTTAATGATGTTTTTCGGCGCTTCATTATAGGGGTACCTTAATTCTATTTCAGAAACTACAAAGGATTTCACCAAATTTTGTGCAGCGGATTTTTGCGCACGAGAAAGCTGGGTTTTCTACCGGAAATTGGTTTATCGGCATTTTGGGCGTTTCATTTGGGGCCGCCAAACTTTAACCTACAAGCATCCCTTCTGAACTTTATGAAATGTAATAAAAATACCTTTTTCGAGTACAAAAAAATGAGTCCCCTCGCGGCTAGCAGTTAGCGTATGCACCTTTGACGTGTGAGACCCGGGTTCAATTCCAGGCGGGAACTCATGTGGTATGGATCCCACATTAAGCTGTAGATCCACGTCTCATATAGCCTCGCTACTGAAAGAGACGCTAAATTGAAAATCAAATCGAATACAAGAAAATGATTTAGCTTAACCTCAAATTACAAAAACTTTACTTGGCGGCATTTTAAGCACCTAATAATGGGGATGCTAGAATTTTAACTTGAAAGAGGTTAGACGATCGTCATGAAAACATACCTGCAAGCTAGCTATCCGAAATCTTATGCCTGTGCAAGAAAATTTCGCGTATAATCACATTATATCTTACTCCTGGATTATCTCCTAAATTTAAAACAATGTACGCAACTTCAAATGATTTTGCTTAACAAAATTTGCTTCTGATCCTGCTAATACAATGTTTCCAAAAATGTGGTCTAAGGTAGAATTTCTCAGCCTGAGGATCGCGACCTCTAGGGGGTCGCGAAGATAAGCGGAAGAGATGGATATAAATAGAATCTAATATTGGAGAATATTTTTAAATATTATTTTGAATTTTGTTCTAGTAGGCATATTTTTATTTTTACACATACTGTTAAGAACAACAAAAATAGATCTACTAAACATTTTCAACAGATGCAGAGTTATTTCAAAATAAATTTGAATGGAAGAGGTATGTTATGAAACTAATGAGAACTGCATATTGAAATACAGTTAAAATTGGAAGCTAATGAGAAACCTGAGCATGTTGTGATTTCACTAGTGCGGCAATGTCCGGTTCAATCTTCGTGATGCACTTATCAAGTTATTTAAAATACTCATCAACTTGTTTTTAAATAACTATCCAATTTTTTAAAACCAAAATTAGAAATCATTTTATTTTTTTTATCACATGACCTAAAATTAAGGCTAGAGCTCCTTCGTGGGTAAGCGGTTAGCATACGTGCCTTTAGCGTGGAAGACCCAATTTTTTCCCCGGCAGGAGCTTATGTGGTTCGAATTCTACGTTAATCAGTAGGTCCCGTCTCATATAGCTTCGCTGCTGAAATTGACATTAAACTCAAAATCAACTCAACCAAAATTAAGGGAATTATGAAGTTTTAAAATTTTGAAAAGACCTTTATTTTGAAAGAGTATAACGTATCGGATTCGATATTTGTAATATGAATAAACTGACCAAATTTGGTTTTAATCCATTCGCTTTAGGGAAGTTATTGTATCCACTAAATACAAGAAATGGAGTCTACTATTATAGAAATAGATGGATATCGTGAGATCTCCGCAATAGGTATATTAAAAATCTCCCACACAAGCTTATTACAAACCAGAAAAAATGTAAGGGAGTCTCTGGCAAGAGGATGTGATAAAATGGGGGTCGTGATATGAATTAGGTTGAGAACCAGTGGTCTAAGGTGGTGGGGTTGGTGTATTAGAGTTTAACGTCCCTTTCAGCAGCGAGGCTATATGAGACATGAACTTACAGCTTAACGTGGAATCCGAAGCACATGAGTTGCCGCCGGTGTGATGTCAAAAGAACCTGTTACCAAAGGAATTCTATTAATATCATCCAAAATTTCTCTATTGACTAGGAAATAATTGAGTCGTACCAAGTGAGTTCGGTAATTAAAAATGTAATAGAATGACGCTTCCAACCGACGTTTTTACTTTTATTAATAACACTAGTAACGTTATATATATATATATATATATATATATATATATATATATATATATATATATATATATATATATATATATATATATATATATATATATATATATATATATATATATATATATATATATATATATATATATATAATATTTTTGTTCATAAAGTATTAATGCATTTTATTTTGCATTAAAATTTTAGACTATTGTGGACTGTAAACCGTAAGCAATCTAAATGTTTTAAAATTAATAATGAAATATCAAAAGCACACTAGGACTGACCAAGGCAGGAGGGTAGAGATACCTACCGGGGCCCTCTCTAAATATAGATTTATAGTGAATATTGAATAACATGGAAAGTAAGATTTAAAAAATGTCTGCTATGTTGGAGCATAGTTACTCGTGGTAATTTGTTCAGTTCCCAAAGTTCGGTGGCCCGCAGCATTAAATATATTCTTGGAGTTCCATTATTGGAATGAAACTAACAGTATTATAAAGTTCTGTTTGGTGTCTAGTATGTCAACAATATGAAGAATGGGGCCCCAGGATCATATTGTCTAAATGTGTATTGGATCCCATGAATGCCGAAATGAGACAGACTTTTATAAAGTCCTGCTGGGGTCCTCTCTTAGTCCTTTAAAAAATTATTGCAGCAGCATAAACGTCAGCGCTGGCAAGCCGTGTATATCGGTGCCCTGACAGGGACAAATGATTAATAAAGGTGAATCATTATGAAGTGATTGAATGAAATTGTAATAGGGAACGTGAGATCCTTGAGAAAACCAATCTTCATAATATTCACCACAAACTTACATTGCCTGCGATCGAACCAGAACCCTTCGTATCATAAGTGAGCGATCTACCACTGAGTCAGCTTGTTCACTTTATGAAACAAGAGTATGGACATTATGCAAAAGTGACTTACAAGGCCTCATCCCGGCGAAATTAAAATGCCGATAATTTTACAGTAATTATGTGATATCTTCAAATAGATAAAAGATAATTGAAATGTGGAACAAGAGCGCCCTAGACAATATTATTTTGCGTAAGGTACCGTTATCACAAGTCATCTAGTGGCTCTCCGTTTTCAGCCGTTTAGAAACGCGAAAATAAATGCCGATTTTCAAAATGGCTCGAAATCGAAAGCAGACAAGTGAGTCGTGATAACGGTATCTCATGTAAAATGATATTGTCTAGAGCGCTCTTGTTCCACATTTCGATTATATTTTATCTATTTGAATATATCACATAATTACTGTAAAATAAGCCGTATTTTAATTTCGCCGGGTTAAAGACTCTTAAGAGACTGGAGGGTTTCGAATTGTTTGTGCGAAGAAGAAAGGAGAAAATTAACTGGGTTGAACGGAAAACGAATGAGGAATTATTAAGAATAGTAGGGGAGAAAAGAACAATTTTAGATAAAATTAAAAAAAGAGGAAAAGAAACTGGATGAGAACGAACTGTATCATAAAAAAACGTGGCAGAAAATGTGATGGAAGGAGAACGAATGAGGAATGTTAGGAATAGTATGGAGCAAAGGAGAATTTTAGATGGAATTAAAAAAGAGCAAGAGAAACTGGCTACCATAAAGCATATGGCAGAAGATACGGTAGAAGGTGAACGAATGAGGAAATGTTGAAAGTAGTAGGAAGAAAAGAACAATTTTAAATGGAATCAAAAAGAAGAAGAGAATCTGACTAAGAAGGAACTATATCATAAAGGAAGTGGCAGAAGATATGGTGATAGGAAAAAGAAGAGGCTACAGATGTTTGGTGTTAAAGAAAACATTAGCCGGGTCGAATCGAAAACAAATGAGGAGCCAATATGATTTAGTAGGGGAGGCACGAATAAGAGAAAATGAAATGAAATCGTATACGTCCCACAGTTATACTGGCTAGGCTAAAGCAGACAATCATGATGAGAAATGAGTGAAATTATAGAATGAAGAAAGTGGGAGGAAACGGAAAAACTCCGAGAAACCCCCCACACGGTGTTTGGTCCACCACAAAGCTCACTTGGCGCTATATGGGATCAAACCTAGGACCTCATTCACCAGAGGTGAACGCTATACCACTGAGCCACCTCAGCAATTACGAATAAGAGAAGGAACTGTATCATAAAGTACGTGACAGAAGATATGATGGAGGAAAAGAGAAGTGGGTAAAGAAAGAGGTTACAATTAATGGACATTATTAAAAGAGAAAATTGATACATCAAGACGAAGAGGTTGTCTAAGGACCATTAGTTTACGGCAAGTGACATACCAATAGTTTCTGAATACCTACAGTATAATGACAATATCTTCTATCGCGCCATTTAAGTTCAGTTTCTCCCTTAATAATATATTAAGCATTTTAAGTAATTTGCTTTATCGAAAACTCCTCTCAAGAACTATGAAGATAACCATTAAAGTTCTATTGCTTTTTCACCCACCACCTTAGAACATCGATATGCCACCTAAGACGTACCTGGAAGATCATAAATAGTCCCCATCAGGATCGACGATCTTTTGCCAATGTTCTGGAAGGCCATGGATTCCATCGCAGTAGAACTTGGTGGCCCATGAAGCGAAGAAGGTATCAAGTGCATTTTGTACCCCTACTAGGGATTTGAAGTGGTGTCCTCTAAGGTGATTGTCCAAGGCATGGAACAGGTGATAATCGGACGGTGCGATGTCTGGAGAGTATGGCGGATGCAATAGTGTTTTCTATTCAAGGCGTAGAATGGTGTCTCGGGTCGTCCTAGCCACTTGGGGCTTAGCGTTGTCCTGTAACAGGAGGACACCTTTGCGATTCAGTAGTGCTCGTTGCATAGTTTTGAGTTTTTCTTAAACACGGCTCAACTGCTGATAGTACACAGTTGCATTGATGCTCTGACCAGCTGGTAACAGTTCTCGATGCACGATGCCGCGAACAGTTCACTAAACACAAAGAATGACTTTCTCCTGGTGCAGTGCTGCTTTCGGCTGTTTTGGAACCGATTCATGGGATGCTAACCAATGATTACGGTGCTGTGGAGCTTCGTACAGGACCCACTTCTTATCACATGTCAACACCCTGTTCAGAAATGGCTCCTTCCTCAGACGAGACAGCAAAGAAACACGACGAGACAGCATCGAGAAAGATGTCTGCTCGCGTTTCCTTCTGGCTCGGAGTCAAATCATGTGGGACACATCGACCCAACTTATTGTACTTCCCAAGTTGATGGAGGTGATGCCGAATGGATTCTCCACTCACACTGCATTGTAGTCTCAGTTCCTCACATTTCTGGCCACTGTTCGCTTCAATTGCTGCCTGAAGATGTTCATTTTGTAAATGTGTTGGTCTTCCGGCACGTGGGGCGTCTTCAAGTTTTTCGTCAACGTCTTTAAACTTGTTTAACTACCGCTGCACTGTCCGCGTAGTCACGACACTCTCACCAAAGGCCTGGCATATCTTCTGCCCCACTGCAGCGGCGTTTGACCCCAGTTTGAACTCGTACAGCTTACACGCCCTTATGACGCTCTGTGGAAGTCCCATGTTCATTCTGTCCTTACGCAAGTTCACTGTGTAACTGAACAGGTAGTATCTTGGATATACCCACACCAACAGCTGACTTTCGCTTTATCTCCATTCGCATTCAACTCATGGTGTGAGGGTCAATTGAACACAGACTTCCACAAAAAGCGACAGAACTTTCCTGGTTACCTTTATACTTGATGAATCACCATCAATTTTGAGCAGAATGTAGAGGGTGAAAAGCTAAGAAGCGTTTTCGTTAAGATTGATCCCAAAATGCGGAGAATCAAAAATCCGTTCCTAATGTTTTTCTGTCGGAGCATCATCCTTACTCGATAGACTGCAGGCAATATTGTTGAGATTAGCGGGCAAGTATAATGCTCAGGATACAAAAACTAATATACAATTCTAAAACGAAACCAGACGTCTTTCTACTCGGCAAATCCAGACTTAAATATTTTCTATTCTCAAACATTGACTTGCCTTAGAGCAGCCTTTCCCAACTTGGAGTCCACGGACTCCCAGTGGTCCGCAAGGTGATCTCAAGGACTCAGCAAGCCAATTTGAGAAAGGCACACACAGTGTTGAGAAATACACCATTTTAAGTTAAATGACCGAATTAATAATGACAAGTCAATGTACGTCAATTTGATCCTGACATTTCCAAATTAGTGGCTGAAAGATAACACCAAACATCAGATTGACTGAAGTTGTGTACCTCGCTGAGCCATACACTTATTATCATGTTAACTTGTTGTAGTTAATACATTTTTTTTTTTTTTTAGAAAAAAATACTTTTTCCTGTACCTGATTGGTAGATTATTGTGGTTTAGTTACGTTTACGTACTGGTTTGATTTATATATTTGGAACGTCTTATTCGAGGTATCCGGTCCCAAGTTTAAAAAACCCAGGACGACCGACCCAATTACGGAGTAGGCATCATACCACTCAAACGTGATTGTACCACTTCAAAGAAAAATACCCTCCCTCTCTGTCTCTGTCTCTATCTCTCTGTCTCTGTCTCTCTGTCTCTCTCTCTCTCTCTCTCTCTCTCTCTCTCTCTCTCTCTCTCTCTCTCTCTCTCTCTCTCTATATATATATATATATATATATATATATATATATATATATATATATATATATACTAACATGACTAACATGGAGAAGAAATATAAATACTAACCGTTTATATTGCAAGGAGTCCTTCACATGTATTGTAAACTTTAAAGGGGGCCGCAGTGTAGAAAAGGTTGGGAAAGACTGCCTTGGAGTAAACTTAATTTAATTTAAAGTAAAGTACTATATTTAAGCTTAGGCTTGTAAACTTTAACTTGTTAAGTAGTTTGGTTATCCAAAATGCAAACCAAACTCCTTTACGTGCTAAACACAGTGACCTGTTTTAATCACATCCAATATTGTTGCTTCCTTCCGTTAGTTCCCCGTTCTACCCAATTAATATTCCCAGTTTTAATTAACGCTCGCATTTGGAAAGCGTCTTCATTTTTCATTGGGTTTTTTGTGGTGTTCGTGTTTTTGCTTTGTAAAAGTACACGTAACACTTGATGAATTTTTCTTAACTCCTTACTCGAAGATCTACAAAATCATTATCCTTTTTCTTTAGCCATTCCGACTCTTGGTTTTATTCCTTCGCACTTCATATCTGCACTAACAAAGCTGATAAGTAGTCACTCGGTATACTTTATCCCCTTTTACACTCTACTTCCATAGTTGATTCTCTTAGCAATAGGGATGCGCTCGAGTCGAGACATGTCTCGAATCTCGACTCGACTCGACTCGAATTCGAGTCGAGATTCGAGTCGAGACACACTTTGTAAAATTCGAGACGAGTCGAGACAAACGTATTTCTCGACTCGAATTTTCGAGTCGAGACACGAGTCGAGTCGAGACGGCTCTTAAAAATCTCGACTCGACTCGAATGTCTCGAAAATCTTTCTATAATTTTTAATATTATTTTGAAGAAAGTATTCACTCAGAAACAGCCTTGAAACCAATTCCAGCTTTTATTCCTTTAAAAAGGTACAGAACGCATAAAATTAATAGTTAATCTTTAAAGATCAAGATTTAATTTTCAGCTCAATTCAGTTAATTAGAACTAATAGTTAATGTCGTTGTATTTGGTTGTACTGTAAATATAATGATACTAATAATAATAATTCATTATCTAGTTTGTATAAAACTATTATCCGTAGTCTAAATCTAGTTTGTATAAAACTATTGCGATAGAGTGAACTTCATAAATTCTCTGAATGAGCAGTTGGTAGTCTATAGTAATTTAGCATAGTTATAATTATTGTGTTTTCGTTCCCATGAACGCAATAGGGTTACGTAACTTCTGGATTATTCGCTTGCCCAACTATTCTCAGGCTTTAATATGTTGCAGCATATCACGAGCTACGGATAATATATAATGTAACATTTGTTGTACATCACATATTATGATACGAGACTATTTTACATAGTATATCTTATCTAATATAAATAAAATAAAGAGTTTGTTTGTGTGTTTGTCTGTCTGTCTGTGCGACCTGGGGACCAGACGAGTGGACCGAGAGTTCCCAAAATTTGGTCACGGGTACCTTAGTCCAGGCCCCAGATCAAGACGAAGCGTTTTTTTTTAAAATTTCGAACCAGGGAGGTCTCGGGGGGGACGTTTACTGGGACCGACCTGGGGACCAGACAAGTTGACCGAGAGTTACCAAATTTTGGTCACGGATACCTTGGTTCAGGTCCCAGTCTAAGGCGAAGCGTTTTTGTCAAAATTGGAACCAGGGGGTCTCAGGGGGGCGTTTAGCGAGACATGTAGTAAAAGTAATCCAAATTGATCGACATTAGTGTCAAATCCATAGTTTTCACGGTCGCTGAGATCAATGGTGACACTTCCATCAGCGATGACTTGCAAATTCAGCTACCACTGTATGCGGGCCGGGTGTCAGCGGGTGAGGAATACCGAGACATGTATAAATAGCCCATATTGATTGATACTAGTGTCAAATCCTTAGTTTTCGCGGTCACTGAAATGAATGGTGATACTTCCACAGGTGTTGACTTCCAAATACAGTCCCCATGCGAAGAATGGGTATATTAAGCTAGTATTACAATAAATGGACTGCTTGGATGCCAATAACTAGTACAGATAAGTACCATCCACTTCTATGAATAGGTATTTTTTAAAAGGATTTTTGTAAACACTAAGTTATAAAACAATGAACTACATACAGTAGTTATGGTTTTGGTTCCCAACATAAAAGAAATATGGATTGTTCATGAGATATTGAACTTCAACTTTCACTCCTGGAAAATTTCAATTTTGGAGTTAGGCCACTTGGCATCAAAGCAGTTCACTGTAAGATAAATACATTCCGCACATTAGTAACATAGTTGTTCAGGGGCCTTCGATTTCCATCCTCTCAAATGAAAGCTGAATGATTGCTTGATACATGCTGACTATATAGGAGAAATAGTGTATTAAGTTTTCGAGCTTTGGTGCGTATCCGTATTTACACTCTGATATAACTTTAAGTTCACACTCAAATCGAGCTAATTGTTTAATGCATTTCGAAAGCTTTTGTTTTTATGCAGCTCATTAAGGAAAATCTATTTCATAATCGTAACATTTATGTACTAAGAAACTATGAACGTAAAGTGGACTCGACCTAGCCCCGTGGCCGCTGTGACTCAGTGGCACAGCTCTCACCCTTGGTGTGTGTGTGTGTGTGTGTGTGTGTGTGAACTCCGCGGCTAGTGTATGCGTACAGAGTCGGAAGCTGTATGTATTGTTTATACTACTTACAACGTTACCCCCCACATAAAATATAAATTCACCCTTTCTCCCTTCTATTTTTCGAATACAATGAACCGACTCTTTTGCTGAAGAACGATGCTAAAAGAAAATTGAAACATCTGTGTCTAAACTTTCTTTGAAGCGCAGTCTTTTGTATTTGTAAGGTTTTGCGAGTGTTTTCGAGATATCCAGATTTTTACCATGGACTCCTGCTGCGAACTGACCGTGAGTAAACACCCGAACTCGCTGTGCTCAATTTCTCTCGCACACGTGAAATGGGTTTGTTGTTTCCAAAACAAATAGGAAGTTATCTTGTGCTTTTGCATTTCTACACGCACACAGGTATCATTGTTGTTTTAATGATCAGAAGAAATATCAAAACCATCCGATATATATGATACAAAACAGCTAACAGAGGGAGGCAAAGATAAAAGTAGGCCTATACCAAGTTTTCCGCGTGGTACCATTATGGAGAATAAATATTTGATAAAGTCACGTAGATGCGCTTAAACCTATTCCATCTGTCCTTATAATTTTTCTGGTCTCATCAATTTCTCAGGAGAATACGTACAACATATGTCCAAATTCCATATATACTCTTTCTAAACTAATGAGTAAACTCATTAAGAACACCAACTGATATCAATAAACAGGAAAGAAAACAATACTTTATACTTCTATCGTTTGGTACACATCTCTATGAAGCACAGCTTGTTTCTTTTTGAAATAGCTCCTTCGTGTCACAGCTGTGGTTAGTTTTGTTTTGTGTTAGGATGAAAGAGAGAAATGCAACATTTGCTTCGAGGTGAAGTTATATATATTATTAAGATGAGCGGTGATAAGCGAGGTTTAACAAAGAGTGCCTTTCGGATGCACAATTTAACGGGTAGTTGCAGTCCGTGTTGAGAATCGAACCAAAGCTATGTAAGACATGTTAATATTGAGCTCTTTTGTGGTAAAAGTGAACTTCAGAAACACACAAAAGACTTGAAACATCAAGCTAATGTAAAGCAATTGAAAAATAGCCTACCTATCGCTGCATCTTTTCTGTGGCTAGAAACATGCAGTGTGTAGCAACAAGAATCGTGTTAAGGACTTTTTTTCAAACATAACATTCCCTTCCACACCATAGAAGACAAAATAATGTTTGTTAAAAGAAAGTGCACATAATATTTTTAAATTTTGTTTGTGATCCTATCATGCATAATTATAAATAATGCCTTTCATACTACGAGAATGAGTTCAACTATACGTCATGGCCCCTCTAAAGCGGGGCCGCGGTGGCTTAGTGGTAGATCGTTCACCTCTGGTGCTTGGGGACCCTGGTTCGATCCCAGCTCGTACCAAGTGAACTTTGTGGTGGACAAACACCGTGTGCGTGGGTTTCCTCGGGGTTCTTCCGTTCCTCCCACTTTCTTCATTCCACGATTTCACTAATTTCTCATCATCACCCCTCTCCTTTAGCCTAACCGGCATAACCGTGGGACGTAAAACTCAAAGATTTCACTTCATTTTTTCCCTCGAAAGCGATATCTTTCAAAATTATTTATTGTTAGATATTGTAAATTTACGGTATCTATTTTAGTGGACGGGAAATTTTGCATCTAATCGGATAATTTCATGGCTTCTTACAGGAATTCGCAGTTACGAAATTTGCATCACTGTCTCTTGAAAGGATGCCTAGAAAAAATACTACTAGAAAATAACTGAAAACACAAAATGGATTTGATAGCCAAATTCACGTCATCTTGGTGCGTCATCATTTTTCTTTAAATATTTGTATTTAGTATTAGATTAGAGTTTAGTGTCCCTTTCAGCATCAAGGCTATATGAGACGTGAACTTAGAAATTAACGTGGGTTCAGAACCACAGGAGTTCCCATCGGAAATCGAACCTAGGTCTCCCGCACCAAAGACGCGTACGCTAATCATATGGACAAGGGTGTTCGATATTTATTAATGTGTACATAAAGTTGTGAAATTGCGCTTGTATAATGGAATGCAATTCCTTCTACTGACATAAACCTTCACAATACTTAGCTGGACAAAGTATCTTTAAAAAGAAAATGTCACTCTTTATGTTTCAGTTGCTGGTTCGACTGAAGGATGGAACAAATTGCAATGAGTGTTTTTGGATCCTACTTTGTGTAGTTGATTCATCATAAACTTGGTATTTGATACGGATATGAACTATTACACTTATTTGGTGTTTATTTCTAAATAATAAGTCCTAATACATTTTCATAAAGTTGTAATTCTTCTTTAGTTTGTATCACTTTACACAATGACAAATCCAAAAGGTGTGTTGTATCGGTGCAGTACCAGTTTTTCACGTTTTTCAAAATGTTCCAAAACCCAAAGAATAATCTTTAATTTCTGATATTTTAGTCGTCACAAATTACAATTTTATAATGTAGTCAATGTTTATAATTACTGGGCAGTTGGGCGTTTAAACTAATGACATCATAATAAAGTCAAAACCCTAATTTTGAGTTGAATTGATTCTGATTTTAACGTCCCGTTCAGCAGCGAGGCTATGTGAGACGTGGACCTACTGATTAACGTGGAATCCGAACCTCATGAACTCCCACCGGGAATCAAGCCCAGGTTTCCCACGCCAAAGGCAAGTATGCTAACCGTTAGCCACGAAGGAGCTCCACCATAATTTTAGTGGGCGATAAGAAATATCTTGCCAGTGCTTTTACAATAAATAAAATTTTATAAGTATTAAAGAATAGTGGTAAGAGATTTTATAATAGCTCTTTTATTTATGAGATATGAGTATTTTGAAAAAAAAAACAACTAAAGAATAGGTTGCCGGAACCACAAAAAACTCGTAAAATAAACTTTCTTATAAATACATACGCACCTTACTCACCTTTTATAATTGCTATGCTTACGTTCTCCATAAAAACAGAAATTCTCTTTTAGTGATACTTTGCACAAGATCATGAAGTGGGTTCAAATTTAATTAAAGGCAAAATACAATACAATAATCCACAAATATTGCCTTAAGTGAGTTTAAAGATTTCTAAACACTAGTGCGAAACCGGGCTCTGCCGTTGCAATTGATTTACAGGTCTTGAGACGAAAGTAAGAAGGGTCTTACGCACACAGTAAGTAAAAACAATTAATATGCCGGTAACTTTCCCCCAAATGGGTGTATCTTAAAACTAATCTCACCATTATTTTTCTAATTAAATTCTAGCCCGAAATTATGTATCATATTACCCTATTCCCATTTTGAAAACTTGACCTTAATTCAAAATGGCGGATTTCAAGATGGCTGCCATCAAAGTCATATCTACCATACGACTTCCCCCCAGGACTTATATGTATCCACATGGTTTTTCTTCACTTTTCTTCATTAACGCTCCGTTTACAAAGGGTAGTAAGGGACTTCTGTGGTAATCTCTAATAACCACATCACAACTCTTAAAAGTTATTAAAAAAAATAGAAAACATGCACCATGGCAAAAATTTGTCATCACAAGTAATGATGCATACATGCCTTCTATCAGCAAAAAAAAAGTTTCATTGAAATTGGAGCCGGACATTTGAGTGATGTCCCTTGTGGGATGTGATTGAACGTGACGTCAGAACACATCGCCCCCCTTCCCGGAATTTACGGGAATTAGGTGACTGAGTGAGCACATGTGGTGCCAGCTCTCTCCAGCGACCTATCAAGGATCATTGCGTGTATGCCAAGACGTGTCGCAGTTTTTATCCATGCCAAAAGTCGACATACTGACAATTAGGTAGGTAGTCATGATGGTCTGGCTGATGTGTGCGTATATTTTAACTCGTACATTTTGTCTCGACTCGAATTTCGAGACGTCTCGACTCGAATTCGAGTCGAGTCGAGACAGAGACTGTCGAGTCGAGACACGAGTCGAGACAGAAACATATTTTCGAGTCGAGACACGAGTCGAGACAACATTTTCTCGAGACGAGTCGAGACAGGCTTAAATCTCGACTCGACTCGACTCGAATGCATCCCTACTTAGCAACGTGTAATACAAACTTTCGTCTTGTTGTGATGAAAGTAATACGCATGCAAATCTTGTCAATTTTCAGGATACCTTTCTGTTCTAGGTTCAACTTTTGCTCGCTTCTAGTTCTGTAGCTAATCATCTCTTAGGAAAGTGCAATATAAACTTCCGTTTTGTTTTAATAAGAGAAATACGTATGCAAATAGTGTCGGCTTCTTCCCTATAACACTTTAGAAGAACAAATAATACAGCAACGAATGTTTTTGAAATATTGGATAAACAAAATACAGGATAGTCCGAAAATGTAAAAACATTCAGAAAAATATATGTGTAGAAAATATGAAAGCAAATCCTTGGATATGATATCCTTGGCGGCTATGTTGAAAACCGCCATAGTGGATTTGAATGGAACCATAAATGATACAATTTTCTGCTAGCCTATTATCTCAGAATTACGGCAGAGAAATTAATTATTTTTGCTCTATTCGTAATGAAAGTATGATAATTTTTGTTTCTTCATAATATCAGTGTGGAGACACCCAAATAAACTTGCTAGAAAAACATCAAAGCCTGTGGTTTTGGTATGGGAGAGGGCTGAAAACATTTAGGAACACATGAAGATCTTATCGGTCATCGTGTCAGGCGCCATATTGGATTTAGTTCAAATAAAAGCTTCAAGTTTTACGTCACACGATTCTACCGGCTGGGTTAAAGGAGACAGTGATGATGAAAATGAATTAAATACTGGAATGGATAAAGTGGGAGGAAACGGAATAACCCAGAGAAAACTCACGCGTATGGTGTTTGTCCACCACAAAGCTCATTTGATACGAGCTGGGATCGAACCAGGGACCCCACACACGAGAGGCGAACGCTCTACCACTGAGTCACCGCGGCCCTTGGATTTGGTTCAGTTTTAAATGGAACTCATCAAATATGACACCACTTTTAGGTATCGTGTGCTCTCAGAAAGACGCTAGTGGAATTACGTTTTAATTTAATGTGTCCGTTACTCCACACAATATATCTTAAACGAAAGGGAATTTTTGAATTTGTTTCGTACAACGATCATCTCTGACAAGTACTTCGTTAATGCCTTCACAGGTAACGGCGACTTTAACGTTGGTTGTCAACATCCCATTTCTATTATATTGAAATGAAGCTGTATATTTGTACAATGCTAGACTGTAGAGTGTAGAATGTCGCGGTGTTACTTTCACGCCAGTTGTGTCAAATCGGTAACACCTTCCTGTATTAATCGTAACGCTGAATCTGTGGTGTTGAAGTTGCACATTGCACCGTTAGATGGCAACAAGCAAGTTCCAGCGGTTGACATCTATCAGATGAATTGAAACTTCTAGAAATAGAAATAAAGGGGCATTCAGTGCACAAGAGAATCAAGTCCTTTTTTTTTCTGTCATTTTGAACATACTTCATGTGTAAGATTTTATTTGAATCCCCTTTCAGAGCTTAAAAGATCCATGTCCAGATCTTTAATATAAAAAACAGGGTAACTTACGCGTAACTATGTACTTAAACATACCGAACAAACTTTATACATCTTTTTTAACAACTTTGATAATGTGGTCTGAACGTCTCCAATGTACGTTTCATCTCTTGAAATTGATTCACATATTTTTGTGTATTGTCACTCCATACAAAATGCTTAGGAAAGATACGGGATACATGCTGCCATCTGCTGGGGATAGTTGAGCCTTTACACTGACCTTAAGATGGATGTAAAATAGCACAAATCATTGTTAGGGCTATCCCGGTAGCGTGCCTATCCCATACTTCCAATTTTTTTTCCGCATCGACAGGTATTCGCATTTATTTAGTTAAATTCACGAGGTAGATGTCGAGACGTTTAATGGAATCCAGAGCCGTTATTAAATAATTTGTATCACCCATTTTTGACAGTGTTAAGAATCATCACTGACATCGCTTTTCTCTCTTTTCTTTTTTGTTATTATTAAAGTACATGTATTGTTCTATTATTAAACTCTTAAGCGATGCTATGCTTAAATGTGAGAATCTTCATAGCACAAGCATGTCTTCGTCCATTGCTTGATCAATGATCAAACACAAGCTGTATATTGGAAGTACATCAGGCTCTGTTCTTATTTTCGCGCTCCTTCGTTCACCCACCTAGTTCTTTGACTGCAGTATTATTTCCACGCCAATTGTGTCAAATCGGTAAGACCGCACTGTGTTAACCGTAACATCACTCTGTGTTAACCGTAACACTAAATCCTTAGTGTTGAAGTAACATCCTAAACTGGTAGACAGGCTGGAACTACAGACCTATATTAAAGTTGAGTTGTGCCCAACACTATAACTATTTGCTGTGCACTGGCTATTAACTATTTTAAAAAGAAATCGTTAGCTCTCGATTCCTTCATTCAGTGCAATCTCTCGCAGACATCAGAATAAAAACAGGAAGAAATAACGAAAAGCGTTTTTTAAAATATGAATTCAGCAACCAAGACTGTAATCCCTCCCTACGTATAACCCTCTACTGAAATCGGAAATAGTTGAGATTTATCACTTCCGGTTTCAATATAAGATACAAGCAAGAATGTTTTATTTCTTTCTTTATTTATTGCGAAGAGTATGAGTGCTAAAGTTTGTTTATTTTATTTCCAGGTCCTGAATGAAGATCTCGGCCTTAGGCCGCTCATGTTGCTTAACTCTTGGCATGGTGGTATCTCGGCCACGGCTGCGGCCTCGGCCCTGCCTGCACCAGACCACCCTGCGTACCAGCACTTGGAGGACATTCAGCGATCACTTAAGTCAGGTTGGACAGTTCACGTCACTCCAGACGGAAGGCTCTACTATTGCAAGTACGTCAAGCCTTTATTCTCTGCATGCTTCTGAATAGATGGACTCTTATTATTTCGTAGAAGAGATTTTGGGTTAATTGATATGAATACATTTTCAATGTAGCAAATTAATTGACGATTCTAAAACGAAATCTTTAAGTTTTACGTCCCACGGTTATGCCGGTTAGGCTAAAGGAGACGGTGATTATGAGAAATAAATGGAATGAAGAAAGTGGGAGGAAACGGGAGAACCCCGAGAAAACCCACGAGCATGGTATTTGTCCACCGCAAAGTCCACACGGCGCGAGCTCGGATCGAACCAGGGACCCCAAGCACCGGAGATGAACGCTCTACCACTGAGCCACCGCGCTCCCACAAATAATTACTTGTAATAACTGTGCACTTCACAGTCCTGGCAAGATGGCGCTGCCAGGCCTTGGCCTTTGTTTTTAAGGTGTTATGGCCACGTAACTGCCATGATGTGTGAGGTGTATGGCTTTCACACATGGCTAAAAAAAAAAAAAAAATCCAGCCGGAGTTTTCTTCCCTCTTATTACCCGGACCTTGTCATGGCTAGAGGGCTTAAACCCTGAAGGGTGACCAATCGGGTTTATGTAGCTACAAAGAAAGAGCTTTCCTGATCTAGTGAATGAGCTCAAATTACTACCACGATTAGTTTTCACTTAACTAATAACTCCAAATCTATTGAACGTTTTTGTACCGTGTAGCCTATCAAACAACTCGTCTAGATGAGCAGTTGACGAATATAATCGCTTGTTTATGTCAAGAACAACGTAACTAAAAAAATCGCACTTAGTACCCGGCTATTTGAGGCGATCGCAAAGCGTATTTATTGCTCATGCGTACTCTTGGAATACGCTGACCATGTATTTAAATGTAGATGGCTAATCATAAACGCGAAAACAATAAAATCGCTGAGAAAACGTCAGCTCGAGCGTATTTGGTGCGGGTCGGAACAAAAGACCGCCTGCTGTTTAAAAGATTTCAAAAGGAAGGAAAAAAAAGGAAAGACGTGTTGCCAGGCAAAGGGATTGTAGCAAGAAACAGCTGCTTGGAAGATGGTTTGTGCAGAGTATTGGAACTATGCTATTACACACCTGGACCTGGCAAAAGATCTGGAAACCCTAACTGGCTCACAGTATGATTTACACATCTGGTGAAAGTAAATTACTGAATAGCCACTTTGGCCACGTTCACTACAGTGGGTAACACTTTCTCAAATAGCCTAAGACTTATTGACTTATGGGCAGAAAATGAAAGCTAATCTTGATGTCTATCTTTGGTAAAAATTTCACAGATGTTATTTCAAAACTGGACGCTACAGAACACTTTGTGTCCTTCTTGAGCCCATTTGCTTTTATTGCGTTTCGAAACTTTAACCACTTCTCCTGAAAAGTTAGGAATTTTGAGTTATGTCGTTCTTGAAATAAACTGGCGAAATGAACGTACTGATCTGACAACGTATGTAGGTGAAATGGAGGAAAATAAAGAAATTGAAATACACCAAATGTGTCACATCTAGCCATAATAATGAGTCACATTAGTTGTGATACCAAATGACTTGCTGTTGACTGGACAAGGAATTGAAACCTGTTTTGGAACTTGCTCGACAAACACTTTCAAGAAATATATAGGTTGTCTCCAAATTCAAGGTTCAAGTGTGGAATCTTCCCTAGTAAATGATTAAAAAAGGAATTCATACACTTCTGGATATTGATATTTGTAATTGTAATAATACGAATAGGACTTACTATTTGGCTTTCAAATACATAATCAAATCTTATACTTTTCCCCCTTTACGTTGGTCTGCTTTAACATAGATTTGAAAATTTCATCCTATTTTCCACTGAAAAGTATATGTAATTCAGCAATCGAGATTCAAATTTCGATTAGTGATAATTTCACAGCCTTGTTTGAATACAAGTGTAAACTTTTAGTCAGTGGAAAGGAGGGCGTGGATCATGAGTCGGAGTTGATAATGATGGGTTTCGGTGGGTTGGAGTGGATCAAGGTTGTTACTGGGCTGCAGTGGAACACGGTGGGTGGTGGGTCAAGTTTTCGTTGATCCACGCCGTCTCCTTAGAAGGCAATATAATATTGTAGCAACTGTAGGTAGGACATTCTAATAGAGGAAGTTTGGGTATTATGGAATAGTCGGATAATATGGAATACCTCATTATCTCACCTGTGATGTGTTGCTTTCAAGTGGAGAGGAAAGAAACTACTAACTCACGTTCCCATGGTGCTCTACAGTCAGTCTCCTTCGTTGTGTTGGTAGACGTGAAAATCTGATTTCTTATTCCTGAAAACTTTTACAAGTAAGTGTTTTACAACCTGTATTTTCCTATTTAAATATAATAGAACAACAATTCTCTGTTTACTATGAAGTTGGATATACAGAGTGGTAGTTTGATAAGCGCCATTATCCTATACGCCTTCGAATGCGTTTAACAGCTCTTTAGTTTCCAAGTTGGCGTGGAGGGCAATATGGAATACCCGCAAGAAAAGCATGCTATTCCGTATTCCGTATGGTATTCCGATTACCAAAATATCTATCGGTATTGGGCAATTGAACATACATTTTTGATGACAACAATGCTAAGCGTATTTTTTGTTACAGCAAATTTTCTGATGACACAAGTGGTGAGCTTGGGTCCAGCGTTCATCATGTTTAATGTGAACACACAATGGCTCTGCCGATCCTGAAGCAGAGTATTATGTTGGTGACTTTTGCAAGTAATCAGATTCAGTTATGGCTTGGCATTCAGATTTTTTAAATATTGTCACTGTATTCTTTGTATGTTCAACAGAAAACTCATTTCTTTTCTATATAGCATTTGTATTCCATATTACCCGACTATTTCATATTACCCTCCAAAGTGGTTTCTTTACAAATTATAAATTTTGAATACCCCTGTAACGAAACTTCTTTATCAAGGTATGCATAAATAAAGCCAAATATGTAAGGGCGTATACTTGTTTTCCTTTTTGTTTCAATGTGCAATTCTTAACTGACTTAGAAGCGAAACAAAAATGATATTCCATAATACCCGAACTTCTTCTACTTTGACTCCAAATAAACATCACAATTGACGTAGGAAAATACACATTTGGTTGATTTAATTGGAGTTGTAGACAGAAGTGGGAGATTTTCAAAGAGAGATAGGTGATCAATTTGCTTAACAAGTCTGTACATATCCGTGGATCATTAGATTGAAAAAAAAAATAGTAAAATGAAAGAAAAAGTAAGGTACGATATTCACAACAGACAAGCTAACTATTAGTAACATGGAACTATGTGAACAAAGTTATTTATTTCCATCTACAACAACGGGTTGCTGTTTCATTACGAATCATTTACTGGCAAAGAATAATATATAGACGCGAAACCATTGGTCTTTTTCCCTTTAAAACTCATTTCATCTAACCGTTAATGCATATTTACTGTACAGAGGAATAGAATGGAACAGAAATTTAATCTTTCATTACAAGCAATTTAATTGAACCCGACAATGTTGTTAATTTTTTTTTTCCTCTCTGTTCGTGAAGTGGACGCTGGCTATCAACGAGCAGAGCGGTCGGCCACTTCCCAATTAGTCCTTCCTTTGGTTATTAGTAATGCTTTGTGGAATTTTTAAGCTCATTATTTTTCTACGTTTTCCACATTAGTTCACCAAATGAATAAAAGGATTTCATTATTCCCGTGTGTACATACGCTACGTACTGATATTTTGATCACAGAAATAGGGCACTGTGTGGGTGTGTGTTGGATATGTTCAAAGTAAATGAAAATAATACACATTATGGGATATATATGAGAGGGGGGAAATCAGTATTATTTTATTTGGAAGCTCAAAGTAGGTCCACAGAAAGTATCGAAAATTAAGATGGAATACATGTATTACCTTTCTTGAGAGAAAGTCTCGTGAAGTAAAAAATATTTTTTTAAAACAAAAAACAGGCTTTCCTTTGAAAATATTAAACTAACAAATCGTACTAAGAAGTGAAAAATATATTTAAGAGAAATGACTTTTAAAAAATCTATTGATGTATAGCTAAAATAAATAAATAAATAAATAAATAAAAGCATTGCAAGCTGTCTCATGTAAGTCACTTGATAATTGAAGTGCTTAGCTTAGAGGATAAAGGTGTTATATTACATTTTTTGAAACGCTGCATTATGGCGGTTCTTGCACGTGTTATACTTTAGGCTAGTTTTAGACGGAAGCATTATCGTAGCATTTCTCATAGCACATGTGCTGCTAAAAGTCTCGTATAATATTCTATGGCATCAAAAGTATATTGTGCTTTTACATGGTAGCATTTCGATAAACATTTTGTCGCGACGCAGCAAACAAATCACTAAAGAAAAGTTCAATTATGGCTCCGAAACTAAAAACAGAGATTTCAGTCACTATTTCTTCTAAAGCTCTTTGTCGCATATGCTTATTATGATACAAAGGACTTTTAATTTTGTACAAAGAAAGATGTTTTTCATATTTTTCAATCAGCATAATAACGGTATCCCTACTCCAGCTCATTTTTCTTTAAGGGGCCGCGGTGGCTCAGTGGTAGAGCGTTCACCTCTGGTGCATGGGGTCCCGGGTTCGATCCCAGCTCCCGCCAAGTGAACTTTGTGGTGGACAAACACCGTGTGCGTGGGTTTTCTCGGGGTTCTCTCGTTTCCTTCCACTTTCTTCATTCCACCATTTCATTCATTACTCATCATCACCGTCTCCTTTAGCCTAATCGGCATAACCGTGGGACGTAAAGCTCAAAGATTTCATTTAATTTCATTTTCATTTTTCTTTACTACAATTCAATTTTCCACACAAAACAAAGGGCATGGATATTTGACATAAAATCTTTCGCTTCCTTTTAACACACCGCGGCGCTGCAATCGGACAGAAATGCTGGGGTAAATGCTACGATTTAGAGCAGGTTCCATCGACAAGAAATGTCATAGGATATGCCATGGCATTGGAAATGCTATAGCATTTGCTACTTTACACGGTAGGATATCGATGATGCGATTTTTGCTACGAGAAATGCTGCGATAAATACTTCCGTCTAACATTATTCTTGCAACGCAACACATTATTTATTTATTTGGCCTGTTTTGACTTACAATATGGAGAGTATCTCCTATAAGTTCTACAGTTGAGCTCCTTCGTGGCTAAGCGGTTAGCGTACGCGCCTTTGGCGTGGGAGACCCGAGTTCGATTCCCGGCGGGAGCTCATGTAGTTCGGATTCCACGTTAATCAGTAGGTCCACGTCTCATATAGCCTCGCTGCCGAACGGGACGTTAAACTCAAATTCAACTCAACTCAACTCAAGTTCTACAGTTGCCATGAATATAAATCAAATTGTAATTACAGCTTATTACACCATTTGAAGTACAAAATTATAACAAATATCACATGTTAAATTTGTTACATAATTACATCATATTCATACATCGTTATCATTTGCAAATTCCTGAACTAAATAATATGCTTTAGAAAGTAACAGAGTATGAATTTTGTTCTGAGTATTAAAATTTACCTCTTTATAATGTGATGGTAACATATTATAAAGTCTCGTACAATTTAAATAAACATTTTTTTTTTTTTTTTGTACTTGGAGTAATTTTAGTGAGTCCTCGTCTGAGTGCAGATATTTAGAAACGATGAAAGCGGAATGTTAACGGACAAAGGTATGAAAATCAGTTTTCCCGTCATATTCAATTTGTTACATAACACCTTTATCCTGTAAGCGCTTCAATTGATTTACATGAAAATTGAAGAATTTATAAAATGATTCTATATATGATAGCGGCCGCCATGCTTTTCATTTTACACAGCCATAAATATATTTTATTTTAAAAAAGGAAACGTCTTTTTTTTTTTGAAAATATTTTATTCCATTTTTAGTACAATTTGTCTTATTTTGTTTATTTCTTAAAATTAAAAAGAATGAAATCTTGAAGTTTTACGTCCCACGATTAAGTTTGGCTAAGCTAAAAGAGACGGTAATGATTAATGATGGAATGAAGAAAGTGGAAGAAAATGGGAAAACCCCGAGAAAACGCACACACAAGTTAACTTTGTGGTGGACAAACACCGTGTGCGTGGGTTTTCTCGGGGTTCTCCCGGTTCCTTCCACTTTCTTCATTCCACCATTTCATTCATTACTCATCATCACCGTCTCCTTTAGCCTAATCGGCATAACCGTGGGACGTAAAGCTCAAAGATTTCATTTCATTTCATTTTCATTTTTCTTTACTACAATTCAATTTCCCACACAAAACAAAGGGCATGGATATTTGACACAAATTTAGTGTTCTATGTTTGTCCACCATAAAGCACAATTGGTGCAGGCTTTAAAAAGAAAACTTTTTTTTTTCAAATGTGTTATGAAAAATCGTGAAAATCTGAAATTTTGAGTGAACGTGTGCATATTAACCCCTGTGTATTAGATAATCTCTTTTCGCAGAAGTAAAAGTAGTCGGAAAAGAAATCTTTCAGTTTAATGTGCCACGTTTATGTCCATGCTGCGGTGGATGTGTGGAGTGATGCGGAAGGACAAAATTAAGAATGATGTGATATGGGGAACAGTAAATGAGTTGAGTTGATTTTAAGTTTAACGTCCCTTTCAGCAGAGCGAGGCTATGTGAGACAAGTCCTACTGGTTAAGGTGGGACACCCGCTCCACATGAGATCCGCCGGGAATCGAACCTGGGTGTCCCACGCCAAAGGCGCATACGCTAACCGCTTATCCACGAAGGAGCTGAAACAGTAAAGATGAGACCAATAGTATAAAAAGGCATATATATATATATATAGACAGAGAGAGAGAGAGAGAGAGAGAGAGAGAGAGATTGGAGGACATGGTCGAACAATTGTAAGTTAAAGAAAAGCATGTAAATATGAAAATTAAAGGACATGTGAAAATAGTATTAAACACTTGATGACATAGCAATCTTCTAAAGTTGAGCTGGCCTTTGAGCAATGTGCAGGTACATACTTCAATCACCTCAGGACGCTTATAAGAGAAGATATCACACCCTGGCGGCTTTTATTCTCGTGTTTGTCCAAGTATCTATTTGACAAAGGCTGGGAGAACTTCCGAGATCCATTTGATTGGATAGGCGTTCAACGGAAGAATGGATTCCGCCCACAACGGGGATCGAATTAAGCTGGTCCAGTTGGTAATTAGACGCCTTAATGACTACACCACCAGCTCTGTAACAATCTATAAAATGAAAATGAAATTATAATTTTATGTGTCTCCTATGCCCTGTAGGCTAAAGGAGATGGCTGATTAGTGTTACCTACAAGACGAGATGAGACGGGGAATAATGACCTATCGTCTTGTAGATGTTGTAGAAATCTTGTCTCATATTGTAAATTTACATACAAAATTTATACCTTGGTGTTCTTGTTAATTTTATCTAGAAGGTATCAGCTTGTGACGTATACTCCAAATAGTGATGCATGTGCTCCTAACAATGGTGCACATACTTCTAATAGTGAAATATATTCCAAATACTGATGTATGTGCTCCTAAGCATGATGCACATACTTCTAATAGTGAAATATAGTCCAAATACTGATGTATGTGCTTCTGAGAATGATGCACATACTTCTATTAGTGAAATATACTCCAAATACTGATGTATGTGCTCCTAAGAATGGCGCAAATACTTCTAATAGATATATACTTCAAAGATAGAAGTTGCCCCATTTCTTTTCCGATTCTCTCCGAAATTTTAGTGGCTCTTAACACAGTACTTCACGTGTATTTAGACATTCGATTAATCTTAAGAATGTGATATTCTTAAGGGAGAATGTGGTGGATGCTTTAGGAATAGACTCGTACTGTGTATGGCGTTGACCACTAGAGAACTTTGTTTCGTAAACTAGTTACTATTACTTGGATGTTCCGATGGGAGTCAAGAGAGAATGAAGAGGAAAAAAAAAAACCTAATACAATTTACTTCTTTTTCATCCGAGAGTCAATTTTGTCGTCAATAGAGTACAGATATCCGAAAGTTGGTCGGGAAAGTCATTGTGGAAAGAGAGAGAGAAGGACGGTTGTAGTGTATAATGAAATCAGCGGATGTTCTTTCCGTAGTCTTCCCCCCCCCTCTTCTCCCTCTCCCTTCGCAGACGGGTAAAATCCTTTGGAAGACATCAATGAGAGAGGAGTTGTATCGATCGCGTTACCTTAATTGGTTTCTGGAGGTAAGCTATATATCGGAAGGCATCGCAGGGACACGGCTTCCACTGGTTGTGGCTCCACGAGATTAGCCGGCGAGGATGAGAGAATTCCCAATGCTTTGTTCTACAAGACGGAACACACGGGTGTTTAACGTTTCTACTTAACTCTGCAAACACCCAGATGAAAGTGTAAAATATCTAATTATGAGCGCAAGTAAGGAAACAACCTTCCAAAGTTTGAAGAGTCCTCGGAAGACTTTCTCGCTCAATTAGTTCGCTGAGCGCACAGAATTAATACCACTGCTATTAAACTAAGTACTTGTTCCTGCCATTCCACTTAACCTAAGTCTTGATTTGCTTCGCTTCATCTGCGATCATCCAACTTTTTTTCTAATTACTAAAATTCAACAAGCCCCACTCATAGATTCGTCACGTCAAAAGGAGATGAAAACTTATTCTACGTTTTGGCGGAAAGTTTACTTAGTTTAAGTGTGATAAAAATTGGTAGCAACATGATTTTATTGCTGGTCTAAAATGTAAGAAAATTTTACCATTTATTACAGCAAAATAAACGTAACTGAATAATACACTTGCTGTCAAATTCAAAGTGAAGTTATGTTGTTTCGTATCAATACATTAGCGATTTGAATACATTACGTAAATATAGCTTTCGAGAAGTTTGTTACTAAGATAAAGCGCGATTTAGGTGTGCATTTGTTACCGAATTTAAAGTGAAAGAAAGTTCCATCAGCAATATGAATACATTGTATAAATAAAGTGTTGGAAAAGTTTCTTGCCAAACTGTAGTTGTTACTGAGACAAAGCGCGATTGAGTTGTACATTTGTTACTGAATTTAAAGTGAAGTGAAGTTTCGTCAGCAATATGAATTTATTACAGAATTAAAGCGTAGTAAAGTTCTGTTACTAAGCTGTATTTATTACTGAGACGAAGCATGATTAAAAGCTGTACTTATTACTGAGACAAAGCATGATTGAGAGGTGTATTTATTACTGAAACAAAGCATGACTGAAAGCTGTATTTATTATTGAGACAAAGCATGATTGAGTTTTGTTCGTTAACCGAATTAAAAGTGAAGTAAAGTTCTGTTGGTAGCATAGATTTGTTAGGTAATTAATGCGTGGTAATTTTTGTCTCATATTAGTGAGACAAAGCGAAATTAAGTTACATATTTATTAACAGAATTTAAATTGAAATAAAGTTCTGTTAGCAACATGAATTTATTACTAAATAGAGCCGGCATTACCAAGTTATATTACCAAGTTATATTTATTCTATTGGCAACATGAATTCATTACAGAATTCAAGTGTGGTAAAGTTTTATTGTTAAGCTGTATTTATTACTCAGACAAAGCGTGATTGCCTTACTTATTACGTAACGAACGTAAATTGAAGTAAGTAAAGCTCGGGTTAACAAAGTGTGTTTTATACGGAGTTGAGGTTGTCACTGAGCTGCTGTGTACGTTTTGAATTTTAATAAGTAACTTAAAAGCAATAAAGAAATCAAAAGTTTAGACAGTAAGCAAGACCCGTATGTATGAAACGCTATGAAGTGAACTGATTCAGAAGTTTGGGAACTCTGAAGACTGGGAACTCAATTTCTTACGTCATAATTGACGGACACTCAAATGACAGGTCTTGACAGCAAATATTAAAAGTTTTTTTTTTTTGATAGAATTCGGTAAGTAATAAGTGGCTTACTTTCCAAAATTCCTGTATTATTTGTTGTTTTTGAGTTACTTACCAAAAGAAGAAAAATAAAAGAGCAATACAGAACATTGTCGAATTCTGTCAGCAAAATATCTTTATTTTGAGGGTGAAAGGAATGAGCTTCCCTGGACAAAGTGCATTTATTACATAAAGTAATTATAGTGAACGTTTTCTTTCTTTCGTTTTAAAGCAAGATTTCTCATATAGAGCTAACAGTTCGGTAGTTAAATTCTTTTATCAGGATGTTACTAGTTCGTGGCAAACGAATTGTGCTAACAATCAATGTTCTTATTTATTTATTTATTTATTTTTTATCTAATTCGAGAACATTTTACCAAAGTAAGAAATAGATATTTCACGTTTTTGTAGTAAATTTGTTGCCCTTAACTAAGTTTACTTCATTTTTTTTTTCGTTTTAAGCCCTTCTCTCTGGTCTAGCGGAAGGCGTTTGCGCTTTTCAAGTACAGGGTCCCGAGTTCGATTCCCGGTGGTAATTTTAAAATTTGAACGCATTACGGTGGTTCGGATTCCTCCGTAGACTCCACGTCTCATATAGCCTCAGTATTGGAAAGATTCGCTAAATTTTAACAAATAGCAACAATCCAATATGTCTTAAAACTAAGCCTCTCTGAGTGTGTAATGGACAGATCGTCTATGTGATGCTTTCTCGAGTCCTTAAACTTGTCACTCCACAGATTCTTTCATGATCATCGTTCAGTTTTTTTTCCTTTAGCCCTCTTGATCATTTTTTGACTGACGACTAGGGATGCGCACGAGACAAGATTTGTGTTTGTCTCGTCTCGAAAATGTGCTGTAAAAGTGATGTCCCGACTCAAAACTGTATATTTCTCTATTGGAAGAGCCGTGTCTCGACTCGAATTTTGTCAGGAAAATCCTGTCTCGAGTCGTCTCGTGCGCATCCCTACTGAAGACACATTTTATTGAACGGCGACGACATGGTGACACATTTATTTGATTTTTTTTTAAAAAATGAACAATAGTATTGCAATATTCCGCACATGGCTCTGTTTACTAACAACCAACAACGTGCTCGTATTTATAAACATTAAACCATGTGCATCTTACTACGAATTACTACAGTGGAATACGACAGGGACCACCACTAGTTATGTGACGACGAAGGACTACTAGCTCCATTGCCAAACTGGAGCAGCTACAAAACAGGAAGACCACATAAGCTATTACCAGTCTTTGGCTGGTCACCTCACTCCTTTAGCTTGCTTGGAGCTCCAGGAGCTACTTAACTAAAAGCCTTTAGCTTGCTTGGAGCTCCAGGAGCTACTTAACTAAAAGCCTTTAGCTTGCTTGGAGCTCCAGGAACTACTTAACTAAAAGCCTTTTGCTTGCTTGGAGCTCTGGGAGCTGCCTAATGTAAAAGCTTTTAGCTTAATCGGGGCTCTAGGCCTCCTTTTCTGTCCACATAGTTTGCTCGGAACTCAGCTACTCAGCTTGCGTGGAGCATTAGGGATCCTAAATCCACTCCATCTAGCTTGCTTGGAGCTCCAGGAGCTATTTAACTAACAGCCTTTAGCTTGCATGGAGCTCTGTGGAGATCCTTCTCTAGGCTGCTTGGGCCTTGGGATACCTCTCGTTACCCAGTATTAATGAACTGTTTATATTAGAGTGATTTTGTATAACACCATATATAATAAGGAGATTTTGTAATACAATTCGGTAATGGGAGAAACGTTCCCGTGTATAATTTAGCTCTAGCTATGATCTACCTATACCTGCATAAGCAGAACTTTACAATGTAAACTATAATAATGCAGGACTAAAGTTTATATGAAGTAGTGATTTTCTATACATTGCTGGGTGTTGTTGCTTCTGTAGAAGGCGTTGATTGGTGCAGCCCGTCTCAAAATTGGTTTTAACTAATTATTATGTGCGTCACAACTTTTAAATTCTAAAATTTCGCGACATAATCTTTGCAACTGCGTGGCAGGCCAGTGTGTCGCAACACACCGATTGGGAACCACTTCTCTAGCTCACATAACTTTGTTGTGAAACATTACACTTAGAGACTTTAATTTTTAAATATTTTCTGGTCGTAGCTAAACAGTAAATATTTTTTGTGTTTGTGCAAGAGACTTAATTTCAGTTCTTAATGAAAGTGGACGTGGCTCGTGCAACTTTTGTTTACTTGCGGTGTTCCCTAACCTAGTCTAACTCCAAGTGAACAGAAAAATAAACTCTTTTCATACATCCGGGGAACCTTGTAAGAGTTGTGCAGATCACGAAATATATCCAGCTGTTAGCGCCCACACATTCAGCTCACATGATACTTCCGAGGCCACTGGAATTTGTAGATAGAGTCCAACTAATAACAGTACATTATCACTTCCATTGACATTGAGGAAATACAGTACTATTGGATAATGTATCTCCTTTAGTCGGTTGGTATCTTTTTTTCTTTTTAATCTAAAAGTTGGCAACCCTCGTTTCATCTGGTGTATCTTTTACGCAATATAAAAGAAGCAATAAAGAGAAGGTGTAATGAGTCCGCTTCGAAGCCTTTGGCACTTCTCCAGTGAACACCCATCAACGGTCTCCAGAAATAAAAACACCCACCCACCACTGGCTGAGTGCAAGTGTTCGTCCAGCCATCAAAGAGTCAAAATACAGGAAGCGTCCTATGATGGACGCCAAGCCATTTCACTTTGAACATTATGACCAAAAAGTGTTCAGTTGAATGACCACAAGAAGCCGCGTCATTACCCATGGATAGCTTTGTTATGCCCCATCACTTAAAACCTTTGGCAGGCGGCGGGGGAGGGAAGGTCTTTATATCTGCTCTATTTCATAATTCTATGACGCATTAAGGCTTTACAATATTGTGTAGAAGTAGATTACATACTAACAGATGTAAAGCTTATTTTTGATGAATTGACAGACGGTGTTTCACAATAACTAATGATCTTCGTAATTTACAATTCTAATTAGCTTGACATTTTCTATTAGAAGAATATTGAGTTGATTGTGAGTTTAACGTCCCTTTCAGACGGGACCTACTGAGTAACGTGGAATCCGAACCACATGAATCGACCCCGGGTCTCTCACGCCAAAGGCGCATACGCTAACCCCTTAGCCACGGAGGAGCTCATAAGTTGATTTTGAGTTTAACGTCTTTTTTAGCAGCGAGATTATATGAGACGAGACTTACTGTTTAACGTGGAATCCGAACCATATGAGCTCTCGCCGGGAATCAAACCCGGGTCTCCCACGCCAAAGGCGCGTACGCTAACCGCTTAGCCATGAAGGAGCTCGCCTTGAAGGTTTGAATAAGGCTATTAAAAGTAGACCTCTTGTGACACGAAACGTTTGTAAAAATTTCTAGATAAATTGAATTAAAAATCGGGACATAAATTTTGTACGTAAGTTTTCGATACGAGACCAGACGAGAAAGAATTATTCGAAAGTCGAATTAGGGGTTTAGGGTTTAGATTTCTGGGCTCTCGACATCTATGACATTTAGTCCGTCATATATGAGGGATGACGTCCCTCAGCGAGCACACTATCCGGAGAAAAGGAAGAAAGGTTTGAGGAAGGAAGGAAGCGGCCTGGAACCTATAAGTTAGGTACCATCCTGGCATTCGCCTCGTATGAATGAGGAAAACCTCATTGAAGATGTCTGACCTGAAGAAGCTTTTTACAATTTTTCGACCGAGTGTCCTCCACCGGGAATCGAACCCGGGACCGCTCATACCGAAGGCGAGTGTGTTAGTGACTGCGCTACGGGGGGCCACTATTCGAAAATCGAGACGAGACTTCAAAATTTATAACATAACGCAAAACAGTATTATTTCTCGTGTCGTCTCGTCTCATGAGGAACACAAATAGGAATTCATTGGTGTAAGCGAAAACAGAAGTCTTCCAACTTTGTTTTATTGTTTGACTGATAATGTGTTATTGGCCAAAATACCGTTCTTTCGTTAACTTTTTGTTTCTGCTGGAATTGATCTCGCTTTTGACCAGACCTCGTTACGCGTTGTGGATCAGTTCAAACTCATAAATCTTAATATTTGCACGCAACAAAACGTGCTCGAGGAGTGACTGACAGTCATTTCATTGCTTTACGGTAAATATGCATCAATGTCTTCTTTATAATATAATAGGATTACTTATGATTATTGTAGCGTCAGTCATTAGTAATTATGCATTCAGCTGCACACTTCTGAAGTCCACTGCAATATAATAGAAGAGGATTTAATTGAATGGTAGTATTTCAACTCTCTTCTTGTGAGTCCATTAGGTCGTGACGCATTTTGGGAGATCTTGTAGTTGAAATGGTTAAGAGTCTTCATCCCGGCGAAATTAAAATGCCTCTAATTTTACAGTAATTATGTGATATCTTCAAATAGATAAAATATAGTTGAAATATAGAACAAGAGCGCCCTAGACAATATTATTTTGCGTGAGGTACCGTTATCACAAGTCACTTAGCGGATTTCCGTTTTCAGTTGTTTAGAAACGCGAAAATAAATGCCGAACTTCAAAATGGCTCGAAATCGAAAGCAGATAAGTGAGTCGTGATGACGGTTTCTCATGTAAAATGATATTGGCTATTGCGCTCTTGGTCCACATTTCAATTATCTTTTATCTATTTGAAGATATCACATAATTACTATAAAATTAGAGGTATTTTAATTTCGCCGGGTTGAAGACTCTTAAGGGATTCCGCTAATCTCACCCTCACTTACTTGAATTTTGGTGAATAACTTAAAAAAACATTTCTTTCAGTTTAACGTCTCACGATTATGGCCCTTAACCTAACAGAGACTGATGATAAAGGCAAGTGAATGATGATGGAAAAATTGGTGGAATAAGAAAGTTGGAGGAAAAGGGTGTACTCCGAGAAAACTCAGGACAATATTGTGCACTACAAACTTAATTGATCGGGGATCAAACAAGCGACCCCATGCACCAAAGGTAAGCGTTCTAGCACTAGGCCACCGTGCCCCTAGCGAGAAGAGCAATTCACTTGAATACTTTCCCGTAGTGGCTGAAGTTGAAGGGTTTCCGTATAGTTTGGATTCTTATCCTATCTCTTCTGGTTCTTCTTATTCTTCCCTTTAGATATCTCACTTCCATGATACCAATTCTTCCATCAGCCTCTTTAGACTAAACAGAAATCCGTCATCGCTAAATGGTTAGCGTAGGCGTCTTCGGCGCCGGAGACCCCAATTCGATTCCCGGTGGAAATTCAAATGGTTTGGATCCTACGTTAAGCTGTAAGTCCTAGTGTCATATACACAGTGTCGTAGTGTGTTTGAGATCGAAAAGATTTGGGTGAACTAGTGTTGCCCCCGAGACTCGTATTTGAAACTGGT
This sequence comes from Thermobia domestica, assembly GCF_964235325.1. Classification (NCBI taxonomy): domain Eukaryota; kingdom Metazoa; phylum Arthropoda; class Insecta; order Zygentoma; family Lepismatidae; genus Thermobia; species Thermobia domestica. Next base: position 347,990,344 of record NC_137456.1, on the reverse strand, counting down.
TCTTGCTCCGTGAAAAACACTAAATACAAGGTGGCCCCAAAGTAGGTATACACCCTTGCATTAATCAAGTATAACATTCTAGTTTATAGGTTTATTTGCTTCGGTTCTTCCGAGCTTAAGATATAAATAAAAAACATTAAGAACAAATAATAAAGAAACTAAGTCTACCTGATGGATAACAATAAGAAATGATATAAAATGCAATGAGTTGATCAATACGATACTGTATACCTACTTTTGGGCCACCCTGTTTAATGCCCGTAGGTTTTTTTCAGGATTCTTCCGTTCCGTCCCACTTCAGTATTCAATTAGTTCCTTCATAATGATTCACTTCCATCGATCGTCCGTCTTCTTTAGCCTATTGGGCAGAGATGGAGTGGGTCACTGGGTCAAGTGGGTCAAGATTTGTGAGTACGTCAGTGGGTCGTGAGTTAACACGACGTGACCCACTGCGACCTACCACGACCTACTCTGACCCACCGACTCACTTTGAGGGGCGCGATGGCTCAGTGGTAGAGCGTTCACCTGCGGTGCCTGGGGTCCCTGGTTCGATCCCAGCTCGCGCCGTGTGGACTTTGTAGTGCACAAAAACCGTGCTCGTGGCTCTCCCGTTTCCTCTTACTTTCTTCATTCCCACCATTTCATTCATTTCTCATAATCACCCTCTCCTTTAGCCTAACCGGCATAACGTGGGACGTAAAACTCAAAGACTTCATTTCATTTCATTTCCACCGACTCACTCGGACCCACCGACTCATTCTGCTGAGTGCATTGTAGACAGCATCTTCTGAACACTAGTAAATTTGTCTACGTTTTACTTTCAAGGCCATCATTTTTCTTCCTTTTCCACTTGTCTCTGTTTACTTACCTGAAATAAGTATATTTAAGTGAAAAAAGAACTTCTGGCACTTTTTGGATATTGATATTTGTAATTGTAATAATAGCAATAGAACTTACTAACTAGGCCTTCGAGATACCGACTGTGCGTTTTTAGAGTAGCTGACTACTGGGAAAAAAATGTGTTTTTGAATCACCTGTAATAGTATATATGAATTATTATATAAAAATATTGAATGTAACTATGTGTGCTTGATTATCACGGCCAAATTGCAAAGTCAAATGAAATTACTTTTGGTAAATAGGATGTGTCCTAGCATTTCCTAAAATTCTCCTTTATGGGGAGGACTTTGTATATATGGGAAATTGGTAGTGGGTTGATTAATAAAAATAATCGAAAACAATCGATCGATGTCGAGAAACAATTATTAATAAACAAAAAATACAGTGCTTCGCACTGCACCATTTTTTATCGTAAAGGCCAGATCCACCGGTATTGCAGCAGAGCTGTACTTGAGCGATTGACCGTAGAAATTCAAACTCCGATTAGTGATAATTTCATAGCCTTGTTTTTTATTACAAGTGTAAACTCTTTAGTCAGTGGAGAGGAGAGCGGGCATGGATCATGAGTCAGAGTTGATGAAGAAGCGTTTTTGTTGATCGGAGTGGGACACAAGTGGGTCAGAGTGGTTCATGGTGGGTGGTGAGTCGGAGTGGATCATGGTGGGTGATGGGTTAGAGTGAGTCATGGTGTATCGTGGGTCACGATGAGTGATGGGTCGTGGGTCAAGTTGCCATTGACCCACGCCATCTCTGCTACTGGGCATAGTCATTGGACGGGACACTAGAAATTTCATTGAATTTCTTTTTCATTTTACAAAATAATAATAATATTAATAATAATAATAATAATAATAATAATAATAATAATAATAATAATAATAATAATAATAATAATAATAATAATAAGTTAGGAATTTGAGTCGTGCTTTGTAAATGTTTTAAAGAATGAATCTCTGAATAAATCTGCATAGTGAAAAACACACTCAAAGAATAATGGAAAGATACAAATGTCTTGAGCTAAAAATGCCGACGAAGTCCATAGTATATTGTGTGATTCTTCTTCCATTTTATTCAAGAGTTTTGGTGTCTGAAAAATATTGTAACAGATCCCGGATACAAGTGCACATATTTCTTTGGGACTATATCTATTGTTTATGTCTGATGAATAACCGTTTTATTTCTTGTCGTGTTCGGATGAAACACCGCCATTATTCAGGCGAAATGGCGCTCTAAAATATTTGTCGTCGCGATGCTTCTGAGTGGTGTTAAAGAAAAGAGAAAAATCCCATAGGTCAAATGAAAACCACATCACGTTTTTTTTTTTACCTTTTTTTTTTAAAAAAAAAGTTTTCATCATCAAAGTGCAACTTGTGTAAGAAACATCTATCGAATTTTTTGTTTCTTTTTGGTATTACTATTATTGTATCACACTAAAACCTTACACAGTGAAATTTCGTGGCTTTTTTTTTTTCTTTTTTTTTCAACAGAATGTTCGTTTGTGATCTTGTATTGTTATCTTTTGATGTTTTATGAATTCGTGTTCGCCATATATATGTTTTTAATTTTCGGGGAATCCCCAAGGACGAAAAGCTAGTAAAACTGTGGTTTTGTCATTCCTTTGTTCTCGGGGGTTTTTGCTTCTATCTACGCTCTCTGTCTTTCATTGTGTGTATGTGTGTTTTAAAAGACTTTAGGTCTATATCCGTTCCCATCGGTGAAACGCATTACAAAAGAGCTTTTTTTTTTCTCTCTTTTCTGCATGAACTGCACTGTGTGTTAAAATCGATAAAAGTGAATCCAATATTATCCATACTTTTATCCCTCTTTCTTCAAAGTACTGTGAAACCGTTTTGCACTGTTCGGTTGGTCGATAGACGGGAGTACAACCAATAATGCGTCTCTGAAAATCCACATTTGGGGGGGAGGGCCACAGTGGCTCAGTTGTAGAGCGCTTACCTCTGGTGTGTGTGATACCTGGTCCGATTCCGGCCAAGTAAGGGATGACCAGAACCGGTTCCTGGTGGAACCGGTTTTCGGACCTCAACGGATCCAGATCTGGAACCGGTTCCCAAGATCCAGGTCTGGAACCGGTTCTGAAAACCAGATCTCCAAGAACCGGTTCCGCAGGAACCGAAATTTTGTGACCATCCCTACGCTAAACCCGACCTGCTGGCAGGCTGTGAACAGTGTGCTAGATGAAATGGTGGAAGCGACAGGCAGGCGCCCAGGCGGCGGCCGCTTGCGTTTATGTCATTTGGCTAAACAAACTGGGTAACTAGCAAACTCATTGGCTAAACAGGCAAACTGGCAAACTCATTTGGCTAAACACCCACCGGTTTTTCGGATCCAGGTCTGGAACCGGTTCCTAAGATCAGATCTGGAACTGGTTCTTCGGATCCAGGTCCGGAACCGGTTCCGCCGGAACCGGAACTTTGTGGCTATCCCTAGTCCGTAGTTTTTTTTAAAAAAGAAGACACCGTTCACTGTGAACAATTACGGTCACATTTGCTGACCGATTACCCTCAATTCTAGCTGCCAATCGATTACCCTAAAATTTACGGTATTACTGTAAAATTTTAATGGTTATAGGCCATAAAAAGACCATATTTATGCCCTATTACCATAACTTTAACACTAATACCGTAAATTTTAGGATAATTGGTTGGCAGCCAAAATTGATGGTAATCGGTCAGCAAATGTGACCGTAATTGTTTACAGTGTAGTTTAGTGGTTAGTGCATTGAACTTTATGTCCGAGTGGTTTTGTGTTCGATTCTCGGCCAGTGCTTCCCAATTTTCGACGTCCACCCAGCGTCGTGAAGCAAACACGGAAGTTATGTAAATAAATGACTACATCTAGAAAGCTCCTGAAACGACTGTTCGAGACAGAGCGACGCAGCACGCTGACCACATGTTCGTAATTTGATTACACGTAGTTCAGCCGGTTGCTAATAGATGGCGTTGGAGAGGGTCTGGCTCTTAAGGTCTGTCATGTAAGTGGTTAGTTAAAAATTCACGTTACAGGAATTAAAGTAGATGATTTCTACGTAATATGAAGTTATCAAAAATTTACATCTTTCATTTTTACTTCCCATGATTATATCCTGCATGCTAAAGGAGACAGATGATGAGTGGAAGTAAATTATTAAGGAAGGAATTAATGGAATGAGAAAGTTGGAGAAACAGGAGAAACTCGAGAAAAGCCACGGACACGATTTTGTCCACCATAAACGCACATGACTTGTCATCGAACTAGGGACCTCTCACACCAGATGTGGACCCTCTATCATTGGGCCATCGTGTTCCCAGAAAGCCTAACGTAGCATCTATATAATAATAATAATAATAATAATAATAATAATAATAATAATAATAATAATAATAATAATAATAATAATAATAATAATAATCTATATAAAAATTTAAGTAATCACATGTTTGTGACTGCATTACTATACCGCGGTACATATGCTTATAATTAGGTGTTATGACATACATCATATCACAGATTATTATTATTATTATTATTATTATTATTATTATTATTATTATTATTATTATTATTATTATTATTATTATTATACTAATAAAATTCATTTTTGCTGAGCGTATAAGGAAATAGCAATAATTAATTATAGCCTCGGTGTTCTAATTCCTTGGTTACCCCACTTATACCCTGTTCGGCGTAAGCTCTAAACTGCGATAAACAAATCCACATGAAACTAAATTTCACTGATTTGCTGTTGTCCTACCGACGCTTGTACTCTTCCGCAAAATAGTTCCATGTGATTGGATTATTACTTTTACTATGAAGCTCCATATAAAACTACTACATTATTATAAATGACAAAAATATAATACGAATTATCTATTAATGCTGCAACCGAGTGTGGTTAATGAAACAATAGAAATAAACACTAAGCATGCGCAGTGATTATGGCGCCAATTCAACTGTGGAGGCGTGTTCTGCTTTTAAGTCTGAAAGATGGCTGCCATGAATCCCAGTTCCGTAAGTGTTGTGGTGAAACACCAAGGTAAACATTTACTCACTAAGCAACAATTGTTTACCAGCGAAATTCAATTTTTTTTAATCTTTCGAGTTTTTTCTTCCTTTTCTGCTGCTGCTGTAAGTATCTGGACAACACGAGACAGTATTGTCAAAATGCACGTATATAATTTGCTCCTCCCCGTGGGGAGTGGGAGTGATACATCACTAGCCAATCGTATTTGTGGCAAGCGGAAGGATACAAATATTTTGTTTATCGGAGTTTAGAGCTTTTTTTTCTAAATCAGTATGTTTGATTATAATGTACATATGCATTTTCCGTTGAGATTTAGTGGTCAGAGCACTACGTTAGAAAAAAGGCAATTACAAGGGGATAGACGAAGAGATAAGGTAAATTTGTTTTTCTAGTTGCTTTCAATCTTTTATGTCGGGTTTGTTAAAAAAAAAAGGAGGAAAATTACATCCCTTTTGTAGCGGATGACAACTATTTATTTCGCTTCGCATATCTATACCCTATATCCGTAATGATTCTCTCCAAGGAACGAGAGGATGCGCTCAGCGTGTGTCGCTGCGGAAATTATTGACACTACCTCGCTACAGCCCTACCCCGTGATTGCAGGCAGAAACAATTTAGCATGATATAGTTCAGGCACCAAGCATTGTTCAGTCAGTAATAATACGTGTTGATTTTCTTTAAATAGTCTACTCTATAAATTGTATGTACTCACTTGGCCACCATAGCTATCAAGCTTCCTTCCAAACAATTTTGTCCTGGAGAGGAGGTAAAATTAAAATGAGAGGGCTGCACTACGATACTATTTTGGTATATACAGGGTGTTTCAAAATAACACCGACAACATTTGGGAGATGATTCCTGACACCAAGACAAGACAAAAAGTATAGACCAATCTGAAAGAGTGCAAAAAGACCTCGTTGTTGAAGCACCTACACAATATCTTACTTTTACTCTCTCACCAACCTGGGTGCAGAAATGCTCTCTTTCGGAGTTATAGGCTGTCGAAAACATGAAAAAATGAACTTGAAAGGTCAATATCTCCAAAACTATGGGACCTACCATAGTCGGGTCAAAGGAACTAATATGTGCGCTATCCACAAATACATGTTTCAGACTCCTAAGGTACTCACGCAACAATTTTTCTAGAGGAAGTTGGTGAGTACTGATACTTCAAATTTATGCCCGTAGTCAAGCTCTCTCTATGAAAATTGTTGCGTGAGCACCTTAGGATTCTGAAACATGTATTTTTGGATAGCGCATATATTAGTTCCTAAGTGAAATCTTGACCCGACTACGATATGTAACATAGTTTTCTAGCTATGGATCTTTAAATTTCATTTTTTGATGTTTTTGGCAGTCTTTAACTCAGAAAGGGAGCATTTGTGCACCCAGGTTGGTCTATACTTTTTTGACTTACCTTGGTATCATGAACCACCTCTCAAACGTTGTCATTGTTGTTTTGAAACACCCTGTATAATAATTTATTTGGTTATTTATCTTAGCTTCCAGGAGCGGTTGGTTAGAATTTCCAAGAAAAGAAATACTGACAGTAATTCCATCAATACCATCGTTATGACCAATTTCTCATTCCACCAATTCTTCCATTATCATTCACTTGCCTAAATTTTCCCATCATTCCACCAATTCTTCCATCATCATTCACTTGCCTAAATTTTCCCATCATTCCACCAATTCTTCCATCATCATTCACTTGCCTAAATTTTCCCATCATTCCACCAATTCTTCCATCATCATTCACTTGCCTAAATTTTCCCATCATTCCACCAATTCTTCCATCATCATTCACTTGCCTAAATTTTCCCATCATTCCACCAATTCTTCCATCATCATTTACTTGCCTAAATTTTCCCATCATTCCACCAATTCTTCCATCATCATTCACCTGCCTAAATTTTCCCATCATTCCACCAATTCTTCCATCATCATTCACTTGCCTAAATTTTCCCATCATTCCACCAATTCTTCCATCATCATTCACTTGCCTAAATTTTCCCATCATTGCACCAATTCTTGCATCATCATTTACTTGCCTAAATCTTCCCATCATTCCACCAATTCTTGCATCATCATTTACTTGCCTAAATTTTCCATTCATTCCACCAATTCTTCCATCATCATTCACTTGCCTAAATTTTCCATTCATTCCACCAATTCTTGCATCATCATTCACTTGCCTAAATTTTCCCATCATTCCACCAATTCTTCCATCATCATTCACTTGCCTAAATTTTCCCATCATTCCACCAATTCTTCCATCATCATTTACTTGCCTAAATTTTCCCATCATTCCACCAATTCTTCCATCATCATTCACCTGCCTAAATTTTCCCATCATTCCACCAATTCTTCCATCATCATTTACTTGCCTAAAATTTTCCCATCATTCCACCAATTCTTCCATCATCATTCACTTGCCTAAATTTTCCCATCATTCCACCAATTCTTCCATCATCATTCACTTGCCTAAATTTTCCCATCATTGCACCAATTCTTGCATCATCATTTACTTGCCTAAATCTTCCCATCATTCCACCAATTCTTGCATCATCATTTACTTGCCTAAATTTTCCCATCATTCCACCAATTCTTCCATCATCATTCACTTGCCTAAATTTTCCCATCATTCCGCCAGTTCTTGCATCATCATTCACTTGCCTAAATTTTCCCATCATTCACTTGCCTAAATTTTCCATCATCAATCCCGTCGTTATGACCACTTTCTTATTCCACCGCTTTAGTAATTCCATCATTATGACCACTTTCTCATTCCACCAACTCTTCCATCATCATTCCCTTGCCTAAATTCTCCCTCTCCCTTACCCTAAAGGGCATAATCGAGGGACGTTAAGCTGAAAAATTTTTCATTTCATTTTTTCCAAACATCAATTAGTTTTTTTTTTTTACTTTCTTAAAAAACAAATTGATTAAGTTCAGACTCCAACTTGGTGACCCATAACTTGGCAATCAAAAATGCGGAGAAATCTTTGCTATGCGTACTAAGGAAATAAAGGAAATGCATGCCAAATGTGTGGTCAGGAGGAACTGTAGATCGCATCAGGCCCGTATCCACGGAAGGGAAGGGGGGGCTAGGGTGGGCCGGGCCACTTAAATTTTCACTGCCCCCCTAAAATTTTCACGGTAGCCTTGCAAATGAACTATAATATGGTTGGGTCGGCCCCCCTAACTTTTACCGCCCCCCTCCTACATTTTTGAGCTGGCTACCGGCCTGGATCGCATACGATAGTCTTCATCAGTCATTTTGAAGTAAGATCGAAGTTTTATAACCTGAGAAAAAACAGAGAAACACGTCGATGAAAGGAGGGGAGGAGGAGGAGGTAGGAGAACGGAATACATAAATGTTGGTAGTGTAATGATAGCAATGGATCCAGTAGGCGTGTGCCTGTAAAACCATCCCCTACGCTATGCCCACAAAATCATCCACTATGCTATACCTACAAAATCATTCATTACGTTACTGATGTTTTTGTCTGCCTCTCACCATTGTCGTTTTATGAAAGTCAGGTTTCCTGTCGTTCCCCTCCCCTCTCCGTGTGATTTACTCTAAAGGGACAGAGAAAATTATGATGTCCCAGAGAACAGTTGGAAATCACTAGTATCTTTATTATTATTATTATTATTATTATTATTATTATTATTATTATTATTATTATTATTATTATTATTATAGCTGTTAGCATCCATCGTTCCCGAATCTTAATTCATAATTTGGATGAAAAGAGAGGAAGAAAACTGTCCTTAAAGTATTTCCCCAATAACCACGCAATTCCCAATTATTTATCCTTTAGTGAAATGTAATCCTGCACAACACGTTACGTTTGTGCAAGGGGTTCTTAAACAAACAGAAATCCATACATGTTGATCTCCCACCAATCTATCCCCAGACAGCAATTTAAACTTGCTGCAAGTTGCCACAAACTTGCTGTTGCAAGGTAAATTAGCTTGCCGCAAGATATACAATGCAAGCCAATTAGCTTGCTTTAAGCTTGTGGCAAGCTAGTTAGTTACATCTGGGCAAGGCTTGGGGCAAGCTTGTCTTCACAAGTTAAACACAAGTCAAATTATCTCAAACACAAGCCAAGTATAAGCGTATTCTCATCAATGGCAAGCTTTATTAAGTTTATTGCAAGCGAAACACACGCCAAAGAAGTTATATGGAATCTTGCACTAAGCGAATTTACATAAAACAGTATGAAATCAGTATAATTTAAGCGTCTGACTAAATCTATGCTACAATATATTGTCCCCTCACCTCCCCAATTATTGAAGCACATGCACAACCATGAAAACACCCAAGTCTCCCGTCCGCTTCTGCAAAACATCGAAATAAGCATAATTGTTACGGTTTAGTTATGACACGCAACGCGCCGTTGCTTCTTGCAAATATCTAATATGTTGCTATATTAGCCGCGAGTACTTGAAATTTCTACCTTTTTATATAAAAACGCAGAAAAATGTTTATATTTTAAACACAGCGTTCAGATAAAGTTTATAGTAAACTTTAAGTTAAACTTGAAGTTTATATTAAAATATATGCAACAGTTCTGTATTCTTTCGCGAAATAAGTAGGCTCAAATCTGCTGCCATCTATGTTCACATTTATGCTTTATACATAAATACTACAATTCGTTATGCCTCATAGTTACCGAAATATGAGGAAATAAATAGCGATATTATAGGTACGTGGGACTAGAGTACTAGAGTACTAGACGGAACAATTAAAAAAATAATTAAGTTTGTCCTTTATTCAAGCTGAATGCTAACAAGACACTAACAACGCGAACACTACCTTATCGCCGAAAGTAAGGAGGTCAGCGTCACGTGGATTTTGAGAACAACTGAAAATCGAACGCGCGCTGGCTTTTTACTTCAATCTAAAGAAAAGCGTCTCGCAAGCGAAGCGTGGGTTGCCCGCACTACGGCTTGCGCTAAGCAGAAATAAGCTTTTGTGTATAAGCCAAAGCGAAATAAAATCAAATAAAAGCGATAGGCAAGCTTGCGGCAAGCAAACATGCTGTCTGGGTCCGAGCCGGAAATCGGAAAAATGTCTTTGTACACGATTGGAACTGATGAAGATCTATTTATGTGCAAAAGTTGGTGGCTCTAAGCGAATATTTTCTGTGCGAAAAGCTAATAACAGACATATTATTATTATTATTATTATTATTATTATTATTATTATTATTATTATTATTATTATTATTATTTAATCAAATCATTGAGTATTGCAATTCGAGAACTCATGTTTGAGTACGCCCTCAAAATGAACTCCTCAGAAACAGACCTTCACGTGGGTCATTAATTAAATCGTGAAGTACTTCAAACATTCTGTCGTGTTGGATAAGTGGCCAAACCACACTAATTGCCAGACATTAAACTTTGATTTTTCAGTATGCAGCAAGTTAAACAAAATATATATATATATATATATATATATATATATATATATATATATATATATATATATATATATATATATATATATATATATATATATATATATATATATGACGAAAATAAGTACTTTATTTGCTTGAAAATAAATGGCACCCGGAAGTAAGCTCCAGGTTGAAAAATTCAAGGAAGAATATGCAATAGCTAAATATGAGCTACTTCCTTAAAATTTGGCGGAGAAAGAAATGAATTAGATTAAGGGGAAGAAGTAGTTCAGTTTTTCTGGTTTGCTTCTTTATGTAATACCAAGGTTATAAAGATGGGACATACAAGGATGAGGCATAAGTGTTGCAATATTCTGATAGACAACATACTTATATTTATTTCAGTACATTGAACCGGGTTAACATTCAAGGTATAGCCTCTCGTTTTGGTATCACGTCTTGCACTTAGAAGCAAAAAAGTCAGTCCGTCCTATTTCTACCTCCTGTTGGTAGGGGAAGTATCGTGATTTCAGGAATTGCACCATGGACCAAAACAGGTAATAGTTTGAAGGGGCAAGGTCAGGACTATATTCGGGGTGTGGTTCCAATTTGATGCCGTGTAGCTCCAGAAATTATTGTTCAGTTTTTCTAGCCAAATGTGGTTTCGCATTATCCCGTTGCAGCAGGGCGTGCTTTCGGCGTGCCTTCTCCTTTACTATATCCTCCAAAAGTTATTTAATAACGATTTTTTAAAAAAATTCTTTTATGAAGTCTGAAAACGATGCCTTATGTTATGGTTAAGATTGTATGTAGTTATAGACATCTCGCAAAATAATGTGTATATAGTAACGGGCACTTATAAATAACATGATCCCCCCTACCCTTGCAATTGATACGGCGCCCCTTTCAATTATCTCTTCCAACGTCCTTTAAAGGAGCCAGTTCATCTAGAGTTCCCTAAAATTTGGAGGCCCACTTGCACTGTTGCAGTGTTAGTAGATTTCCTTGAGAAAATTTCCCTCGACTGCCACAAAACTTTCCCTAATTCCTTAAGTGTCCATTTCCTGTAACTGAAGTTATATGATAAGATTTATTTATTTATGTTAAAGGAAGTGCCAACCATATTTATATTGTTCATTTGCTTTTTGTTTCATTTTTTTTACAAATATATATATATATATATATATATATATATATATATATATATATATATATATATATATATATATATATATATATATATATATATATATATATATAGTAGTAATCGCATGACTTGGCCGAACTTTTTGGCCCCTGGGTCCCTGCCTCAGGACCCATGGTCCCTGGCCGGGGTCAATGACCTAGAGGTACCTAGGACCACCCCCTCTAAATTTTGGCAGGGGTACCTTGGCCCACCCCCTAAATTTTGGCAGGGGTACATAGGACCACCCCCCTTAAATTTTGGAAATTGCCAAATCTAAAAATTTGGTATGGTAGCCTAGGACCACAGTATGTACCTCTAACAGTATTGGGTGTCTATGTCGTTCCCTTTCATGGGTAAAAAATTGCCAAAAAGTCAAATTTCGGAGGTTTTTGACCTAATTTATCCCCTTGGATGAGGTGTTATTACCCTATATGGTTATATGGGCGTATACAGGGGTCCATTACCTTTCATAAGACAAGGGTATATTAATGCACCCCTTTAAATTTTTGGGAGGGGTACCTTGGCCCACCCCTTCAATTTTGGAAATTGCCCAATTTCAACATTGGGTATTATAGTACAGGACCCTAATATGTACTATGATAAATTTGGGTGGTCCACCTCATTCCCTTTTAGGGGTACATAGGACCATCCCCCTTAAATTTTGGAAATTGCCAAATCTAAAAATTTGGTGTGGTAGCCTAGGACCATAGTATGTACCTCTATCAGTATTGGGTGTCTATGTCGTTCCCTTTCATGGGTAAAAAATTGCCAAAAATTTAAATTTCGGGTTTTTTTGACCTAATTTATCCCCTTTGATGAGGTATTATTACCCTATATAGTTATATGGACGTATACAGGGGTCCATTACTTTTCATAACATATGGGTATATTAATGCACCCCTTGAAAAATTTGGGAGGGGTACCTTGGCCCACCCCTTAAATTTTGGAAATTGACCAATTTAAACATTGGGTATTATAGTACAGGACCCTAATATGTATCATGATAAATTTGGGCGGTCCACCTCGTTTCCTTCCAGGGGCACAAAATTGCCAAAATATAAACGTAAGCAATACGTTATACCACGTGTTTGATTTTTGGTCGATTTTATCCCCTTTGATGAGATGTTATTACCTTATATGGTTATATGGTCATGTATAGGGGTTCATTACCTTTCATAAGATATCGGTATATTTGTACACTCCTTTAAAAATTTGGGAGGGGTACTTTGGCCCACCCCTTAAATTTTGGAAATTGACCAATTTAAACATTTGGTATTATAGTACCGGACCTTAACATGTATTATGATAAATTTGGGTGTTCCACCTCGTTCCCTTTTAGGGGTACAAAATTGTCAAAATATAAACGTAAGCAATACGTTGTACCACGTGTTTGGTCTTTTGGCCCAATTTATCCTCTTGGATGAGGTTCTATTACCTTATATGGTTATATGGTTATGTATAGGGGTCTATTCCTATCATAAGACATAGGTACATTTGTGCACTCCTTTAAAAATTTGGGAGGGGTACTTTGGCCCACCCCTTAAATTTTGGAAATTGACCAATTTAAACATTTGGTATTATAGTACCGGACCTTAACATGTATTATTATGATAAATTTGGGTGTTCCACCTCGTTCCCTTTTAGGGGTACAAAATTGTCAAAATATAAACGTAAGCAATACGTTGTACCACGTGTTTGGTCTTTTGACCCAATTTATCCTCTTGGATGAGGTTCTATTACCTTATATGGTTATATGGTTATGTATAGGGGTCCATTACCTATCATAAGACATAGGTACATTTGTGCACTCTTTAAATTTTTTGGGGAGGGGTACTTTGGCCCACCCCTTAAATTTTGGAAATTGCCCAATTTATATATTTGGTATTATAGTACCGGACCTTAACATGTATTATTATGATAAATTTGGGTGTTCCACCTCGTTCCCTTTTAGGGGTACGAAATTGCCAAATTTTAGTACAACCACGTGTTTGGTCTTTTGGCCCAATTTATCCTCTTGGATGAGGTCCTATTACCTTATATGGTTATATGGTCATGTATAGGGGTCCATTACCTATCATAAGACATAGGTACATTTGTGCACTCTTTAAATTTTTTTGGGAGGGGTACTTTGGCCCACCCCTTAAATTTTGGAAATTGCTCATTTTATATATTTGGTATTATAGTACTGGACCCTAACATATATTATGATAAATTTGGGTAGTTCACCTTGTTCTCTTTCATGCGTAAAAAAAAAAAATTGCCAAATTTTACTACAACCACGTGTTTGGTATTTTGGTTCACCCCTTGGATGAGGTCCTATTACCTTATATGATTATATGGTTATGTATATTGGTCCATTCCCTATTATAAGACATGGGTATATTGATGCACCCTTTAAAAAATTTGGGAGGGGTATCTTGACTCATCCACTCAGTTTTAGAAATTGATTAATATAAGCATTTGGTATCTTCGTACAGGTCTTCAATATGTACCACTATAAATTTGGATGGTCCACATCGTTCCCTTTCATGGGTAAAGAACTACCAAAAATCAAATTTCGGATGTTATTGACCCCTATTTAATACGTTATATGGTTTATTACCTCTATATGTTTATGTTCTCTTTTAAATTTGGGAATTATCAAATAACAAAATTCGGTAAACGTTTTCTAGGACCCATTGGTATTCCTCTTATTGCCAAATATTCAAAATTTAAAGGTTATTGACCGGCTTTATTATTGAATAAGTACAGGATTTATTACTTTTTCATAAGACACAGGTGTATTTGTGTACCAATCTTAAATTTTGGGAGGGGTACATTTCTTATTGTCATATCAATAATTGGTAATTGTTCTTTGGGTAAATCATTGTGATCACATGATCAGTTATTGACCTATGATGGGATTAGGAGTCCAGGACATTGGTACATTTAAACTTTGTAGGATAATTTGAGAATGCGTCATTGGTATTGATTATTACAGCCAAATATAAACGTAAGCAATACGATGTACCACGTGATTGACCTTGATGAGGTAGTGTACAGGGATACATGGCTAACCTTATTGAATCTTATGACTCATAGTCTTAAGGGAATATATGCTACAACACTGGCAAAGTTATTGTTAATGCAATTTGATTGGTTGATCACTATCTTTCGTGCAATCTGATTGGCTGATCACTATCTTTCGTGCAATCTGATTGGTTGCTGATTTTCAAATCTTTGCTGCAAGCAGTTTTAAGTTTTGTTTAACATTTAAAAAAGTTATTGAATTTTTTGTTTGAAACTTTGGTTTGACATTTTTCGTTTGATATTTTTAGTTTAGAAATTTTTGTTTCGAAATTTTTTGTTTGAAAATTTTGTTTCAAAATTTTGTTTGAAACTTTTCGTTTGAAATTTTTGTTTGAAAATTTTTTGTTTGAAATTTTTCGTTTGAAAATTTTTTGTTTGTAAATTTTTGTTTCAAAATTTTGTTTGAAATTTTTTTTCGCTTCAAAATTTTGTTTGAATTTTTTTCGTTTGAAATTTTTTGTTTGAATTTTTTTCGTTTCAAAATTTTGTTTCAAAGATTTTTGTTCTAAATTTTTGTTTCAAAGTTTGGTTTGACATTTTTTTATAGATTGTGCACTTATTAGTAAAGAACTGGAACTGTTTTAGAACAAAACCCTTTGACAACATTGTGGTGCAATAGTACACGTCAGAACATGGGGTTTGTTCTTGAAATGAAAAAACACAAATCATTGAAATGGATCACTTTATTACATTCCACATACACCCATACCAGATATATGATCTGGATATTGTCGATACAATGTATTTTGAACTTCTTGCACTAGTTTGTCTTTAGCATATAATTTTAATTCCAATTGAAGTCTTTTAAGGTCTATTGCAATATCAATTGGTGGAAACTCAATGTCCATTTGATCACAAATTAACTGTTTATCAATACAGGTATGCACCCACGAACGATGTTGACAACCATCACAATATCTAGATACATGTTGTACAATATGCATAACACATTTTTCAAAATAGTACTTTTTCAGGAATATACTTGTTTTGTTGCACACTTCCACTGCATGTTTCGCACACTGAAATACGCTGATGAATTTGTTCCATTCCGTTTGTGTTAGATACACCATATTGCGAGGGACATGGAATGTACTCTTTTTACGTAACAGCACCATCTTCTCTTCGAGGACTGTACGCATCACCACTTCATGATTTGAGCCTAATGATTTGACTATGGTCACATTTAGCTCATCATGAAAATAATTGTTCATTTGGTCGATTCGTGAACATAATATTTGCCATTCTTCACAGGTCAGTTGTACACCAAATTGTTCTGCTTTGCCCAATCGAATCACAGGTTCAAATGTTCTAGCACTGATACCAATCATCACATGTTTTGTTTGAAATATATTTATTGGATAATAGCTTGCGAAGATGAACTCTTTATCGTTAGAAGTACACATCTTTCCTCCTGAAAAGCACTTGCTCAAATGATTTCACGGGATGACAGTGTATTTGCTGGTTTATAGTTATTGCTGACGTCATTGGAAAGGAATGTGCTGACGTTTGAATTCATGATTTCATCACAGTTACTGACGTCATGCTGACCAACCACATTCATACAACTATGTCTGACGTCAAAGGAATGTGCTGAAGTTTGAATTCATGATTTCATCACAATTGCTGACGAATCTGGCTGTGTACTAAATTCAAATTGATGACTTCGACCCAAGAATCCTTTGTAACATAAAGATACAGATCCAGTGTTTAAGAAACGCAGCAGTTCTTCTTGTTTAGATGCTTCCATGGGTAAATATCTTGCTGGTAAAATTATATTCTTATCATTTTCAAGCTTCACTACGATTCTTAATCCAAATTTTGTAGAGATTTTTTCGCTAGCTAAGATTCTATAAGGTACATTCTGTTGTAAATCATTAATCTTGGTAAATGATTTCATCACATCACGTGTGTTTAGAAACTGCAGACAAGTAGCCATGATGACGTTATTATGAATACTAACTCCAACGATACTTATATATGATGCAAAACTGATGACGTTGCATTATCGTGTTCTGACGTGTACTATTGCACCATGTTCTGACGTGTACTATTGCACCACAATGTTGCCAGAGGTTTTAGTTCTAACAGTTCCGGTTCTTTACTAATGAGTGCACAAACTTTTAAAAATGTCAAACCAAAGTTTCAAACAAAAAATTTCAAACAAAACTTTCGAAACAAAAAGAATTTAAACAAAAAAATTTGGAAACGAAAAAACATTCAAACAAAATTTTGCAACAAAAAAATTTCAAACAAAAAAATTTTCAAACAAAAAATTTTGAAACAAAAAATTTCAAAACAAAAAATTTTTAAACAAAAAAAAATTTGAAACAAAAATTTAAAACAAAAAATTTTCAAACTAAAAAATTTTACGTTTCACGGTTAACCGTCAAACTTTATCCGGTTTTTTAACTATTCGATTAACAAATAAACGGTTTTGATCATATTTATCAGTGAGTGCAAAATGTTGAACGAAACCAAGATTTTTAAATGTTAAACAAAACTTAAAACTGAATACAGCAAAGATTTGAAAATCAGCAACCAATCAGATTGCACGAAAGATAGTGATCAACCAATGAAATTGCATTAACAATAACTTTGCCAGTGTTGTAGCATGTATTCCCTTAAGACTATGAGTCATAAGATTCAATAAGGATAGCTATGTATCCCTGTACACTACCTCATCAAGGTCAATCACGTGGTACATCGTATTGCTTACGTTTATATTTGGCTGTAATAATCAATACCAATGACGCATTCTCAAATTATCCTACAAAGTTTAAATGTACCAATGTCCTGGACTCCTAATCCCATCATAGGTCAATAACTGATCACGTGATCACAATGATTTACCCAAAGAACAATTACCAATTATTGATATGACAATAAGAAATGTACCCCTCCCAAAATTTAAGATTGGTACACAAATACACCTGTGTCTTATGAAAAAGTAATAAATCCTGTACTTATTCAATAATAAAGCCGGTCAATAACCTTTAAATTTTGAATATTTGGCCATAAGAGGAATACCAATGGGTCCTAGAAAACGTTTACCGAATTTTGTTATTTGATAATTCCCAAATTTAAAAGAGAACATAAACATATAGAGGTAATAAACCATATAACGTATTAAATAGGGGTCAATAACATCCGAAATTTGATTTTTGGTAGTTCTTTACCCATGAAAGGGAACGATGTGGACCATCCAAATTTATAGTGGTACATATTGAAGACCTGTACGAAGATACCAAATGCTTATATTAATCAATTTCTAAAACTGAGTGGATGAGTCAAGATACCCCTCCCAAATTTTTTAAAGGGTGCATCAATATACCCATGTCTTATAATAGGGAATGGACCAATATACATAACCATATAATCATATAAGGTAATAGGACCTCATCCAAGGGGTGAACCAAAATACCAAACACGTGGTTGTAGTAAAATTTGGCAATTTTTTTTTACGCATGAAAGAGAACAAGGTGAACTACCCAAATTTATCATAATATATGTTAGGGTCCAGTACTATAATACCAAATATATAAAATGAGCAATTTCCAAAATTTAAGGGGTGGGCCAAAGTACCCCTCCCAAAAAAATTTAAAGAGTGCACAAATGTACCTATGTCTTATGATAGGTAATGGACCCCTATACATAACCATATAACCATATAAGGTAATAGAACCTCATCCAAGAGGATAAATTGGGTCAAAAGACCAAACACGTGGTACAACGTATTGCTTACGTTTATATTTTGACAATTTTGTACCCCTAAAAGGGAACGAGGTGGAACACCCAAATTTATCATAATAATACATGTTAAGGTCCGGTACTATAATACCAAATGTTTAAATTGGTCAATTTCCAAAATTTAAGGGGTGGGCCAAAGTACCCCTCCCAAATTTTTAAAGGAGTGCACAAATGTACCTATGTCTTATGATAGGAATAGACCCCTATACATAACCATATAACCATATAAGGTAATAGAACCTCATCCAAGAGGATAAATTGGGCCAAAAGACCAAACACGTGGTACAACGTATTGCTTACGTTTATATTTTGACAATTTTGTACCCCTAAAAGGGAACGAGGTGGAACACCCAAATTTATCATAATACATGTTAAGGTCCGGTACTATAATACCAAATGTTTAAATTGGTCAATTTCCAAAATTTAAGGGGTGGGCCAAAGTACCCCTCCCAAATTTTTAAAGGAGTGTACAAATATACCGATATCTTATGAAAGGTAATGAACCCCTATACATGACCATATAACCATATAAGGTAATAACATCTCATCAAAGGGGATAAAATCGACCAAAAATCAAACACGTGGTATAACGTATTGCTTACGTTTATATTTTGGCAATTTTGTGCCCCTGGAAGGAAACGAGGTGGACCGCCCAAATTTATCATGATACATATTAGGGTCCTGTACTATAATACCCAATGTTTAAATTGGTCAATTTCCAAAATTTAAGGGGTGGGCCAAGGTACCCCTCCCAAATTTTTCAAGGGGTGCATTAATATACCCATATGTTATGAAAAGTAATGGACCCCTGTATACGTCCATATAACTATATAGGGTAATAATACCTCATCAAAGGGGATAAATTAGGTCAAAAAAACCCGAAATTTAAATTTTTGGCAATTTTTTAACCATGAAAGGGAACGACATAGACACCCAATACTGATAGAGGTACATACTATGGTCCTAGGCTACCACACCAAATTTTTAGATTTGGCAATTTCCAAAATTTAAGGGGGATGGTCCTATGTACCCCTAAAAGGGAATGAGGTGGACCACCCAAATTTATCATAGTACATATTAGGGTCCTGTACTATAATACCCAATGTTGAAATTGGGCAATTTCCAAAATTGAAGGGGTGGGCCAAGGTACCCCTCCCAAAAATTTAAAGGGGTGCATTAATATACCCTTGTCTTATGAAAGGTAATGGACCCCTGTATACGCCCATATAACCATATAGGGTAATAACACCTCATCCAAGGGGATAAATTAGGTCAAAAACCTCCGAAATTTGACTTTTTGGCAATTTTTTACCCATGAAAGGGAACGACATAGACACCCAATACTGTTAGAGGTACATACTGTGGTCCTAGGCTACCATACCAAATTTTTAGATTTGGCAATTTCCAAAATTTAAGGGGGGTGGTCCTAGGTACCTCTAGGTCATTGACCCCGGCCAGGGACCATGGGTCCTGAGGCAGGGACCCAGGGGCCAAAAAGTTCGGCCAAGTCATGCGATTACTACTTATATATATATATGGCCGTGCCGTGGGGGGGCGTGCGGGGCAACGGCTCCGGGCGCCGAAGTAAAGGGGGCGAAAAATTCGGGAGAGAAAAGGAAAAAAGATAGGAAAAATTGCTTGGAATATATGTATGGGGGTGCCGTCATATACTCTCGCCCCGGGCGCTGATTTTCCACGGCACGGCCCTGCACATACTGTTGCCACTGTATTGGTTTATTTTGAAGAATAAAGAAAAAATTAAGCACTTATATTGGTCAATCACTCAGCACGAGAATTTCCCTGCACTTTCACGTTTTGTCGAAAAAATCCCGCTTTCCCATTCTTGCTAAACTTACTTGTGAAATTTCCCTCAAACTACGAACACTATGGTTCCAACGAATTGTGTGGCGTGAACACCCTAATCTTTCGATCAAGGGTTATACGCTCTTTACAGTAACTTAGGTACAGCTTCAATACCATATTTAACAGTGAAAAGTTTGCAATAAGTAGCAAAATAAGAAGAATCATTTCCTCTGACAGCCAGTGTTCTTAGGTTTCCTTATGAATATATCCCTCAACTGACTCAAAATTTTCCCTTTTCAAATTTTCCCTAATTTGTTTAGTTGTCAATTCCTGCGACAGAAATTATGTGGCAAGATTATTTTAGCTATATTAAAAGAAGTGCCAGCCACATTTGTTTTATTCATTTCCGTTTTGCTTCTAAATACACACAGCCAATAATGTTATGCTACTTTGAACAGACACACCCACTCACCAGATATACACACACCAACTATTGTTATTGCATTGGTTTATTTTTGAAGAACAAGAAAAAGTTAAGCATTTATATTAATTAACCAGTCAGCGTGAAAATTTGCCTGGATTTTCACATTTTATTGAAAAATTCCCTTTTCCCTTTTTAAAACCAAATTTACCTCCGAAATTTCCCTACATTAGGCAAATTTCCCTGAAACTACAAACACTGGTTCATTATCGCCGCCACTGCATCTAACCTGTAAGTACAAGCAACTACGAACTTTCTACTACCGGCTAGTCATCCCAATAAATTAAGTCTAGCTTGAAGTAAACTAAATTGGCAACCTTGGGCAATTTACGCACTCGCGTGGATGGCCCTGGTCAACAAACTTCCACAAACTTTTTATTTAATTATTGCCTTATAGTGATAAGGATAATAAAGATGGCAACTGATGATAAAAAAAAGTTAGGGCCATAATTTTTATTTAGAAAAATTCTTGTAATGAGACTTCGACCTGAGGACACAAGAGAAAAAGCCATTGAAGCAGAAAATGTGTGAAAGTTAAAATCACAAGTCTTAAATTTCTATCGTAATTTTTCCTTCGTCCGTTTTCGTTGAAAGTATTACGTGAAATGAATGATGCTAATTACATTCAACGATGGTTTTTATTTTTTCGCATTTAAATAAGCTTTTATCTGTCACAGGTAATAAAAAAAATGAAAAAGAAGCCTTTAAACAAAGATAATATCAAAACTACTCGCTGGGTTTATATTCAGATTGCGCAAGTTTCAATTGTTTGCAACGCGCTGCTGGACATTTTACAAGCGTTCAGTGCTCTTTGTTACGCGAAGCCAGGAAAACAAAAGCTGTTAAAATGTTCATTTTTACACAATTCATTACCTCGCTATTAATAACGGAAAAAAAAGAGAATAAAACTTGCTGAGATGTGTACCACCATCTTGTTCTACATAAGTGCAGCTGTAGTATTTCACGCCCTTCTGGTAAACTCATTCTTCACGTGGTCGGTTTCAGTGTTGCTATTGTGTTGTTCCAATGCGGTGTGTTTTGTGGATCGTTTCTCAGTGGATTATTTCTCAGTATGCATATCAGGTAGGCGTCATACTCTGATATTTTGTAGTCTCTTATTTTGTGAACAAGCGTGTAATATATAATTTCAGGCCCGCAACCATCCACAAAGGTTTGGGGGAGGGCCATAAATATGCTGGGGGGGGGGACAAAGTCGTAATAATTCTAAGTCTCTCTGTATCAATAATTACTCATATTTAATGTCCTTAATTCTTATCCTACGCCTTCACTCTAGCTCCCTAATGTCGTTTTTATATAATCTTTTTAACCAGAAGGGAAATTTTTCTATCCCCTAGATTACGAATAGTTTAAATCAAATTTACGTATACTAAAAAGCAAAGCTTGAAAAATAGAAAACATTATTCTCAGAAATCAAATTTAAGTAATATTAAACTAGGAATGCAATGTATATACCCGATTGCAATGAAATTAGCTGAGCGAGCTTAAACTACGTAATCAGGAAGCGTTTTTCGGTGATTATTCCTCGATGGTACATCGGATTTTTGATTTCGACCTATGTTGTCACTCAGCACGACATACTCTATCAGCGTGCTGAGTTTGGTTGAGATCGGCCAAACGGTCTAGGAGTAAGCGTTTTTCGGTGATTATTCCTCGATGGTACATCGGATTTTTGATTTCGACCTATGTTGTCACTCAGCACGACATACTCTATCAGCGTGCTAAGTTTGGTTGAGATCGGCCAAACGGTCTAGGAGTAAGCGTTTTTCGGTGATTATTCCTCGATGGTACATCGGATTTTTGATTTCGACCTATGTTGTCACTCAGCACGACATACTCTATCAGCGTGCTAAGTTTGGTTGAGATCGGCCAAACGGTCTAGGAGGAGTTCGCGGACAACCAAACGGCTAACCCGAGTATAAGAGCTTCGCTTCGCTCAGCTCAATTAATACAAGGTGCGAATGTATTCCCATAAAGAATACATTTAACTTGACGTAGAAAAGAATGAGTAAAATCAAAATTATTTTCCCGTATAAATCAATGGGCTGTAATACAAAGATGAAGCGGGATTTCCTTCTCCAGTTTTACTTTTTTTCAAAATATTTAAGAAATCAAAGAATTACACAGTAAAGACTAGATAATTCGATAAGGATATTAAATAAGAACGTCAGCGGCAACACTGTTTGACCCTCGACAATTCGGGAGTTGACAATCCAATGTTTCGTATAACCCGTCATAATAGAAAAATACGATGTTCTTGATTATCCATTGTCACATTTAGTCCAGCGTATCGGATAATCCAATGTATCAGATAATCCAATGTCCCATTTAATTCAACGTAGCGGATAATCCAATTTCTCATTTAATCCAACGTAATGGATAATCCAATGTCTTATTGAAGCCAACGTATCGGATAATCCAATGTATCAGAAAATCAAATGTCCCATTTAATACAACGTAGCGGATAATCCAATGTCTTATTTAATCCAATGTAGTGGATAATCCAATGTCTCATTTAATCCAGCGTACCGGATAATCCAATGTTATATAGAATCGAACGTAGCGTATAATCCAATGTCTCATTTAATCCAACTTAGCGAATAATTCAATGTCTCATTTAATCCAACGTAGCGGATGATCAAATGTCTCATTTAATCCAATGTAGCGGATAATCCAATGTATCATTTAATCGAACGTATCGGATAATCCAATGTCTCATTTAATGCAACGTATCAGATAATCTAATTTCACATTTAATCCAACGTATCGCATAATCCAATGTCCTATTTAATCCAATGTATCAGATAATCCAATGTCCCATTTAATCCATCGTAGCGGATAATCGGATAATCCAATGTCCTATTTAATCCAACGTAGCGTATAATCCAATTTCCTATAGAATCGAACGTAGCGTATAATCCAATGTCTCATTTAATCCAACGTAGCGTATAATCCAATGTCCTATTTAATCCAGCGCATCGGATAATCTAGTGTCCCATTTAATCCAACGTAATGGATAATCCAATGTCTTATAGAATCGAACGTAGCGTATAATCCAATGTCTCATTTAATCCAACGTAGCGGATAATTCAATGTCTCATTTAATCCAACATAGCGGATAATCCAATGTCCTATTTAATCCAGCGTATCTGATAATCCAATGTCTCATTTAATCCAACGTAGCGGATAATCTAATGTCTCATTTAATCCAACGTATCGGATAATCCAATGTCTCATTTAATCCAACGTAGCGGATAATCCAATGTCCTATTTAATCCAGCGCATCGGATAATCTAGTGTCCCATTTAATCCAACGTAATGGATAATCCAATGTCTTATAGAATCGAACGTAGCGTATAATCCAATGTCTCATTTAATCCAACGTAGCGGATAATTCAATGTCTCATTTAATCCAACATAGCGGATAATCCAATGTCCTATTTAATCCAGCGTATCTGATAATCTAATGTCTCATTTAATCCAACGTAGCGGATAATCTAATGTCTCATTTAATCCAACGTATCGGATAATCCAATGTCTCATTTAATCCAACGTATCGGATAATCCAATGTCCTATTTAATCCATCGTATCGGATAATCTAGTGTCCCATTTAATCCAATGTATCAGATAAACCAGTGTTCCATTTAATGCGATGTTTCGTATAATACGTCATAAAAAGGAAGGATCCGGCAGCTCACAAACAGCAACTTCGTATACAACGTGTCTTTGATGTGAATTATGTTTTGTATTCTAACAACTTTGGATGGTTATCCACGTAATAGAATAATTTAAAAATTAATTACACAGTTTAAATTAATTACACAGTACTTAGTTAAAAAAGAAAAATAATAGATGGTAGTAGAACAATGTCATATTATGGATTACTAATAATGCTTTTAATTTAATTTCTCTGTGTTTGTCTGTTATAGTCAAATCTTGCAACTTAAATTTAACGAACTTCCATACTTATGAGAGCTCTGTATTTTTTTTTTTACAGATACGGTAAACTTAAATGATCTATAATGCATTCTAATAATTATATATCCTGTTCCATTATGCAACCAATGATCTCCTGGATATGTTACAACAAAACTTCTCTGGGTTTTTGAGGCCGTTCATGATATTCTTGAACACATATAAGTATTGTCTTCTACATCACCAGTTGCACGACAAATTACTTCTTCCAGTAGGATTGTTATGCAGGATAGCTTTGTTTTTTTTTTTTTTTTTTTTACATATTACTTTTGGTAATCGTCATAATTCTGATGATGGCGTCGTTGACAAGGTAGTTCAGCAAATGGAACAATGGCACATCACTGAGAGCAGATTAGGATTAGAAATAGAAGAGCACCGTTGGAGCAGGTGAACATGCTCTTTCGCAACTGTCACATATGCGGATATCCTGGACCTCCCGGAGTTGACAGAAAGAGAATTAAAATTTCCTTTTACAGGTTCCTATCAGTTTAGGGTGACCAAATCGTCAACTAGAAAAAACGGGACACCTTTTATTTCTGGATAGGTTGCTCCCCTAAATATATTTTTTTAGCCTCTCCGTTCTCTCTTTCTCTCTTTTTGAATCTCTCACAAAAAGGGTAAATTTACACTTTTTCGTTTTAAAACCTCTTGAAAAGATTGTGGAATTAATTAGATAATAAGTAACTATCAGCACCTAACAAAAAATGAAATATTTGAAAACATTACTAAAAATATATGATCGCTCAAAACTATCACCGGCAGGATTTATAATTACTCTCAGTATCGGATTCCTACTCCTTTTATTTGCATATTCTTACTTTTAAACATTATTTCATTTACAACTAGTTTTCTATTTACTTTCACTTTTATAGTTCTATACTTCTGGAAGTATGTTACATCTTAGTTAAATTACGGAAACACTGTACTGTACTGATGACAGGGGCGGATCCAGGGGGGGCGATCGCGATCGCCCCTCCCCCCAGAAGAGGAAACTTTTTTATTTTATATATAAATAAACTATATAGTTTATTTTTTGACGCTCTTAAAAGTAGCTCTAAGTAGCAGTATTACAACCCATCGCAACCCAGAAGTCCGTCCTGGATCCGCCCCTGACCGATGACAGCGCCTCTTCCACCGCCCGATACAGATAGTAAAAACAGGTTACATTTGTTCTCCATAAGACTTTCAGCCCCTTGCACTGTCGTCTGCGGAGTGGTTAGGCCTAGGAGGGAAAACAGTGCAGCCACCACATCCAATATTGCAAACGTCGTAATGACGTTGCTCAGTAATTAGACATATTCCAATATAATCTCATAGACTAGAAAATAATAATATAAATTAGGAAATTTTAACGATTAGAAAGGTTTTTCTACCCAATGTACGTAAATACGGGACATTTTGGCGTCTCGGGAGAAGTTTTCGGGACACCGGGAATAGTTGTGAAAAAACGGGACAATCCCGTTTTTACGGGACGGTTGGTCACCCTATATCAGTTGCCTCAGGTAGTTTCTTACTTAGTTGAAATTATGAACGAAAATAACAGCATCGATCCCCATTTCCTGAAAGAAAATATTTACATACGTTACAACATTTTGCATATTTTTGTACTATCATCATCTTGTGCACTATTAACATGTTGTACATTATTTATGCGTATACATTATATACAGGAACAATCAAAAGAGTTATTTTCTGTAAATCACAATCAAAAAATATTGGTATCTTACTAAAGCAGACTGAAAATCAGTGCCAATAGCGCTCTCACGCGGTTTGTGAAAGAGGTACGATTATGAGAATTGTATTGCCATGTAGAGTCATTCATGGCGAGTCAGAAACTGAAAATCGACCATCTTTGACTTCTGACAGTGTTTCGCCGCCACTGTTTCGCCATCACTTATACATAATTGGATTCTTCGGATGGGATTTCCTTTGATATCTTTTGACCCAACATTCCTATTTCTCACCATTACAAAGATACTGTATTCCTACAATCCGCCTCCCATAAAGTCCCTACAGACTAGCCGCTGTTGCCTTTGTTCATTAACATTTGTTGTTGCATATTCCAAGTAACATCCCCTCCTACAATTTTTCAGTGTAAATTGTTCACTTCTCTCCATGTTTCATTCACTTTCTTTGTGCCCCCCTCTAGCGCCGCCACTATTTCACCACCACTTATGCATAATTGGATTCTTTGGATGGGGTTTCCTTTAATATGTTTTGACCCGACATTCGTATTTCTCTCCGTTCTTGAGATATTGCAAATTGCCGCCTCGGAAGGTGACATTTCAGACGCCTCTAGCGTCCAAACGAAGCCGCATTCACCCAATGTTCATATGACATTTTTTGCTTGTTTTTACCTGTAGATTCATCTCACGAATTTTCCGACATTCATGCACGACCACCCTGTATATATATATATATATATATATATATATATATATATATATATATATTGCAGAAACGATTGATGTTCTTAATTTTAAGTCTTGTTAAATATTAAGAGATTATAACAAACTCTATGGCCTATGGAACCCAGAGGTTCAATGCTGTGTTCACCAAAGTTCTACACTGACTTCTATCCTTAACCAACTGAATCCAGTTTCTACTTTGTATCCCTATTTCCGAAAGATCCATTTTAATATTGTCTTCCTATCTGCTCCAAGGTCTCCCAAATGGTTGTTTTCCGATTGGTCTTCCCAGTGTGCGAATTGAAAAATTTTCCCAGGGGGGGATGAATTTCACCCATATGCGCGCATATATATATATATACTAACAAGTACAAAACAGTTGAGATGTGAGATCTCATAAATTCATAAATTTTCACTCAAGTAATATTTAGGTTAGCTACGCAAAGTAAGAATTGTTCCCTTTTTCTATCTTATCTTTATGTCCATTTAAAAATACTCCAGAGGGGGGAAAAGTTATCCCTGCCAGGGATAAAATTTTTCTTCTCCAGGGTGGGAAAGATTTTTGTCAGGGGGGGAAATCCCTGGCATCCCCCCCGCCAATTCGCACCCTGGGTCTTCCAGTTAAAACTTTGAAAGCGTTCCAACTTTCATTCGTGGCTACATGACCTCGTATCTGAGCCTCCTGATTGGATGACTCTAACAATATTTCGCTTGGTAAACGGTATAAATTATGCAGTTCCTTGTTATGAAGATTCCGCCATTCCCCATTCTCGTTCCTCTTGGGTCCGAATATTTGTCTCAGGATAAATACCGGTACTTTCATTCGGCGTTCTTTCCTTAGAGTAAGCGACCATGTTTCGGAATCATACAGAACAACAGGCATGATTATCGTGTTATATATTTTAAGCTTTAAATTTCTCGACAAAATTCGCGACGACAAGAGATTTTGAGCTGAATAATAACACGAATTCCCTGTTTTTAGTCGACATTTAATTTTTTCGTTAAGAGATAAAAATTAAATTGGAATAAGTTTAACTAAATGAAAACTAGTTAAAAAAAAAAAAAAAAAAAAAAAAAAAACGAGATACTTCTTCCTTACTGGCAAGAATAACAATATAACAATGAGTATAAATGTCAAATTATGGCAGTTCGCCAAGTGACCCGTTTCCTCAATTTCTAAATCTGGTCAATCTTATTTAAAGGTAGAATATAAGTGCTAACATTTGAGACTATGGAGTGAACATTTTATTTACTCAGGTCAATGATAAAGTGAAGGGGAACGCGAGGGAACGTCGTCCTCCCACCTCCGGAAAATATGTACGGCGTCTCCGCAGTTCGTAAAAAAATTACAATGGGCAAAGATATGCAGGAGGACGGAATGACGTCATGCCGCTACCTACCGTCCCCCTACCTATTCAGATACACTTTTACCCCTGACTCAGGTAAATTTAAATGACAATATTTTTGAAAACATGTTTACAGATAGAGAAATTACTATTTGAGTTTCACACTAGTGATACCTGTGTGTCAATGTTGTCAAATATATGAGAAATATATATTACTGTCCAAGTACTGTTGTACATTTTCATTATTTGTTGATTTGTGTAATAGTCTACTGTAGATGTAGGATTTAACAATTAATTAGTGTAATAATATAATTAGTGTACGATCTTTGGAAGCATTTATTGAATATTAAAATACTTTTATAAACAAGAAATATTCCTTTTTTAAAATGAGATAACGAGAAAATGTATGATATCCATAACAAGTAAGGATTAGTGAGATTTATTTTTTCTCCTAATCTAAATATTGGAAATGACATGTTTTTGTGTGGTGTTGCCTTAGAGAAAGGCTTTTTGTTATTTGAGTGAGAGCCCCAAAAGAAAATGCCAAAAGAGAAAGAGAGAGAGACGCCCTGGAGTGCCATCACCACAATTGGCATAATCCTCCAACAGCGTCATTGTCTATTCCGAACGCACCTCTCTTTTGTTGTCCTCAGTGGAGACGTGAGTGGGTGTTGGATGGGAACTTCACCTGCCCTCTAACCAACTACTCCCAGCAGACCAAGAGCTGCAAAGGTTTCCATTTGCACTCAACAACAAAAGCGATTCGAGTTTTAGAGCACGAGGTGGCTTCTACTTTCGTGCAGTAAAAGAGGGCAGCACTTGTTTTGTTATTTTCCAAAATAACCGAGAAACATCAAACTTATTGTATAATTTGCTCGAATTCTAACAAGAAAGAAAACGGTATTTCGGTAGAATGAATGATTGATTGTTTTACAGTGGCGTAGCGTGGTTTTCTGTTTACTGATGCAGTTATTTTTAACGCGTTATTCTTAGTATTCAGTAATATTATCAAATAGTTTTAGCATGATCTTGAACAAAAATAATATCTTACAAAGCGAACACTTATTTTAAGTAGTATGAGAGTCATAGTTGGGAAAAGACAAGCAACAATACATACTCGCTTACGAGACAAGAGGTGAGAAATCATGTTTTCTCGTCTACTACATTTTGTTCAAATATCGTCTTGCCTTTATTTTCGACAAAGTCTCGATTCCCGAAAAGATTTTCTCGTCTCGATTCTCAAAGATTTTCGAGGAAGTCTTTCTCGTCTCGTGTTGATTTTTCAAGAAAATCTCTCGTCTCGTCTCAATTCTAGAAAAGATTTTCTCATCTCGTATCGATTTTCAAGAAAATCTCCCGTCTAACCTCGATTCTCGAAAAGATTTTCTCGTCTCGATTTTTAAGAAAATATCTCGTCTCATCTCAATTGTAAAAAAAAAAAAAAAGATTTTCTCATCTCTTATCGGTATTCAAGAAAATCTCCTGCCTCATCTCGATTCTCGGAAAGATTTTCTTGTCTCGATTTTCAAGAAAATCTCCCGTCTCATCTCGATTCTCGAAAATATTTTCTCGTTTCATATTGATTTTCAAGATGTTTCGTCTCGATTCTCGGAAGTATTTCCTGATTCTAGAAAAGATTTTCTCCTTTCGTCTCGATTTTCAAGAAAATCTCTAGTCTCGGTTTTTGAAAATATTTTCTTGTCTCGTCTTGATTTTCTAGGAAGTCTTTCTTGTCTCGTCAGAAAATGTTTCGTCTCTCTGTTTTCTGTACAATATTTAAGCCCTGATCTTGCCCCTTAAATTCATCTATAAGTTCTCCAAATCTTTCCTCGTAATGAGAAATCTATACGAAAAATGTGACATAATATTTAAAGCATATTTGTTATTGAATTATTTTGAGTAATAACTTGCATATGTTTAAACGTTGATAAATGCTCTTTATTATGTTCGAACAATCCAACTCTATCCGTCACGACTCTGGAACTCACTAAAGGAATAATAAACACTTCTGACCAGAGTATAAACACTTATTTATTAAAAACTGAATTACAACGTAACAATTTCAACAACTTAACGTTGTCTTCATCAGACACTAACTCTTCATCAAAGTTAGTGTCTGATGAAGACAACGTTAAGTTCTTGAAACCGTTACATGGTGATGTAGTTTTTAATAAATAAAAGTGTGTATACTCTGGTCAGAAGTGTTTATTATTCCTTGAACAATCCCTTCATGAATTTATAATGTTTACACTATGAATCATACTACACTGAAACGATCTTTGATATCCAAAATTTGGGTGAACTAGTGTTGCTCACGGGACTCTTGAAATGTGTCGTGAGAATTCTCATGTTTCTTGTTTCGTCTAAAATTTAACAAACCACTTCAGGCTCGACTCTCATTTCATTTTTGAGAGCAGACTCGAAACGGGACGATGTGAGGACACGGTGGCTCAGTGGTAGAGCGTTCACCTCCGGTGCTTGGGGTCCCTAGTTCAATCCCAGCTCGCGCCGTGTGGACTTTGTGGTGGACAAACACCGTGCTCGTGGATTTTCTCGGGGTTCTCCCGTTTCCTCCCACTTTCTTCATTCCACCATTTCACTCATCTCTCATCATCACCGTCTCCTTTAGCCTAAGCGGCATAAGCGTGGGACGTAAAACTTAAAGATTTAATTTTTTCGAAACGGGACGAGAATTTTTTTCTTCTAGCGGGAACACTATTTCGTACATGTTCCGTGCATAAATAAATAAGAATTTCGTCCACCGAAGTAGAAATTATCATTTGTTATTGGCAACCCGAATAACGTTTATAGTGTTACAAAAGTTTGGTTATTCTTCATTTTCTCGAAGCCAGGGATGAGAATTTACCCGCAAGTATATTATTTAGTTCAGCTGGGTATCAACTGATATGTGTCTCATATCTCGGGAATATTTTAATCAAACAGAAATTAAAATTTAAAAGTCCATAACAGTTTTAGATATATTTCACTAACAGTAGTGTGTGCTGTGGTCTTGGTGATATCGTATTGAAGAGCTT
Organism: Thermobia domestica; assembly: GCF_964235325.1. Lineage (NCBI taxonomy): Eukaryota > Metazoa > Arthropoda > Insecta > Zygentoma > Lepismatidae > Thermobia > Thermobia domestica. The sequence goes on along the minus strand of NC_137456.1, from coordinate 347,958,937 downwards.
ACTTAATAAGCACATGTATAATTTTCGTTCCCTTCAATAAGTGACAACATCAAAAAATGAGATGTTAAAACAACATAAATGACTGACTGTCACTGTAACATGTTACTTGTGTGTTATTTTAATACCAGGGACATCGCCTTCCGAGCATATGATAAATAACTAGTAATTGGCAGTGAGAATTTTCTTTGGTTTTTATTGTTTGCTATGAGCAAAGCTTTGCACAACATATTTGGCATTTATACAAAGTGACGAATAAGGACTATGATTCCTGTAATTGTTCACGAAAATAGTTTTGAAAGCCTCTGAATTGTCTTATATTTACATGAGTAGCAGTACTGCCATCTGTTGTTCTTACGTGCTACTAACTGAGTGCAATAATACAATGGTAGTTACTTTCTAGTGCAAAAGTACGTTCTTCGTTGCTTAGTGTTATTGCACTAAAAAGTAAGGAACAATGTATTAGTACACTATGTTCGTGTAGTGCCATTGACCATCAACTGCTTTTATCTATGACAAATATTTTATCAGGCATTGCGACTTTACTTAGGTACAGCGTTAATGCTCTTTATATTATTTGAAAGTACTTTCACTATAAAGTTTATGTTGAGTTTTTAACAGTCTAGAAGCATCAGTGTTGTATGAAAAGAGCACTTTCCTTTTGTAATAGGCTTAGTATTGGAAGCTTATGATCTCCAACTAAAAGTTGTTCTTTCATTAGAAGTAAAGCTTTTATATATCTTTGGAGGAGTTGTAGTGTGTTGTCACTTGTTGGGAATTCCGTGAATGTACCACTCTCTCTGTCTCTAAAAGTTAAATAGAAAATAAAAGAAAGGCTGTTTTTCAGTAGCTGTAAACACGAGGCATTCCATATTCTTTCCAAGGCTGAGAAGGTTATAATTAGTGAGGAGTGTGTGTGTACCCAACGCATCTTCATTCTCTCAGGATGTCACCGCATCTCTCTTTGTAAATTCCCAAGTTTCCCCCCTCCTTCTCCCTCTCTTTCTATAATTAACGAGGGGGCGGGAGGAGGATGGTGAGGGATTTAGTAAGGGTTGGTAATCACGTTATGTTACGTTACTCACAAGCCGCATTACCGCCTCTGACATCCGCCATTGCACGAGAACAGCACACAAAAAATAAAATACAAGAGTTGTGACATATTTCATACGTTTTTCTTTCTTTCTTTCTTTCTTTCTTTTTTCTCTCTGTGTGATACTCATACCAATTAAGCTATAGGGAAGTACGCTTTTGGCCTGCGTTTATAAATATCCAAGGAATTTCCTTTTTAAAGACAAATCACAGTTTGGATCTACTATTCAGGAATGTAATCCCTGTTCGTTATTCGTTTGATATGATTTTAAAACCAACACGACTTGATTGGTTGTTAAACTCATGAAAGACAAATCACAGATCACATCTACTTTTCAAGAATGTAAGCCCCGTTTGTCGCTTGCTTAATGTGATTGTAAACATAGAAATCGAGGACATCTCTTTCAGAAGCCTTATATTGTTACGTGTAGATGAGGTTGCAGTAAACGGAGCTATTGCGTACAGAATAACCAGTATAGAGCTTGCGGAGCACTCTGGCTCAGTAGTACATTACTTACCTCTGGTTCTTGAATCCCTGGTTCGATCCCATCCTAATTGCGTTTGTAGTATCCATAGATTTCTTCCCACATTCCCATTCCACTGTTTCTTGATCATTCACTTTTATTCATCATTCATCTCCTTTACCTTAAAGAGGGCATAACCGTGGGAAGGTAAATTTAAAAAATGACGTTTCATTTCAATAGGAACTTGTAAAAGTGGTCAGTGCAATAAACATGGTTTGTGTTCGACACCAGATTATTAAGGTTCTCCTCGTGGATATGAGTTAGCATACGTGATTACGGCGCGGAAGATTCGGGTTCGATTCCCAATAAAATCTCATGTGATTCGAAAAAAAATGAAATGAAATCTTTTGAGTTTTACGTCCCACGGTGATGCCGGTTAGGCTAAAGGAGACGGTGATGATGAGTAATGAATGAAACGGTGGAATGAAGAAAGTGGGAGGAAACGGAAGAACCCCGAGAAAACCCACGCGCACGGTGTTTGTCCACCACAAAGTTCACTTGGCGGGGGCTGGGATCGAACCCGGGACCACAAGTACCAGAGGCGAATCACTGAGCCACCGCGGCCCCCTGATGTGATTCGAATCGCAGATTGGTCTGCATGTGGACAGTCCATATAGCCTCGGTGCTGAAGGGCAATAGCAAACTTCAAACCAAGCATTAACTGCGTTGTTAAATGTTTTTCTAAGATACAAAAACGTACGAGTGTTCAAGAAAGACTGTACTGATGAATTCTTAATTAATTATTAACGGTTACACATTCAAAGTTTAAATCCCTTTTCAAGTATTTCCAACTCATGAAAGTTTACTTGTCTCACCATCCTTATTCTGGAAGACGTAACAAAAAATCATCCTTTCACATTTGCTTTAGAATCATACATAAAGCGACATTCTTTAATGTCCACAGGGAAAGAAAGAGACCACAAGGGCTAAATCGGAGTTGTAAGGCGAGTGAGGTGCCGTCCAGACCTTTTTCGGTTGTCTAATCCTTTACTATTTGGGGTCTGTTCGTAACAACAATCCAGGAAATTTCTAAGTACATATAAGAACGGTCCGAAAGTTTTCAGTGTCAAAATATATCGAGGTGCAGATTTTTAAAACTAGTGTTATAAACATAATACTTTTGGGAAGACAGATTATGAGACATGAAGTCTGGTGTAAATAGGACGAAGTCAGTCAAACTTTCCAACCAAACTTTCCAAACTTTCCAAACTTTTATTTTTTGGTATGTGATATTTCAGTAACTGATCTAAAACATTTTGGTAGCGCTTTTGTGGTATTGTAATTTGTCTTGGAATGTTATGAGTGTACACCAGAGATGGGCCCCCTCACTCATTTTTGCCCTCAAGAGGGCAGCCCTCACCCTCATTTTGGTAGATGAGGGTGAGTGTGAGGGAGTCGATTGAGGGTGAGGGTGTCAACTGAGGATGAGGGAGTCAACTAAGTGTGAGGGTGACTGTGAGAGTCAACTGAGGGTGAGGGTGGCTGAGGTTGAGGGAGTCAACTGATTGTGAGGGTGAGTGAGGGTTAGCAAGAATGCCCGTCTCTGGTGTACACCATCACTAAAGTCACACGCCATCGCAAAGATGATAATAATTTTATTTGCTAACCTTCGTGCGCGCACTTTTGTGGTGGAATTGCCACGTCCACTGAGCGATGCGTAACTTCTATCTCTGTACTCAGCGGGTTAAAGTAAGAGGGAACCCGGGTGACGCCGTTCCCCCACTTCCAAAAAATATCTGTGGGCGTTCTCCCATTTCCTAAAACTTACAATGGGCAAAGATAGGCACGGGGGACAGGGTGACGTCATGCGTCTCCCTACCTTTTCAGATCCACTTTTACTCCTGTCTGTACTAACCAACTGACATCACATTATACCACCGAGAGCCATCTGTCGGCAAATAGCTCTTCGGGTACTGCGCGTGGTCCCAGATCTGATTTCATTAAAAGCAGTGATAACTCCAGAGAGGCACGAGCACCCCCTCGTAATATAGATCAAACAATAAAGCTATCTATTTCTTTATACAAAATAATTGCTCCATTCCATCCAAGGATTAAAGCTGGTATGATCACTGGTTAGAAGTTCTTGATTTCGATACAAACCCGATTAGAGATTCAGGTTCCATTTTAAGCAGCTGGTCGTGTCTTATGCACCTTCCAGTGACGTACGCAGAAGTTCGTCAACGGAAAAGAGTTTAAACTCTCAGGTTCGTATAGTATCAGGTGTTTGTAAGTCTATAGATACATATCTTAATATGGTAAGATCCCAAATGGTTGTTTACAAACATCCAACATGTGCTTCTATTTACTACGGATTTCTTCCAGCTGCAGACAACGGAAACAACAGCGACACCCTGTTCACATGACGACGAGGGAACAGCAACGTCCTACCTCACCTGGAGCACCGAGAGAATTCCATGGACAGACATTAGTCTCGGCTGGTCAAATTATCTTTCTTGGCTTGCAGTGGCTTTACCTAAAGCCTTTAGCTTGCAGTTGAACTATCGGTTCCTTTTGGCTTGCAGTGGAGCCTAGGGAAATTCCTAATCACAACCCCAGCCTAGTTTGCAGTGGAGCCTAGGGAGATTCCTAATCACAACCCCAGCCTAATTTGCAGTGGAGCCTAGGGAAATTTCTAATCACAACCCCAGCCTAGTTTGCAGTGGAGCCTAGGGAAATTTCTAATCACAACCCCAGCCTAGTTTGCAGTGGAGCCTAGGGAAATTTCTAATCACAACCCCAGCCTAGTTTGCAGTGGAGCCTAGGGAAATTTCTAATCACAACCCCAGCCTAGTTTGCAGTGGAGCCTAGGGAAATTTCTAATCACAACCCCATCCTAGTTTGCAGTGGAGCCTAGGGAAATTTCTAATCACAACCTCAGCCTAGTTTGCAGTGGAGCCTAGGGAAATTTCTAATCACAACCCCAGCCTAGTTTGCAGTGGAGCCTAGGGAAATTTCTAATCACAACCCCATCCTATTTTGCAGTGGAGCCTAGGGAAATTTCTAATCACAACCCCAGCCTAGTTTGCAGTGGAGCCTAGGGAAATTTCTAATCACAACCCCATCCTAGTTTGCAGTGGAGCCTAGGGAAATTTCTAATCACAACCTCAGCCTAGTTTGCAGTGGAGCCTAGGGAAATTTCTAATCACAACCCCAGCCTAGTTTGCAGTGGAGCCTAGGGAAATTTCTAATCACAACCCCATCCTATTTTGCAGTGGAGCCTAGGGAAATTTCTAATCACAACCCCAGCCTAGTTTGCAGTGGAGCCTAGGGAAATTTCTAATCACAACCCCATCCTAGTTTGCAGTGGAGCCTAGGGAAATTTCTAATCACAACCTCAGCCTAGTTTGCAGTGGAGCTTTGACGGGAATCTAACTTCTATCTGCTTGCAATGGAGCAGCGAGGGTCCTACACCTCCTCACGTAGTTTGCTTCATGACGATTCCTTTTCGAGACTGTCAGGTCGAGGGGACACTTACATAAGTTCCAAACATTAGACAATTTGTACCTATTTTGTATTATAGTGGAATTTTGTAATAAAATCTGGTAATGGAAAAACAATCCCGGACTGTAATTTGCTTTAAGTATGCTCTACCAAAACTTGCCCAAGAAGAATAATTTTACAATATATTGGTCAAGGGTAGTTAAAACACCGAATCTCCCATTGCATACGACTCTAATACCATCGATCGTGCTGAAATATTTCTTTTTCGTTTGTGAAAGCTCACATAAGTATGAGTGTTATAAATGCTGAAAACCACAGTGCGTAGTGACGCACATTTGAGATTCTCTAACATAAGCTTAGTTTGAGTATGTCTTACAGACACCTTGTATATCCAATCCATTTCTTCCCCCTCCGTTCAGAGCTATTCTGAATAAATTGCTGAGAAGAACTTAAGCAATATCGTAACTTCCCGGAGAATTGTAATGCTGTTTGCGGCAGATTTATTGGTAAAGTTTCTGAAGTGGGAGCCGAGATAGGTGCTGGCAACTTTGGAGAACTATCCCTCGAGAAGTACAGATAGAAGACTGTAAGAATTAAGAGTTGTTTGGAGTGCTAAATATCTCATATTTCACTATAACAATGGATAGATATGTATACGTAATACGACGTTTCCTTCTATTAATTCTGAATGTAATGATCAAGTGTTTAAGGGAAGATACTTTTTTTTTTCTTTTTTAATGGAGGATCAAATATTGTCATATTCTAAGATGGATAGATGATTTTGAATTTATAGTGTCCTTTTCAACAGCGAAGTTATATAAGATATGGACTTACAGCTTAACGTGGGATCTGAACCACACGAGCTTCTGCCAGGAATCGAACCCGGGTCTTCCACGCCAAAGGCATGTACGCTAACCGCTTAGCCACGAGGGAGCTCTCAAACATTGATAGAGTTTCATTTTTTTACAACTGTTCTGGATTCAGCAAATAGCTGTGTGGCTCAACACCACCGCGTAAATCCCTGAAATTAAAATGAAATGAAATGAAATCTTTGAGTTTTACGTCCCACGGTTATGCCGGTTAGGCTAAAGGAGACGGTGATGATGAGTAATGAATGAAATGGTGGAATGAAGAAAGTGGGAGGAAACGGGAAAACACCGAGAAAACCCACGCACACGGTGTTTGTCCACCACGAAGTTCACTTGACGGAGGCTGGGATCGAACCCGAAATCCCAAGCACCAGAAGTGAACGCTCTACCACTGAGCCACCGCTGCCCCCATCCCTGAAATTAAGTTGATACAACTCTTATGTTTATAGCAAACAAGTAACAATCTCACGTGTACACCCCACGAAGGAATTTAGTGTACATGGCGGGATATTTTCTCAATTAATATTGAAACCGAAAGTGGTATTAAATTTCTACCACTTCCGGTTTTAGTAGAGAGATTAGAGTGGAAATGGAATATATTTATGGGTCGCTTAATTCCTTTCTCTTACACTTTTTACTCTATAGCGATCGTCAAAACCGGAAGTGATTGGTTTCTTCCACTTCCGGTTTCAACAGAGTGTTCAAGAAGATGGTACATACTCTTAGAATATTAAATCGTTTTTTTTTTTTTAAATACCTTCTTGCTCTCTCATCAATTTTGCTCTATGTGGGTTTGTATTGAAACGGGAACTTGTAGTGTATTTCTGCCACTTCCGGTCATAGTAGAAATTTGAAAATAGAGATAAAATTTGTTCTTGGGCCGCTTAATTGATTATGGAAGATTGCTTCTCCTATCTATTTCCATTTATTGTGTATGGTAATCAACGTGAAAACCGGTAATGTCCCATTTGTGTTAATTTCAGTCTGTACAAGGTCCATTCAATAAATAATCGGAAAAGTTGTACAAAAAATATAAAACTTTCGAGTGGGCAGGTAAGTTCAAACGGGATGTAACAAGTGTTGAAGATACGTCACACCAAGGACGCTCTGTCTGAGCAGCCACAGAGAAGAACAATATTGCGAGCGTTGATGACTTGATACGGGAAAACAGGCGTATTACACTTGTATTTGACTCAAACAACTTTCGCCATATTGCACTGCCATCTGATTGTGAATTTCGATTTGGTTTCAACCCATCAGCTAACTCACAAGGGTGTCGCCATCTTGATTCACTGATTCCCAGCATCCTGTTTGCGAAGTAGACGTGCCAGGCGCGTCTGATAATAGTTCTAGGTCGCCACCAAAAATAAAATAACTTTGTCGAAGTTTTGTATTTTTTTGTACAACTTTTCCGGTTATTTATTGAATGGACTTTGTATGTCACCTCCATCAACGAGCTCATTCCTAATTGTTGACTGTTTTCATCCAGACTAGAATAGATGGTGATATATCAATTCTAGAGAGAGATATATATCAGGTGATATATGGTGATATATCAAACAGATCTTGAGATTTCATTTTCTCTTGGACAGACGAACACTGACATCCAGGGTAAATGTACAAAAGAGATTTGGTAGCTCATACTCTTCAGCAATTGACAGGGTAGTCAGAAAATGTGGAAACAATTAACTAAAGTTGGAGCAATGTCGAAATTGGGAATGAGTCTGTGGGTATGTTATAGGAGAGAAAGAAAATACATGAACCATGACACATAACAACTTCAACGCCCATCTTGAAAATCGCTATATACCTAGGTAGGATTTCGGGTCAAATTTTTTCACTCAGAAATGAAATGAAACCTTTGAGTTTTACGTCCTACGGTTATGTCAGTTAGGCTAAAGGAGACGGTGATGATGAGAAATGAATGAAATGGTGGAATGAAGAAAGTGGGAGGAAACGGGAGAACCCCGAGAAAACCCACGAGCACGGTGTTAGTCCACCACAAAGTCCACACGGTGCGAGCTGGGATCGAACCAGAAATATACCGCTAAGATTGATACCGTTTTCTGGTAACGTATGCTCTCAGAAAGACAGTTGTTTTTTTTTTTTTTCAATCTTAATTCATAAGGAAATGGTGATGACTTTCTTTCTCTTCGTAGAAGGATGGTGATTGAAATGAAGCGGTCGGAGTCAAATATAAATGCAGAAGGGAGGAAAATAACCACAGGTGACTAGTTTCTGATACGTGGGTAGTGTTATTAGTGCTCACGTGAAGTGTGAACGTGAAATAAAAGCAAGGATAGGAATGAGAAAGAAGCATTTAGGAGGAAGAAAAGTATATTTAGTGGTTCCTTGAATATAGAGCTGAGAAAAAGAGTCATAAATGCTTCGTGTGAAGTTTTATACTGTATTATAGTCCAGAAGGTATAACGTCGTTAGTTTCCCGCGCTTGGACCTGCTCGTCACTGGGGGTGTGGTAAGAGGGTAGCCAATCAGCACCAATCGTCTACTGCGCTCAGCGAGTCACGAGTAACCAAGCTGGCAACTTCCCATAAACGACACTACAACTTTTCGCGGGAAACCAACGACGTTATACCTTCAGTACTATAGCGCCTATTACCCACTTCGCTGGGTTAAAATAATACAAATTAATAATATGTTCCGTTAGTCAGTCATATTACTGAAGCGCCCTCTGATATAAGTCATTTTCGATCGTTTTTATAATTTCCCTTTCCCCTTCCTCAAAGTTGCAGGGCTGAATTTGGATTTAAAGTGTCATTGTTCATCTCAGCGACTCGAAAACTTTCAATTCGAAACTAATATCGGTCATTTTCGATCATTTTTATATATTTCTCATTCCTCTCTCTTAAATTCTACCGTCAAAGCAAAATAATAAAATCCATCCCAGGCCCGAACATCATCTATGTTGGAAATTTGATCGAGATCGGTCGGGTTGTTCAAGAGTTATTAGGTCACAAACACAGTCACTTCCATTTTTATCTATATAGATACGAGTAGATAAGGCAGAGACACGGGCATTACGTAAAAACAATGGAAAGTGACTAGAAATGTTCGAAATGTGAGTGTGGAGAATAATGGAGAAACTTAGCTAGGTCGAATGGAAAACGAATGAAAAGGTGTTAGAAATAATGGGGGAGAAAAGAACAATTTTAGGTATAATTCAAAACAAACTGGGTGCGATGTAGGCTGAGAAGAAACTGTATATAATCAAGGACATATTAGAGGGTATAGTGGAAGGAAAAAGAGGGAGGAAACGAGAGGCCACTGTTGACGGACGGTATTAAAACAGAAAAATCGTATGTAAAGGATAAGAAGTTAGCTAAAGATCGAAGTGCGTTAAAGCTTCTCAGCTGGAGTAGGTGACCAGCCAATAATAGCAGAATACCCATGATGATTATGATGTAGTGACACAAACACAACTTTTGGTAATAGATACTTCTGTCAGAAGAATGGTATAATCTTAAGTGATTGCCCAATTTTTTCCAAGTTTCGCTTATTCCTATTCCATATCACAGATACGACTTTGATTTTTCAATTTTCTACACTTTTCAAAATTTTATTTGAGCGTCTTTTCATTGAAATGAGGAAGAATGTAAAAGTTCCTTCTAATTTTGTTACGAATGAAGATAGAGCAAAAATAATTCCAAGAGAAGTTTAAGGCATGGTGGTTCAGTGGTAGAGCGCTTACTTCTGATGCGTGGGGTCTCTGGTTTGATCCCCGACGAAGTAAGTTTATGGTTAACAATATAGTGTCCGTGGGTTTTCTCGGGGTACTCCTGTTCCCTTCCACATTCTCATTCCACCAATTCTTCCATCATCATTCGCTTACTTTAATCATCGTCTCCTTGAGCCTAAAGGGTGTAAACATGGGACGTTAAACTGAAGCATTTCATTGTCCCAATCTCCTCCTACGTTCTCATTCTATCAGTTTCAGAATCATTGACTGTCCCTAATCATCTCTCTTTAGCTTACAAGGCATAATTATGGGACGTGAAGCTAGAAATTTCATTTTATGAGCTCATTTAAGAACTTTGACAATCTAAATATGGCGGCTTTAAAGATGTCTCTCTGGTTCTTATCTGTTCTATTATTTTTGCCCCTCTTCCATGTCACCCACAGGTTTTAGTTTTGTGTTTTTGACACCGTTCCAATTTTATTTGACTATTTCAAACCAGTTTTGGACCACCCGGTATATTGTAAAATCTGGATATACTTCTGTATACGGTTCGTTGGCTTCTTCTTGTCTCACAAGTGCTCTGTATTGCCACTTTCTGTTCCTACACACACAATTTCTCGTATATCGCATTATTTCCTTTGTAACTAAAAAAAGAAAAAAAAAACCTGGTAATGTGGCTTGTCTTCCTGTCACGAGAAATTGCGTATTTTAAATCTCTTTTATTTTTTTCTCATTTCTGAGCTACGGGCGCAGTGGAAGTTGTTTACCTGGAGGATAATTAAATGGGTGGTGAGTGATGAGTCACTATGCAACTAACCCGAGGTCTATTCCCGTCAGAGGCATTCAGGCGGGATAATTTCATTTAGCTAATATAGATGTAATAGCCCAGCAGAGAGACATGTAAACCAACTAACGCAAATAGACATATAAACTTGGGTTACACAAGGTTCTTGATCAATTAATAATAATAATAATAATAATAATAATAATAATAATAATAATAATAATAATAATAATAATAATAATAATAATAATAATAATAATAATAATATAGAACTATTACTACTACTACTACTAGTAATAATATCTTGCAAGGAATCTCCGCCTCCCCTGCAGCGAATAGTGTTCCTGCAAGTTTAAATTTGTGCAATCCAAATAAACGCAAAGACAAGCTGTATAAATTTGAAGCACTGATAAGTTAGTTAGGCAACCAAAACAACACCAATGATAAGTTGGATTACATAATTTAAATGGGATCATGATTGCAGAACGTGGGGCTCATAGGTGCTATGTGTTATGAAGCCATTTCCTTAATTGTAAAATATACTACAAGATAGGAAAATTCAGTATTGAATTAAAAAGGAAATCGCAAAAATAAATCCGTTATTCCCGAGAGGAGTAAGCCTTTTATGTAAAATAAAGAAATAAATAAATTTAATAAAAATAAAATACAGAATTTATATGTCTGTCTGTGTGCGGCTAGGAGACCAGACGAGTGGACCGTGAGTTAGCCAATTTTGGTCCCGGGTACCTTGGTCCAGGCCCCAAACCAAGACGAAGCGTTTTTTTTTTTTAAATTCGAATCAGGGAGGGGTCTCAGGGGGGCGTTTACCGAAACATGTAAAAGTAGTAAAAATGACCGATATTAGTGTCGAATTCATAGTTTTCGCGGTCTCTGAGATGAATGGTAATACTTCCAAATACAGCCCCCTTCCATGCGAAGAAAGAGTATTTCAGCTAGTAAATAATAAAAATACAAATAAAATAATAAATGATACCTTTTGCATCATTAGTTCCATGTGCTTAATACATATCAGCTAAATAAAAATAAAAATTCTTGTGGCCAGTCTCGTAACGCCAAGGGATTTACTTTTACAGTAGTTGTATTTTGTATTAAAAAAAAAACAGAATAATTAGGTGGTTTAATTTGAACAAATAAGTTAATTGTCAAATAGATTATGCATCTGATTAGGTTATTAAAGCTAAAAAGAGAGAAGAGGGGCAACTTATGACTAATCTATCCCTTGGCCGTGGTTTATGTGGTTTCCTGCATTTACAGAGCACAAAGATATAGGCTCAACTGTCAGTGACTTCGCACACATTCACTTCCATAACTGAAAGTACGCATCAAAATTGTGTATCTCAGACAGGGAGCTTTGAAGAAGTTTTAATTAACGTCTTTTTGGGAAAACACGAATGAGTACGCAGTACACTTAGTGGGTGTCGAACCTTAGTTCCCTCATTAATTCACGGAATTAACGACTATAACAATCCTACCTCGGGGCAAACGTATATAATCAAACATTTAGAAGATTAATACGCTCCCTTCCACACACGTGTTCCGTTGGTTCTTAGGAGAAGGGGCCTCAAGCAATGCATGATATGGTAGAGCATTAATTTGAACCAATGATCTCCCTATCACAAAGTGAAATCCCTTTTGCCATATTACCACAGCTGTTATTAGCCATAATCAAGGATTTGGCCTGAGGCTTCCCAGACGTTTACGTAACTCTCTGTTTCAGATGCAAAACTTCTCGTATTATCTCCCCATTAATGGCTGCAGATACTACTCCGAGGAACCACCTTGAGGCTTTCAACACATCTCACTTTGTGTAGCTATAAACAGATTATATTGTGTTTCCTGCCTTTTATCCATGTATAGACAACCCATTTTATTAAGCTCCCTTTCAAAGGTGAAATGAAAAGATAAACATCAGTATTTTACAATCGAACTCAGTTATATACAATCGTCGGTAATCCAGATAAACAGCTTCTATTTCCACAGAAATACGCGGCTTTCAAGTATTTTATTGAATTGTCACACACATGGACCTAGTATAAAATAGTAACTATTTGCAGTCAGCCATTTGGGAGCTTTGGACTGAAAAAAAAAAAATATGATGGATATCACAATTATTCCAATTTATACTAGAAATATCAGTTGTTGCAATTTATGCTGGAAATCTGAATTGTTTCAGTTTATGCTGGATATCTCAGTTCTTCCAATTTATGCTAGAAATCTGAATTGTTTTAATTTATGTTGGAAATCTCAATTGTTCCAATTTATGCTAGAAATCTCAATTGTTCTCAATTATATTTGAAATCAATTGTTCCAATTTATGCTAGAAATGTCAATTGTTCCAATTTATGCTAGAAATCTCAATTGATTCAAATTATGCTGGAAATCTCAATTGTTCCAATTTATGCTGAAAATCTCAATTGTTCCAATTTATGCTGGAAACCTCAATTATTTTAGTTTATCCTGTAAATCTTAATTGTTCCACTTATGCTGGAAATTTCAATTGTTCTAAATTATGCTGGAAATCTCAATTGGTCCACTTATGCTGGAAGTTTTAATTGTTCCAAATTATGCTGGAAATCTCAATTGTTCCGATTTATGCTGGAAATTTAAATTGTTTCCAATTATGTTTTATATCAGTTGTTCCAATTTATGCTAGAAATGTCAATTGTTCCAATTTATGCTAGAAATCTCAATTGATTCAAATTATGCTGGAAATCTCAATTGTTCCAATTTATGCTAGAAATGTCAATTGTTCCAATTTATGCTAGAAATCTCAATTGTTTCCAATTATGTTGGAAATCTAAATTGTTCCAATTTATGCTGGAAATCTCAATTGTTCCCATTTATGCTGGAAATCTCAATTATTCCAGTTTATCCTGTAGAAATCAATTGTTCCACTTATGCTGCACATTTCAGTTGTTCCAATTTATGCTGGAAATCTAAATTTTTCTGGAAAAAACTTATAAAATATGATTTTGCATTCTTGTGGAATACCAAGATTATAAAGAACAGTGGGTGTATTAACATAGGCTCCTAACCACGACGGGAGCACAGATCGTCTCTCGAGATCAGCTTTCGTGGTATAGGCCGTTCCCCATTAAACTATCTGGCCGCCAGGAGAGTTAAATTCCAGGCTATGCCACGTGTTCTAACTTTTTATAAAATATGAAATTGTAAGTTTTTCAGAGTAACATTCTTTGAGAATTATACTAAATTTGCATTTCTTTTTGTATGTTGTATGAGAATTTCATCTGTCATCCAATCACTTGAGGCATACTCTTAAAATATTCTATTGGATTTAGTCATCTAAGATGAGCAGTCCTGACTTGAAATATCGTAATTTTTTATGCTGAGAATCAGAATGTGGTACATGATGTATAATACTTCCAAATTTACAATATTATAAGAGTCAACGATGTTACATACAGTATAACCCCGAATTACTTATTTATTCTTAACTTTTTCACTAATGTGGGTGTGGAGAAGAATGAAGAGAATTAACTGGGTCGAGCTGAAAACGAATGAGAGGTTGTTAGAAATGGTGGGAGAGAAAAGAAGAATTTTGGATATTATTAAGAAGAGGAAGAGAAACTGGTTGAAACATTGCGTAAAAAGGAATTGTATCATGAGGAACGTGCTGAAGGGTATGATGACAAGAAAGAGAGAGAGAGAGAGGGCGAAGGAGACTACTCTATTACTGAACCACCGCGACCCTGGTAAAACAATAAGTCCTAATACCTACACGTTACACATGTTCTATTCCACAATCTCTCTTATTAATATAAACTCTGAAACTTTAGACTTAGCGTTGGTTTATCTAACGGGAAAGTTTGAAGAAATCATAGGCCTATTTCATGTTTTGCTTTTGATTATGTCCTGTTTTTGATTTTTTTTTTTAAAAAAAGAAAAAATAGTTTTCTACATTTGGGTAAAAAATGGTTTTCTATGTGACGTAAATTAAGTGTACTTTACATAAAAAAAAACAAAACATAATGAATAAATGGCCTATCATGTTGCAATGGTGTGAACAGACTTTGGGCGAGATGGCTGAAGTCTAGGTTTAATATAGAAGAGACTATGTAGATTCTATATTCGTAAAGCAAATTGTCCTAAATCGGATGGAACATAGTAAAAATAAAAAAGCACGAATCATTAATATTAATGGAAAATCAATGGAAAACAAATAATTTCTTCACTTATCTCAAAAACCAAAAGAGGGAGATGGCTGAAATTCAGTTAAAATATAGAAGAGACTATGTAGATTCTACATTTAAAAAAGAAACTGTCCTAAAATAGATGGAACAAAGTCAAAAAATCACAAAACAGGAACATTAATATCAATGAAAAATCAGTGAAAAAAACTGAAGTCGTCCACATATCTTAAAAACTATAATAAACAGATGGCTAATTGAAAGGTTATTACAAAGACATAACAAAGAGCTTAAAAACGATGTATAGCACGTAAGATAAATATGGATAGGACATTGTCAAAAGTCAAATTGTTTGAGTTAAATCAATAACAATGATAAAGTATATGCATCTTTTTCGAATTACATAGGGCGCCCCAGCCGGTGGTACATGTTTGGAATATCCAGACTCAATTTAACATGCAACTTGACTTTTGACCTGTTCACGTGACACAGTCTAGTGCTTATGGCAAATCGTATCGGCCCATTCCTTGCCAACCCTGAACGTTATCAGTTGCTTCCAATAAGGTCTCATAAAGTGTCTAAAAAATGATACTACAACATGTTTAAAAATCATGTGTAAACATTTAATGCGGAATCATTAAAAAGCAGACAATAATTAACTATTTTAAAGAAAGTAAAGTGTCCCACGAGAAAGTAAACGCTAATGAACTTATTGAAGAAAAGCTACGTATCCCTTTATCGTAGGCAACCAACAATACTTTGCTGTTTTACAGGTTGTATAGAAACTAGGGAGCGTCGTGGATTTTATAATTCAGTACGTTAAAGTCAGTCACCATTATCCGTGAATATGCTAACAGATTGGCTCCGTTTCTGAGATAATTTCTCTAGCTATCTATTGCTAGAAGCAGAATTGAGAATTCACTTTCGCTGAACTGATATTGTGTAGAGTAGACTAATGTTACTATTTTATAAGGCCCACTAACGTCATCCTAATGAAAGACACGGTACACTGCACTAAACTTTCTCGTTCCGATTTCTTTAATTAAACCATTTGATGCTATAATTATTGCTGTACTAGACTTATCAAATGCTTCGTGTGGAGTATTGTACTGTATGGGACAGATACGTGGACATTACGTACAAATCATAAAAAAAAAAAACACTAGAAGTTTTCGAAATGTGAGTATTGAGAAGAATAGAGAGAAATAGTTGGGTCGAGCGGAAGACAAATGAGAGAGCCCTAGACATGGTGGAGGACAAAAGAACAGTTTTAGATATTATTGAGAAGATTAAGAGAAACTGGTTGAGACATTGGCTGAGAACGAATTGTATTATGAGGTATATGCAAGAAAGTATGGTGGCAGGAAAGAGAGGGAGAGGGCAAAGGAGACTACAATTGATGAACGATATCAAAAGAGACGACCATACGTAAACACGGAGAAGTTAACGGGAAACCGCGGAGCATGCGGGCTTCTCAGTTGCAGCAAGTGGCTTACCAATAGTGACAGAATACCTATGATAATTATACTGTATGGGTCAGAAAGATGGACACGAAAAACGACTGGAAGCTTTTGAAATGTGGGTGTGGAGAAGAATGTAGGGAGATGACTGGGTCGAACGAAAAATGAATGAGAGAGTGTTAGAAATGGTAGGGGAGAAGAGAACGGCTTTATATATTACTGAGAAGAGGAAGAAAAACTGGTTGGGAGATTGGCTAAAAAGGAACTGTATCATAAGGGATGTACTAGAGGTTATGGTGGCAGGAAAGAGACGGAGATGGCGAAGGAGACTGCAATTAACCCTTTGTCCGCCATGAGGCATCAACGCTATGTCTCACTGTTTTTTTATAAATTTGTGCCGCGTGGCACTTATGGATACCTCTCACTTTTTTGTTTTCCAAGATTGTGCACATGCAATACGCAGAATCGGTCCAAATAAAACGAGAAAAATTAAAATTACGTTTTGGCCCCACGGATATAGTTTTTGCTAATACATTGTGGCAGTTAAAGGGTTAATGTACAATATGAAAACAGAAAAATCGTACGTGAAGACGAAGAGGTTATTGGAAGATGTTGAAGCATGGAAGCTTCTCAGTTGCGGCAAGTGACTTACCAATAATGGCAGAATACCAATGATG
Organism: Thermobia domestica; assembly: GCF_964235325.1. Lineage (NCBI taxonomy): Eukaryota > Metazoa > Arthropoda > Insecta > Zygentoma > Lepismatidae > Thermobia > Thermobia domestica. Next base: position 347,942,227 of record NC_137456.1, on the reverse strand, counting down.
ATGATGATGATATAGTTTGCCGAATTGGAATATCCCTAAGAAGTAAAGACGACAAGCCTTCAAACTAGAAAAATAATACTAAGGGACAGTATGACTTTTACGATGAACATAAAGATACGTTTAAAAGGAGAAAATGCTGGATCAATTCTGTTCTCATGTCCTACTTTGAAAGCAATAACGACAAACGTTAATACTTTCTATCTGCAGGCAATTCAAATATATGGAACAGTATTTTCAATATATAAAATACGAAAGACTCGCAAAACTAGAAGTGAACGTTTTTCGTCCAGACAAATGTAGATTTTTCAAATATAAACAAAGCATCAAATTCTCTCATTCGGCAACATTCTCACCATGTGTATGTGTTTGTGTTTTTAAACATACAGTTGAACAGCCCAGGGGAGCACTTAAGCTTGCAGTGCAAGTAGCATTTCGTCCATCACTGTCACAATATAAATAATACCAAATGTTGCAGTTTACACAAAGGATCCATTATTTACTTTTCACCTAGGGGCTTTAGGGTATCGAGAAATGACATAAAATTACCTTCACACACTATATAGAGTACATTCGTTATTTTAACCTTTCTCCGTAAACGCTCAATTCTTCTTTTTTGAAATCACAATATATATAGACGTAATCGATATTCTAGTTAATGCTTCTAAGCGGAGGATTAATTACCGAAAAGAACTTCCATATTTTGTACTTAAAACCCTTCAAATTAGTCTTATCGATGATTAACCAAATTACGATTATTTAAGAACTATAGAGTTGAATTATAAAGGTAACCAAGAAAGTTCTGTCGCTTTTCCACCCACGATCTTCAAATATCGATATGTCACCTAAGACGTATCTGGAAGGTCAAAAATAGTCCCCATCAGCATCGACGATCTTCCGCTAATTTTTAGAAGGTCATGGATTCCATCGCGGTAGAACTGGTGGGCAGTGAAGCGAAGAAGATATCAAGTGCATTTTGCACTTCTACTAAGGATTTGCACTGATCCTCTAAGGTTATTGTCCAAGGACTGGAACAGGTGATACTCGGACGGTGCAATGTCCGGGGAGAATGCCGTATGGAATAGTGTTTCCCATTCAAGGCTTAGAATGGTGTTCCGGTCATCGTAGCCACGTTGGGCTTAACGTTGTTCTGTAACAAGAGGACATCTTTGCGTTTCAGAAGTGCTGGCTCCAGAGTGTTGAGTTTTTCTTTTACACAGCTCAACTGCTGAAGTACACAGTTGTATTGATGCTCTGACCAGCTGGTAGCAGTTCCCGATGCACGATGCTGCGAGTAGTCCACCAAACACAGGAGGATCTTCTTCTGGTGCAGTGCTGGTTTCGGCTGTTTTGGAACCGATTCATGGGGTGCTAATCAATGATGACGGCGCTATGGAGCTTCGTACAGGACTCACTTCTCATCACATGTTAACACCCTGTCCAGAAATGGGTCCTTCGTCAGACGAGACCGCAAAGAAATACAGGCGTCTGCTCGCTTTGGCTTCTGGCCGGAGTCAAATCATGTGGGACCCATCGATCCAGCTTGTAGTGGTTCCCAAGTTGATGGAGGTGCAGCCGAATGGTTTCTCCACTGATTGTAGTCCCAGTTCCTCACATATCTGGCCACTGTCCGCCTCAATTGCTGCCTGAAGATCTTCATTTTGTACATGTGTTGGTCTTCCGGTACGTGGTGCGTCTTCAGTGTTTCGTCACCGTTTTTAAACTTGCTAAACCACCACTGCACTATTCGCGTAGTCACGACACCCTCACCAAAGGCCTGGTATCCGCCCTCCGTTGCAGCAGCGTTTGATCCCAGTTTGAACACGTACAACATACACGCCCTTATGGTACTCTGTGGAGGTCCTATGTTCACTCTGTCCTTACGCAAGTTTACGGTGTAACTGAACTGCCACAACCAGGTAGTATGTTGGATATACCCACTCCAACAACTGACCAACGCCTTATCTCCATCCGCATTCATCTCACAGTGTGAGGACCGATTGAACACAGACCTATACAGAAAGCGACAGAACTTTCTTGGTTACTTTTAAAGTAATGTTCGTTAGTTATTCATATCATGAGACGATTAGCATGACTTTAGAATCATTTCAACCATATTTGATTTTGCAGAAAAGCCCTGATGAAATTTTACATACTCACACACACACAACTTTTCTTTCTCAGCGTAATGAAACATAAAATTATCTTCCGGTTCCTGAGAGACTCTATTTAACAGTGTTATGCTGTCAAGTGTGAAGGTTATGTAGGTGTCTATATTGATACGTAGTTTTGCCTATAATTTTAGAGGATATATGAATTTAATGAGTTTTCAATACCTTTATGAGTTATTTTTATTTTAGGAGCGGATGTTAAATCTCAAAAACAAGATTATCGTCTTTTTCCAATATAATAAGATAGGTTCGTTGGGTAAATTAATGGGATATCCTCTAAAGAAGAAAAGAGTATGATAGAATTTCTGTTAAAAGTCTTCATCCCGGCGAAATTAAAATACCGCTAATTTTACAGTAATTATATGATATCTTCAAATAGATAAAAGATAATCGAAATGTGGAACAAGAGCGCCCTAGACAATATTATTTTGCATGACAAACCGTTATCACGACTCACTTATCTGCTTTCGATTTCGAGCCATTTTGAAAATCGGCATTTATTTTCGCGTTTCTAAACAGCTGAAAACGGAAAGCCACTAGGTGACTTATGATAACGGTACCTGACGCAAAATAATATTGTCTAGGGAGCTCTTGTTCCATATTTCAATTATCTTTTATCTATTTGAAGATATCACATAATTACTGTAAAATTAGCGGTATTTTAATTTCGCCGGGATGAAGACTCTTAAGCATATAATTGTAATTTCCTCTATTTACTGAAGCGATAGAATGTCTATAAATCAAGTCAACATTTCTCTGTCGTTTATCTGCCTATTTCATTATAATGTCTGCCAAATTGATCTGATTTCAACGAAAGTTTGTCTTAATATTATGGTCACTATATTGTGCAACAGCGGACCCGGGCTATGAAGTAAGTATTAAGTTTCTTCATAAGAAAGGAGCCGAGGCGATTGGAAGTTCTAAGTGGTCATCAAGGTTTACCCTTATGGGCTTCTTACATTAAACATTAGTCTCAATAAAGAGAGAAAAAATCAAATTCAGCTGAATTGTTGTCACCATTATACGGTACTTAAGAATATCAAACAGGTATAGTTTACGCATATAGTTAATTATACATGGAGTTTTCAGCCTAAGGAAATGAAATGAAATGAAATCTTTGAGTTTTACGTCCCACGGCATCCGTGTGGGCTAAAGGAGACGGTGATGATAAGAAATGAATAAAGTGGTGGAATAAAGAAAGTGGGAGGAAACGGGAGAACCGCGTGAAAAACCACACACACACGATGTTTGTGCTCCACAAAGTTCACTTGGCGCGAGCTGGGATCGAACCAGTGAGCCCACATACCAGAACTGAACGCTCTACTACTGAGCCACCGCGGTCCTTTTTCAACCTAAGTGTGAAGCATGGGGGTCGCAAAGGAAGCTGAAAAATATACAATTATTAATTGTAGTAACGGAAGAAAATAACAAGTATTTCGAATTTGTAATTTTGATAGTTGTGTTTGTATTTCTATTCTTATTGTCAGACTGTTAGTCCTGTTCCTAGATAAGGCTTACAGACATGTATATACAACCGTAAGCGATAAGCAGTAATAATCAGAAAGCTTATTACAAACCGGAAATTACTTACCGGGATCGCTGGCTAGAGGATATTACAAAAGCGGGGTCGTGACATGATATATGTTGGGAAAGGCTGGAATAAATTTTAATAGCTGTATACATGTATTATATAAAATATTTTGATAGGCTTTAAGTATTTTTTTAAATATACATCTTCTTTTGTTAATATTTATATAAAAATGTGGCAGTATCACAGTGTACACCACACGAAGAAGTTTGGTTTGGTTGTGGTTAACCAAACCCGTTAACAAGCTAAATTTCACCAAAACTAGGGTAAATATAGTATAATACTTGAAACGAAATGAAATACACTTTGAGATGAATTAATATGCTATGACATTTGAAAAAAAATACTTAAGTCTTTAAATTTGTCGAGTAGAAAGTAAGTTAGATTCATTTTACGAACAATTAGAATTTTGCATCCTGAACATTATATTAACCCGCTTATCTCAGCAGAACTGCGGGTGGTCTATCTACCAAGCATGATATCCGTAATTACTCCCACTAGAAAACATGAGGAACGTATCTTTGTTTGTCCACATTTTGGGATCAGCTCCCTCAACGAACCATTGAGCCTGTACATCCTGCTGAAAATTAATGGTGACCCATCAAGTAGTTCTTGAGACTTCTTGTCTCCTGGTTGGTCAAATGGATAGCCAGAATACATATATAGGGTGTTTCAAAACAACACCGACAATGTTTGGGAGGTAATTACTGACACCAAGATCAGACAAAAAGTATAGACCAACCTTGGTGCACAAATGCTTCTTTTCGGAGCTATAGGCTGCCGAAAACATGAAAAAAAAAAAAAAGAACTTTCATAGCTCCACTACTATGGGACCTACCGTAGTCGGGTCAAGACTTCACTTAGGAATTAGTATGTATCCTATCCAAATATCCATGTTTAAGAATCCTAAGGTACTCACGCATCAATTTTTATAGAGGGAGTTTTGCTACGGGCACATAATTTGTAGTACTCATCAACTACCTCTATAAAAATGGTTGCGAAAGTACCACAGGATTGTGAAATATGGATATTTGGATATGGCATACACTAGTTCCTAAGTGAAGTCTTGACCCGACTACGGTAGGTCCCATAGTTTTGGAGGTATGGACCTTTAAAGTTCATTTTTTCATGTTTTCGGCAACCTATAACTCCGAAAAAGAAACATTTGTACACTCAGATTGGTCTATATTTTTTGTTTTATCTTGATGCTAGGAATCAGCTCCCAAACGTTGTCGGTGTTGTTTTGAAACACCCTGTATATAAAGCAGTTTTTGATAAACAAGATTCCTTAATTAAGGAAATATTAATTAATTTATTACTAAAGGAGATAAGAGTACGGTGACCCGTAAAGGGGTACCCGCTTTAGAAAAGTTTGAGAACCGCTGCTCTAAAGGAAGCGTGTCCTACAGTCTTTGTATCGCTTTCCTTGGAGTATCTGATGAAGATTCACTTGTTTCCCATCTGGTACATGTTTCAGCTTCACTTTCATTGTATTTTTGTGTGGCGCTGTTGTCGTCGTGCCCTGCTGAGTAAGTGGCACAGCGACGTCTCTCGCAGCCAGGGCTACTGAACTAATTCAACTCTCCTCTCCACAGACAACAAATTTGTTTCCAGTTTTTTTCCTCTTCTTTTTTTCCTGTGTTGTGAGCTTAGCTATGAGGAAGGAAGCATAACAAACTGTTACCCGTTTATCTATGGCAAAGTTCCACAAACGGTGTGTGCATGGAGAATAGCCGTCGCGGCCGATGAATGGAATTAAGATTTCTTTGTATCCTTGTACCATGATCGCGTAGAGAAGACAGGAACAAATTTTCTGAACATGAGACAGACCTTGCATGAGTAAGTTCTCTTTATAGTTTATTAACAAAAGGGAATTCCAGAGATTTGAAAAAAAAAAAAAAAAAAAACAATTTCTCACCAGAAAGAACATATCAAAAATATCTATGATAATAATAACTGACATGAAACTTCGAAGGGTTTGGATAGACCACCCGATGATTTTATTTATTTACTGGCGTCAATTACCTAGGTTATATTTTTATTAAGTATTCTGCCTTTCGGCAGGTCCTGGGACTAATGAGGATTTTTTTTTTTTTTTTCAATTTTAGATTTTGGCCTGGAAATGTTTCTTCCACTTTTATGGATCTTCAACTTCCTTTTCTAACTCCCAATATTTTCTCCTATCTTTCAAATCATCGATCAACTGTGTTCTTCTTCTTCCTATTCCTCGCTTCCCTTCCATCTTTCCTTCTATGGCGGTGTGAAGAAGACAATTTCTTCGAAAGATGTGTCCAATCCAATTGGCCTTTCTACGAAGGATGGTGGCTAGAAGTGTCCTCTTTTCTTCTATCCGTTTTAAAACATCTTCCTTTGTTGCTCTCTCTGTCCATTTTATCTTCTCCATCTTCCTCCAACACCACATTTCGAAGCTCTATAAATATTTCTTCTCTAACTTCCGTAAAGTCCAAATCTCTGAACCATACAGTCCAATGCTCCATATATAGCACTTGACCAACTTCTTCTTAAGTCCAATATTGAGCATGCTAGTAGAGAGTGATCTTTTCTTGTTGAATGCTTCTTTAGCTATGGCAATTCTTGACCTGATCTCTTTGGTGCAGTAAGCGTCTCTCGTCAAAATACGTACTTCCCAGATACTTGAAATTATCGATCTCTTGAAGTTCTCTTTGTTCTACTCTGATCCGTAAGGGCGTGTTTCCACGGGATATTCTCATGACTTTCGACTTTTTGATGTTAATTTCCATTCCATACAGTTTTCCAGCGTCAACTATTTTGTCAATCATGTCCTGTAGTCCTCCTTCGGTTTTAGCTATTATAACCGTATCATCTCCGTACCTGATCTTGTTAATGATCTGCCCTCCAATCTTGAAATCTCCAATTCCCACTAATGCTTCCTTCATTAAACATTCACTGTAAATGTTGAATAATTGGGGCGACAAACTACATCCTTGTCTGACTCCTCTTGCGATCTCCACATTATTGGTTTCTCCTTCCTTCAAGCGCAACTTCACTCGTTGTCCTGTGTACAAAAATAAGAAAAAAAATACTGTAGTAATATCTTCTGTTAGTCAATCACTTTTTACTATTATTGAATCGCTTTCTGATATCGGCCATTTTCAATAATATTTTTCATATATTCTCCTCCCCCTCCCCAAGTTGCGGGATTGAATTTGGATTTAAACGGCATCGGAAGTGTCCCTGTTCATCTCAGCGACCCCGAAAACTATGAATTCGACACTAATATCGGGCATTTTCGATCATTTTTATATATATATCTTTCCCTCCTCGTCTCCCTTCTCTAACTTCACCGTCAAAGTGAGATGATAGAAACCATCCCAGGCCCAAACACTCATCCAGTGGCGGCGATTTGACGTTAAAAGTGTAGGGGGGGGGGGTAAGACATGATCTGAATATTTGTATATCAATGTTAGTTTCCCTGATTCATGCTAACACTTTGACGGAAGATTGTATAACAAATAGGATACTATCTTTTTCAGTTAAAATACCGTGTATCGAATTTGATATTTTATTAAGTAAATTGACAAGAGCAGCGCAAGTTGGTACTATCCCTTTGTACTCTTAAATAACGAAGATGTAAAAAGAGATTTGACTCCTTGCTCATGAACATCTTAAAATTCTGTCTGATGTTCGTTGCCATTAGATGCAGTTTTTACTTTCTTGGAATACATCAGGACTCAACAATACTTAGAATCACTCCACACACCAGTTATACAAAATAATCCTAAAACCTAGAATTATGTTGAATTCACTAAATTTAATTGTATATACACTCATATACCCCTAAACACACCACTCCACTCGTATATTACACTGCAAAACAATGGAAAAGTAGAAGTTGTTTCTTATTATTCTGTTTTTAGTCAATATTCCTTACTATTAAAAAAAAAAAAAAAAAAACATTTTAGGAACTGTCAATTTTTGTGCAATTAAAGAATAACTTGTGAAAGACTTCTCCTTTTTTTTGCGAAATATCATCTCAATTAGTTTTAAAACGGCTGATTAGCATATCGAACCCTTGTAAGAAGAAGTGAAAGTACGCTGGAATTATAGCGCTCCGATAGGTTAATTTTTGGGCCATTTTCTGTGGCAATTAAAACACAATTCCTGTAGCTTTCTTGACTCCACAGAAAAACAACCAATACGTACTCACGCACCGGCAAATATTATATGACATCATTTTTTCTATGAATCAATAATACATACAATAACTTTACATTTCGAAATTAATCTGTATACATTAATGTGTCACTTCAAAAAAAGTGGGAGTGGCAACTGCCCCCCTTTGCCCCCTAATCGCCGCCCATGCTCTCATCTATGTTGAAAGTTTGATCGAGATTGGTCGGGTGGTACAAGAGTTAGTCACATAGCCACTTTCATTCGTATAGATAGGTTTACTTCACAAACTTCCTTATACAAATCTTAGAAACCACTTTTAAACTGGAGCTCCATCGTGACTACATGGTTAGCGTCCGCGCTTTTGGCGTAGGAGACCCGGGTTCGATTCCCGCCAGGAGCTCATAAGGTTCGGATCCCACATTAAGCTCTAGATTCAGGTCACACACAGCAGCTCTAGTGCTGGAGCGAACACTAAACTCCAAATCAATCGATTTAAACTGGAATCACCAATAAAATTAATAGCAGTGGGAATGGAGCTGGAAAGAAGTCGACCAAGTCCTATATTATGTGTACCATCTCAACATTTTGCCTGATGGAACTACAGAGAAACCGTTGAAAATTCTCAGTCAGGATAGCTGGGAACCGGAATAGAACCCGGTATTTCCCGATTACAAGGCAAGAACAACAACCATTAGTCTACGCTCGTTCGTTCGAGAAATGTGTTGTCTGCACATCATTATTGTCCCGTCAGTGTTGCTATTGGTTTTCGTGAGCGGAGTCCACCATTTCTGTAAATCCAAAATTATCCTCCTGGTGCGACACTAAGCGTAACGAATTCTTTACTAAGAGGATGCGCCGCCAAAAACCTTTGAAAGGAGGAAGTGGAAGCTCCGCAAAAGAACTTGAAGCCTCCAATCGGTAATGAAATCATGTTTGTTAAACTAAGCGACATACGTAAGAATGGAAATTATTTGTAGTACTTGTGATAACGTAAGAAATGGTCACCTATTGTCATATCGAATCTATCTTTTGTAAATTGCATAATAAAAAATCTAAAATTCGAGTTAGAATTTCAATTTATAGTTTTGTAGAATATCTTAAGATTTTACTCCGAGGGTTAAAACTCCCATTACTTAGAACTACACCTAGGAAAAGCACTGGCTACAGGATCTCCGGATCTACATTTAATTCTTTTGATCGTTATTCTGCCTCCCTTGGAATCGGTATTTTGCCTCCCTTGGAGTTGTTATTTTGCCTCCCTTGGAGTTGTTATTTTGCCTCCCTTGGAGTTGTTATTTTGCCTCCCTTGGAATCGTTATTTTGCCTCCCTTGGAATCGTTATTTTGCCTCCCTTGGAATCGTTATTTTGCCTCCCTTGGAATCGGTATTTTGCATCCTTTGGAATTGTTATTTTGCCTCCCTTGGAGTTGTTATTTTGCCTCCCTTGGAATTGGTATTTTGCCTCCCTTGGAGTTGTTATTTTGCCTCCCTTGGAATCGGTATTTTGCCTCCCTTGGAGTTATTATTTTGCCTCCCTTGGAATCGGTATTTTGCCTCCCTTGGAGTTGTTATTTTGCCTCCCTTGGAATCGTTATTTTGCCTCCCTTGGAGTTGTTATTTTGCCTCCCTTGGAATCGTTATTTTGCCTCCCTTGGAATCGTTATTTTGCATCCTTTGGAATTGTTATTTTGCCTCCCTTGGAATCGTTATTTTGCCTCCCTTAGAATCGTTATTTTGCCTCCCTTGGAATCGGTATTTTGCATCCTTTGGAATTGTTATTTTGCCTCCCTTGGAATCGTGATTTTGCCTCCCTTGAAGTTGTTATTTTGCCTCCACTGGTTAAAGGTATAGAATAGGAGCAGGGGCGCATCCACGGGGTACACCGACTCTAGGCTTCCCAAAACTTCGTAACTCATATACTCTTTCAATAAAACTACATATGTATATTTTAACAGAAAAATGATTGATGTAACATGAAAATTTGATCTTACGCTCTTCATCTGTACTCTTTTTCCTTATAAAGACAATCTAGTTCTATAACTTTTTTCTGAAAATATAGGTGGAAGTATAGGTGGAATTACTTATTCTATTTTCGGGTGCAGAATATCTGTTCAATACTACATGGACGTAGTGGCTTATAGCATTTATACCCCCCCTCCCCAAAAAGCTTGTTTCCCTTTCAACAAAAAAGTTCTGGGGACGCGCCTGGACATAACTTCATCAATGTGTGTATTTGTTTATCTTTTTGTTTAATAAATATAAAATCGTCATTTATGAAATCGAAAACAATTGTTGATTTTTTTTTTTTTTTTTTTTTGAGGAAATTTTTTCGTCCTATTGTTGACGAAAGCTTGCAACCTGCTCGTTTGCATATGTTGTCTTTCCTGGAAGAGAAAAATAGTTTTAAAAACGGTTGACGTTTATAGCGAATTTTTCTTTCTCAGCCTGTTGCCGTAAAGGCTGATAAATGGGAAGCATTGAGCTTATCACTTGTTGACGCCGTTGTGTAATACACTGTTTCGGTGGCGTTTCATTGAATTTTCCGGCGAACGCCGCGCCATCTATACATTTCCATTTTAACGGGAGGCTTCTTTTGTTATTTTGATGCATTGAGAAGTGCTCTAACAAATCCTTTTCTTCTTCCTCCTCCTCCTTTTCGTGTATTCGCTTGCAGTGTTAGCAAATACTGAGAGACAGAGAGGTAACAGTGTGTGCAGACGCAAAACCATTCTTTCTCCATGCTTCATCCATGAAAGAACCAAGAGACAGAATTTTTCGTCTGAATAGTCTCGTGAAAGGAATCTGCTCTGTACTTTGTCAACCGAATATCGTGTGACGTTTTAGTTCTCACGTTTTCACTTTGTATCCAGCCAAAACAATATAATACGACCAATGTTTCTGTCTGTATGCACTGGATGGCAGAAAAGATTGGAACAAAAGAGGGGAAACCTAATGGATATTGCAAAGTTCATTGAAAACTGAAGTTGAATCCTTGCAGGTGACGTTTATATCTTTTATTTTGCCATGTCCCACGCACAGTTTCTCAAAAGAACAAGAGCTGTTCCAGAGCGCTGAACACGTATTGAGTTGAGATATGTAATGAATGGAGCTGGATTAGGGCCATTCTCCACAATTCCTTTGCACTTAACTTTATCGGTTCCTTGTTCATCTACAGAACGTGAATGCGCATTCAAAGATCTGGTTTCTGCACGTGTTGCTTCAAAATAAAGACTTTTTATAATATTAATTAAAATGCTCAATAGACCAGACTCGCCAAAGAAAAAGTGAAATGAAATCTTTGTGTTTTACGTCTCACGGTTATGCCGGCTAGGCTAAAAGGGACGGTGTTTTATGAGAAATGAATGAAATGGTGGAATGAAGAAAGTGGGAGAACCCCGAGAAAACCCACGCTCACGGTGTTTGTCTACCACAAAGTTCACTTAGCGGGGGCTGGGATCGAACCCGGGACTCCAAGCACCAGAGGTGAACGCTCTACCACTGAGCCACCGCGGTCCCCTACTCGCCAAAGAAATTAATACAAAATGTGTATAATTTAAATTGTAAAAAACAAAAAAATGCTATATCTAGTTTGTCTTATTGTTATTTTATATAAGAAACTGTCTCAAACTGTGGTCCGCGTGCTCATATCCAAGGTATCCGAAACACATTTTAAATTCATTGAGCCGAGCTTATGGATTCACTGTGCGTTTCGTTTTCCATATAGAGCTCGCTCGTGGTTAAGCGGTTAGCGCACGCACCGTTGGCATGGGAGACCTGGGTTCAATTCCTGGCTGTAGCTCATGTTGCTCGGATCCCACGTTAAACTGTAGATCCACGTTTCATAGAGCCTCGCTGTTGAAAGGAACGCTACACTGAAAAATAAACGAACAAAACCGTTTTCCATTTACAGGGCAAGTCAAAATGATGGGTCCGATATTAGAAATTTATTCTGTGATATCTAATAACCATATGCTGTTGTAAAACACATCACAAGTGTTCTACGTAAGTATCTTGCGTAAACTAATATTAAGAAAATGGTTAATAGAAATTTGGATCAAACTGTAGCTTATAACAATATTTAACTGTTGAAGTATTGAAATATAAAATCATAGCAACGTAAAAATTAAAATTATACGACAATAATTGTACGACAACCCCCCCCCCCCCGAACTAGGCAGCTCTGAAGATAACGTTTGAAACGTCAGTCAAATAAGAAACACAGACAGAATATCAAAACTCTTATTTATTGAATTATAGACATCTCTGTGAAAATTAAGTGAAATATATATTAAATTTATATATTTGAAATGTACAGGGTTAGCATAAATGGTTCATTCATTTTGAAAAGGCTATATTTTCAAAAGTATTACAAAATCTTTGAGGTTTACGTCCGACGGTTATGCTGGCTAGGCTAAAGGAGATGGTGGAATGAAGAAAGTAGGAGGAAACTCATGCACATGGTGTTTGTCCACCACAGAGTTAACTTGGTGCGAGCTAGGATCGAACCAAGGACCCCATGCACCAGAGGTGAACGCTCTACCGCTGAACCACCGCGGCCCTTGAAAAGTATTACACGTACACATGAAAGATATATGAAAGAAACCACGAACTCACCAAGTTTATACACCGTCTACAAAAATTCAATTCGTGCCCCTTTGGTGACCGTCTACGAAAATTCAATTCGTGCCCCTTTGGTGACCGTCTACGAAAATTCAATTTGTGCCCCTTTGGTGACCGTCTACAAAAATTCAATTCGTGCCCCTTTGGTGACCGTCTACAAAAATTCAATTCGTTCTCCTTTGGTGACCATCTATAAAAATTCAATTCGTGCCCCTTTGGTGACCGTCTACAAAAATTCAATTCGTGCCCCTTTGGTGACCGTCTACAAAAATTCAATTCGTGCCCCTTTGGTGACCGTCTACAAAAATTCAATTTGTGTCCCTTTGGTGACCGTCTTCAAAAATTCAATTCGTGCCCCTTTGGTGACCGTCTACAAAAATTCAATTCGTGCCCCTTTGGTGACCGTCTACAAAAATTCAATTCGTGCCCCTTTGGTGACCGTCTACAAAAATTCAATTCGTTCTCCTTTGGTGACTGTCTATAAAAATTCAATTCGTGCCCCTTTGGTGACCGTCTACGAAAATTCAATTTGTGCCCCTTTGGTGACCGTCTACAAAAATTCAATTCGTGCCCCTTTGGTGACCGTCTACAAAAATTCAATTCGTGCCCCTTTGGTGACCGTCTACAAAAATTCAATTTGTGTCCCTTTGGTGACCGTCTTCAAAAATTCTATTCGTGCCCCTTTGGTGACCGTCTACAAAAATTCAATTCGTGCCCCTTTGGTGACGTCATTTTTCTTGCTTTCTCTCCATTTTCGATAGGCACTAACCTCGTACGTCTACACCCGATCGGAAAGATAATGGACTCGTGCTCCCACTTGAAATACACAATACAAACTTGGTGAGTTATATATATATAGTGGCGGATCCAGTATATGATCAAGGGAGGGGCTAAACCATAATTTGCCGTTTTATCCAGTGTAAAGTAGAATTGAAGCCCATTTTATCCAGTGTAAATCTGAGCGACAAGGGGTGCTATACCCTCCCTTGGATCCGCCCTTGTATATATATTCATGTATGTATGTGTGTAATACTTTTGAAAATATAGCCTTTTCAAAACGAATGAATGATTTATGCTAACCCAGTATTTGGTTCAGGTGCTGGATGGAAGTCGAACCGAGAACCAATCCAGAAACTGGTAATTGGAGTCCGTACGCCTATTGCTTCGATTACATTAAAATGACGATATAATTTCGTGATTGGTCGATGGGCCAAACAGGAAGATATCCATCTATTTTAGTGGTGACTTATGAGTCATCACTTGTGATTTGACTGGCAGGAAACAACGCTTCAAAATCTGCCAGCATAATATTTATATCTATTTATTTGAGTGTGTTATGCAAGAGTAGACAGTTTTTTAAATAGCCAAACTGCGATATGTTTTATAAATAAGTTGTCATAATATTCTGAGCTGCTCCAGCATCTTGCATTAGCAGGAAATCATTGTCTCAACCAAACACAAAACTCATTTTTAAAAAGAAATAATAATCTGTCTATTCAGAAATATACGGAAATACCAAGCTTTTGTCTCCGCGTACAATATTTATTTTTTTAAAATACCAACTTTCCCTCTGTTCAAAAAACTTGGAAAGTGTATTATCATAACGGATATTGATTGTGGCTGTACTTTTTAAACAGTGACTTAATTAAGTTCACCTATTTATTGTCTTCTATGAGAGAGAGAGAGAGAAGATTGCAGATAACAATGAATGCAATCTTCAGATCCCATAATTTTATAACAAAGAGAAATCGGAAGTCTAAAATGGGTTTGACACACGCTCGGTTGTTGTCTTACAATCGGAAAAAAGAAGAATTAATGAATAACTGAATGGTGAAAAGATTTCTGCTTTGAGGCAGATGTGTATTGAGACTTGTATTCTGGAGCAGATCCAGGAAGTTTTCCTATTCTCATAATGTTCTTAAGAGTCTTCATCCCGGCGAAATTAAAATACCTCTAATTTTACAGTAACTATGTGACATATTCAAGTAGATAAAAGATAATTGAAATATGGAACAAGAGCGCCCTAGACAATATTATTTTGCGTGAGGTACCGTTATCACAAGTCACCTAGTGGCTTTCCGTTTTCTGCTGTTTAGAAACGCGAAAATAAATGCCGGTTTTCAAAATGGTTCGAAATCGAAAGCAGATAAGTGAGTCGTGATAACGGTATCTCATGTAAAATTATATTGTCTAGGGCGCTCTTGTTCCACATTTCGATTATCTTTTATCTATTTCAAGATATCACATAATTATTGTAAAATTAGCGGTATTTTAATTTCGCTGGGATGAAAACTCTTAAACAGTTTAAAAGTTAACCACAGGTCTTTTGTTGTCAGCTCGTATCGTTCAATATGGTTGCCAGTCTCAAGTGTTAATGCCGAGAGATTATTTTCCAAGTATAGTATGATTGTTAGTGACATAACAAACTTAAAAGAAGAATTGGTAATGTCTTGCTGCAGATGAGGTTAGCGGAAGTGTTTAAATTTTTGCATTAATTTCTATATTTGAATCAATACATTAGCTAGAATGTGCACCTAATCAAGGTATGTCCTCATTTTTGTTGAGTTGAGTTGATTTTAGTTTAGCGTCCTGTTCAGCAGCGAGGCTATATGAGACGTGGACCTACTGATTAACGTGGAATCCAAACCACATGAGCTCCCGCCGGGAATCGAACCCCGGTGTCCCACGCCAAAGGCGCGTACGCTAACCGTTTAGCCATGAGGGAATTCTGTCCTCATATTTGTATTAGATATACACCTTACTACCAAAAATATACTATTTGCAAGTTCCATAACTTTTTTTGTAAAAAAAAAAAAAAAAAAAAAAAAAAAACTTGTGTTACATTTAAAATATAAATACGACATAAATGCGAAAATTGTGATAATTAATGCTACAAACTATCAAAATTGTTGCAAAAAAGTTTCGCCTCTAAATTTAAGGCATAAACTGTGTAGGAAATGAAGTGTTTCAATTGAATGTCACACGATTAGATATACCTTTTAGGCTGAGGAAGACAAATGATTAAAGCAAGTGAATGATAATGGTGGAATGAGAATTCGGGAGGAAATGAGAGCACCTGAGAAAACTCACATACACGATGTTGTCCACCACAAACTTACTTGGTCGGGGATCGAACCAGGGAGTTTACGCACCAGATGTAACCGCTTAACCATTGAGCCACCGTGAAAGCTGTTAATGATTCATATATAAATTCCTGCGCTGTATAGGAATTAGTTAAATTGAGAAATGTCATCTGGGGACACGGTGAAGAAAACGAAGTAATGTTGACATTCAGTGGCGGCGATTAGATGTTAAAAGTGGGGAGGGAGCCAAGACATGATCTGAGTATTTGTATATCAATGTTAGTTTTCCTGCTCGTTTCTAAAACTTTGTTTGACGAAAGGTTGTATAACTAATAGGATACTGTCTTTTTTCAGTTAAAACACCGTATATCATATTTTATTAAGTAAATTGACAAGAGCAAGGTAAGTAGGTACTAGCCCTTTGCAGTCTTAAGCAACGAAAGTGTAAGAAGAGATTTGATTCCTTGCTCATGAACGTCTTGAAATTCTGTCTGGAAAATTATGTGATCAGCTTATATAATAACAAATTTCCAAAACAAATAAATAGAAAGGATAATATTAGTCATAGTAATGAATAATGAGGTTTGTTTTGCAAAACCTATTTGAAACTGTGGATTAATAAACAGGGGTGCCCACAAGGGGGGGGCTATGACGCAAACTGCGTCATTGAAATATTTGGGGGGGGTAAAACTCTATATAAATATGTTTGAGGCGGTGTAAAAATTAATCGAAAAGTTTTTTCATGGAAGAACACCTACGGATAGACAATTGAGGGGGGGTGCGTCATGGACATAAGGGGAGGTGGGCACCACTGTAATAAACAACTTATATTTTTAATTCAGCACATGCCATTAAATATGTTATTACTCTTAGAAAATGAAAGACAGTAAATACTACAAACATTGCTACGATATTTAAAGAAATACGCAATTGCAATTTTAATTGCTTTGAACTGCAATTAAAACGCAATTCCTGTAGCTTTCATAACTCCACACCCACAGGAAGACAAATAACCAATACGTACTCATGCAACGGCAAATATTATATGGCACCATTTTTTTCCTATGAACTAGTAATACATACAAAAACTTTACATTTCCAAATGAAACTATGTACATTAAAGGGTTATTTCAAAAAAGTAGGGGGGGCAACTGTCCCCTCTTTCCCCTCTAATCGCCGCCCCTATTTACAATATAGTAAAGGCATGAACATGATATTTACTTAGTGTAAAATTTAGCAAAACGAACAGTATACCCGAACCAACTCAATTATTTCTGCCGTAAATTTACTGACGGTTACTTTTTTCTACATTCTGTGACGGAAAAGCAAAGAATTACTAAGCGTGTAATTAGGAACGAATGCTGCAGTTCTTGTGTCGTTTAATGTGTGTGGGTTGCAAACAGAGTGCAATTTTCAAAACATTATTCTGCAAGTATGAAAGCTGCATTTATTTGGTGACACCACAGAAGATAATTGAGAAGAACAGCATATTAAATTCTTCAGATGAGTTCATAGCATCATAAATACCACTCAAAAAGAAGATTAAGGGGTTTAGGCGAAAAAAAAGAACTAAAGTATATGTTCCCATTTTTCAAATGTGTTTTCCTGTACCATGTTCCGTTTTTTTATTTCTTTCTTTCCGTGTATGTTTTTCACACTCTTGTGCTAACGTAAAAATTTCCCCTACCGCCTGTTCCTTCTCATGACGGTGTACAAAATCTCGGAAATGGAGTGTGGATTTCATACGCACACATACATACACACACACACACATAAAGTAGTCGCTCTGAAATATGCATGTGTACCACATATTACATGGTTGTAACTCTAAGCACAACTTAATTGTGTTTGGCGCTTTTGTTCCCCCCGCTTGAAAACGATTTCGTTCGTGTGTTTGTTCTGTTGTAATCCCTTTTACATTTGGATTTAAAAATGAGAAATTTATACACTTCAATGGTTTAATGGCTTTAATTACAGAAAATCTCCAAAGGATAACATTCGTAGTATATTTCTTTCTAAGGCTTAAAACAGGATTGACTTAACAAAAAAATTAAAACAGCGAATTCAAAAGTATTTAGCAGGGAATGAGAATATAATGTGGTCCAGACGAGGTTAGTTATACGATTATGATTAATTTAGACACTTTTTATTTGGAAGGGGGGGTAAAAATCTACATGGAGATGCCGAGCAGCAAGAATTCTAAGAAGAGAGAGAGAAAAGCACAGGGCTCAATGGTCAAGCGTTCATCTCTTGTATGAGGAGTCTTTGTCTCGATTCCATTTCGTCTTCAATTATTTTATGTGTTAATAATTCGTTAGTTGTCGATTTTCTCTCAGGTAACGATAGTTCATTGGTGATAAATTATCTCAGGTCACGATAATTCATTCGTGGTCAGTTATTTCAGATAATAATAATTCGTTGGTGGTCTGTTATCTCAGGTGACGAAAATTCATTGGTGGTCAGTTATCTCTGGTGGTCTTAATACATTGGTGCTCAGTTCTCTTAGATGATGATAATATGTTGGCGTGAACTATCTCAAGTGATAATAATTCATTGTTGGGAAGTTATCTCAGGCAACAATAATTCATTGATGTCTGTTACCTCAGGTGATGATAATTCGTTGGTGTTCGTTATCTCAGGTAATAATAATTCGTTGGTTATGAATTCTTTAAGGTGATAATGATTCATTGGTTTAGTGATAATAATTCCTCAGTGGTCAGTTATCTTAAGTGATGATAATTTGTTGGGCTTCAGTTATCTCAGATGATGATAATTCATTGGCGTCAGTTATTTCAGGTGATGGTAATTTATTGGTTTTCAATTACCTCAGATAATAATTCGTTGGTCTTCAGTTATCTCAGATGACGATAATTGGTTGGTGTCAGTTATCTCAAGTGATGTTAATTCGTTGGTGTCAGTTATCTCAGGTGATAATAAATTGTTGGTCTCCAGTTATCTCAAATGATAATTCGTTGGTTTTCATTTGCCTCAGTGACGATAATTTGTTTTTCTTCATTAATCTCAAGTGATAACTTCTTGGTGGTCAGTTATATTAGATAATAATAATTTGTTGGTCTTCAGTTATCTCAGATGACAATAATTCGTTGGTTCAGTTATCTCAGGATGATATTTGTTGGTGGTCAGTTATCTCAGGTAACAATTATTCATTGATGGTCGGTTATATCTGCTAATGATAATTCGTTGATGTCAGTTATCTAAGATGATGATAATTGTTGGTGGTTAGTTACTTTAGGTAATAATCATTCGTTGGTCTTCAGTTATCTCAGATTATGATAATATCTTTGGTATTCAGTTATCTTGGGTGACAATAATTTGATTATCAAAGTAAAATGATAAAATCATGTTTGGACCAAGGTCTGTTATCACAACAACCTGATTATATGGATGTTTATTATGTAAGTTGATGTCAGGGCTGGACTTACCCTATCAAAAGGGCGGTTGTATATATTTTTAAAAGGACATAAAGGATGAGTATTATGCCATTTATAGGTGTCTGATGCTGTAAACTTATGTCTCATATCATGTATGTAACGACATTTTGAAATAAAGACATTTCAAACAAAAGTGCGGGTTAGTTTGATATTTGCTTACAGAAGACAGCCCCGGTAATGTGGCTGTAACTTTTGCCAAATCTTATATGAATTTTGAGAAAAGTTATCGAAGTTTCACAAAATGCGGATTATTTTGTGTATTATTACAGGAAAAATAATGTAAATATCCCAGGGAAATGTATTATTTTTTCTATTACTAAACATTTTTTGGAGAGGAAGCTTAGGGAGAGTGCTCCAAGCATTTGTGCAATTGTCTTGTGGGCTTATTTACTTCTCGTTGCGGTGTAAAATACAGGGTGGCCCAAAAGTAGGTTTACACCCCTGCATTGATCAAGTGTAACATTCTAGTTTCTGGATTAATTTGGTTCGACTGTTTCGGGCTTAAGTTATAAGTAAAAAGACGTTAAGAACAAATAATAAAGAAACTAGGTCTACCTGCTTGATAACAATAAAAAATATCAAATTCAGTACGAGACTGTGTATCTACTTTTGAGCCACCCTATACATTCTCATGTTTCTACATAACTGGCCCCGCGTAACGTCGTCGCTAACGCTCTCTCCTTTGGTGCTAGCGGTCCCCGGTTTGATTCCCGATGGGGACACTCGGTCGAAAAGATATAACAACTTTGCGGGCCAGCCATCCTAAGTGAAGCTTTTCGTCTTGTTTTTTTCTTTCATTCGCACCAGACAAATGCTGGGATGATACCTTACATCTTACATGCAGGTCCCAGGCCGATTCATTCCTTCTTCGGATAATGTGCTCGCCGAGGAACGTCATTCCTCATACGAGACGGACTTAAGGACATAAGTGTCGGCAATACTTAGAAATATGTATAAATCTATATATTAAAATGCTAAGTTTATTAAACTTTTTTTAGTATATGCTTGTGGTCAAGAAAAGTTTATATGTTTGTGGCCAATCTTTTTGACAGTGAGTTCCGGGAATCATAGGCTTTAGAAAGATACCGTTTTCACTGACTGATTGCAAATTTTTTGTAGATTTTTCAGTTGTAATTGAATATTTAAAAAATAAAACATGACCGTTATTTCTTTATTACATTTTTAGGGGTACATTGAAAGTGTTGAAATTAAAAAAAACATATCCTACGAGTTATACATTCCAACATCATATATTTGTATATAGGGGTTGTATATCTTTTCGGCGTTTGTTTCATGGACAAATGATAATGAAAAAAAAGGATCACCGTTTTTCCAGTTTAATATGAATCTTTATTGTTTGGAGTGTATTGCCCAATGAACACTATATATCACTGACATTATAAGTAATTGTGTGTGTAATGTATTTGTTATTACATACTCCATGCGACAACAAAGAAAACACTGATCATATGTGAATTAGAAACTCCAACCGGAAGTAGGCTAAAATCTTGCAAACTGTGGGAGATATTGAAAAAATAATCGAAAAAAAATCTCCACTTTATGGTACTCCTTCCCGATTTTTTTTTTTTTTAAATCAAGACGTCTTTCGCTTGTGTCTGTAAAGGGGCATGTACAGATGTTGTGAGGAATGGCAGGGAGATTCATGCTCATATGTGAATGATGCGCTGTGTAGAGAGCGCAGATTCCGATAGTAAATAAATAAAAAGTTTTTAACGTAAATTAATATTTCAATATCTTTTATGTACAAGTTTAGAAATTCTCGTTAGTTACATATTGAGCAATAAGGAATTACATCTGATGAAAAAATGGCGGATGTACAATTGAAAAACACAAAAAAATATGGTTGCGAAAATGTTACACAAGTTTAAATGTCATATAAGTATTGTGTTGTTAAATTTGTCAGTCAACTAAAGATTCCCCATCATCTATCTATCACTTCAAGGCTGACTTTGAAACAACAATACGTCGGTTCGTGACACATTACCTGCAGAGGATATATTCGTTGCATAATGGTAGAGGCGCTAGCAAGGGCACTTAACTTCTTTTTGTGCAGTGTAGATGGCTCACCGCTACTCTATCGTCACATAAAGTTCTTTTACGTAACAGCATCAAGGACATTCTTCTGCCCTTTATCACAGGCGAAATACATTAGCAAAGCAGACGTAATTACAGGAGACGTGCTACGATGGGGACAGTTTTGGGACCATAATACTTTTGCATGACAGGTAGAAAAGAGTCGCTCGGAAGTGTAAACAAATTGCCAACAATAATAACCATGCATGCTATCAAATTAAGGGACACGAAGCACCTTCCCTTTTCAACCTAATGGAAGCCTTTATTCTATTACGGAGGCATCAAGTATGCTTTCAGAATGTTTATCTTTGGAGCAGTAGCGTCATCTAGAAGTTACTTAGAAGAAGGCTTCGGCTAGATTTAAGTTTACACAGGTCAACTTTTCCGAATTTATGTAAGATATTTGTTATTCATTCAATTTGATTATTATAATAGTAAAATGATTTCATTTTGTCTTCATATAATTATGTTAAGAGACTAGTCATCCAATTCCCGGAATCAGCTGCAGAAGGAAATGTTTGCTTACCTATACACTACGAACTACTGTCGCGTACATAAGCTTCACCTTCATTTTTTCCTACAGTTTCAGACAAATACGGGGGTTGCATAAAAAGTAATGAAAATACTGTTACAATTCATACCTGACTTTATGTAGATAAGGACCTCTTACATTCTCTCAATGTAATCACTTCCCAATTCTTTCACCTTTTCCATCGCGTCCACACCGTTGTTATACCGTCAGCGATCTGTCGATGTCCAGTACGGATCGCTATATGTCACAGATTGATTGCTTCTCTTGTCGCATACTTTTTCCTGCGAATTTATTCCTTTATTTTGGCGAACAAGTCGTAATCGCAGAGGCTCATATCAGGTGAGTACGACGGATAAGCATTGGATGCACAACTGAAAAACGTCCAGCAACAGAGGATACGTGTAAAACGGGAAAGTGATCAAACTGAACGATATCAAGAAGAAAAGGGCGTCTTTGAATTAAATTTCAGAGTCTCTCTCGGGTGAAGGAGGATCAGTGTTTGATCACGATTTTGCGCTAATTTTGTTCGTAATTATAGTCTAATTATTTTCATGTCAAATAAACGGCTGCATTCCATTTCTATATGAAAATTCTTGTTATATTTGTATTATTTTGTATAGATAATTTTGTTTATAGACTGTTGTAAGGTCTTTTTTAGAAACGAAAAAGTAGTGCCAATATACTGTATATAAAAATAAAAGCAAAGTCACTATAAAAACATGCTAAAGAGATTAGGATTTAGGATTTAGATTTCTGGGCTTTCGGCATCTAAGGCCATTTAGCCCTTCACGATTTGAGGGATGACGTTTCTCGGCGAGCACACAATCCGGGGAAAGGGAAGGAAGAAATGATTGGGGAAGGAAGGAAACGGCCTGGGACCTATAGGTTAGGTAGCACCCCGGCATTTGCCTGGTGTGAAGCAGGAATACCTCATTCAGGGTGGCTGGCCTGAAAAAGCGTGTTACACTTTTTCGATCTAGTGACCCCACCGGGAATCGAACACGGGATCGCAACATGCTAAAGAGAAATTGTAAAGTTGGTGACGAAAGGTTGGCTCTAGGGGATGTAGAAGCTGATTTCACGAGAATTTTTAGAATTCTTATGAAGGACCAGGGAAAATTCAGAGATTTTTTAGTCAGAACCTGTACAAACCCTGATAAAGGGACTTTTCACTCATCTTACCTAACAATCTATTGCAGCGTTTCCCAACCGGTGTGCCGCGGCACACTGGTGTGCCGCGAATGGACCGCTGGTGTGCCGCGAGGAAATCGAAACAAAATTATTAATTCTATAGCAACCAAATTGCAAGACATAGGAAAAAATGTATATTTTTGTATTTCACATTACTATGAATTTCTACCATGGAAAAATTACTGTAATTGTAATATATTATTCTACATCTATTACTGTGTAGCAGACAGTATGGAAGCACGTGTACGGTACACGTCAGGTGAAGGTTCGTAGAACACTCATTCGTACGTGAATGACAGAACAACATTTTAAATCAACAGCTGTGTTTTGACTTCGACGCATCGCAAGCTGTGTGATTGCAATAATATGCACCGGTTTTAGTTAAAACAGCAAAGTTAAAAGTACAAGACATTTCTTTGTTCGTTTGTTATTTACTGATCTTTGTTCTTAGTGAAAGGTTGGATACAGTTTTCGAAAAAAAGCGTATTTTTAAAAATCTGAGTCCTATATTTCATTGCAAATGTTTTCTATTTTAAAATTAGAATAAAAAATAAGCATAATGCATTAGCATAGGGGAAAACTAGTGATCGAGCTTTCATCTCTGTAAGAAGGAGATCAGTAATCACAGAAAAAATACCATTGTATGTTTTATTTGCAAATAATAATAATATCTATGAGTGTGCCGCGAGAATTCAAGTTACACCCGTAGTGTGCCGCAAGTTGAAAAAGGTTGGGAAACGCTGATCTATTGTTTCTAAGATATACAACAACACCTCTCGTGGAA
Organism: Thermobia domestica; assembly: GCF_964235325.1. Lineage (NCBI taxonomy): Eukaryota > Metazoa > Arthropoda > Insecta > Zygentoma > Lepismatidae > Thermobia > Thermobia domestica. Next base: position 347,918,560 of record NC_137456.1, on the reverse strand, counting down.
TAAAGCGGAAACTGTAACTCTTGACTGTTTACGGATATAAATGACATCAGCGACACCATGCGGAGCAGCTATAAAGCTTTTGCTTCCATCACAGTAGATGGTGACATTGTTAGTAGTTAGCCGATTAGTACACAGGTTATAAACATTTTACTTAGCAACCATTGAAATGGTTGCGCTTGAAAGTCATCTTCAGCTTGGAGCCTGTTAGTACCTACAAAATAATACTGCATACTGCATATTTCCCAGAGTTACACATAATAATTATTCTGTAGTTGGAAACCGCTGAACTGAACTCCCTGGCTAATATAGCTCCTGGAAGGCTATTAATATGTTACTAATAAGTTACTGATAATATGATACTAAATGTAGCAACAATCAATTGTCACGTTAAGTAATCAGAATTCTAATAAAATGACAAGTGTCATATATTTGTGGTATTTATTAAAACCGTCACCATAAATGCAAACGATATAGATACAAACAATATTTACAAAATCATGATGTGAAATATAAGTAGTACAATGGTAGGGGTCTATCAAGGAGAAATCCCTGATACTCTCGTGTGTTTATAATGTCCGTAGTCCTCCCCTCACGACATTTATGTCATGCAAAAGTTCATCAGCGCAAAGCTTATACTCACAAACACAGGCCTTCCATCACCGCTGTCAGTCCTGGGTGGTTCCTCTGGACGCAGAATAATTGTACCATACCACACTCTTAGCAGGTGTAGGTCGAATGATGATAATTTTTAAAAATGCCTGGTTTTATAGTATCACAAAAAATGTTTTAGTTTTAGCAAGGCACTGTTTATGCTGGAAAATATGTTTTTTCAATTTAAAATAGACACCTTGAAAGATTTTAACTTATATGTTTTGACACCATCACCTTGAATAAGTTTGATATTATCACTTTGAAGGTTTTTATATTTTGATGCCACTGAAAAATCCGTTTGCGTAGGACGTGTTGTTTTTCGTGGTTGTATCGTATTGTTAATCTTGATCTTAAATAGAATATTTACAAGGAGAAATCACGAAGTAGAAATCACGAAGTATATGAGTGTTTAATAATTTTAAACTTTTCATCGTTTATTGATTTTGGGAATATAATAATCCCCCTTTTAATAAAGTACAATGGTCAACTGTTCATGAGAACCAGTGACATGGAATCCCTTAAAATTTTTCATCGTTTAAGACCTTTATAACCATGAGGCTGGTGCACAAAAGAAAGAAAAAAAAACACTAGAGGAAGGAGGCACTAGTAAACACACACACGAGAAAAAAAAATCACTAAAACTGCTGGATCCGTGTAGATGTTGAGCGTGATCCCAATGGTGTATCCGGGAAAGCTGGAACTCGGGAAATCCTGATCGTGGTGGTGCAGCACGTCGAGAATCAAGGGCTATCTCCTGGAAGTCTGCTATCTGGAAGGCGTGATCCTTGAGCCAAAATGGACAGCATCTTGGGGTCTGGAAGTCGAGAGGTCCATCATCCAGAAAAGGAAACTGCGACTTGGTAGGCATCATCCATGGAAACGGGTAGCAAGATGATGGGTAGCCCAGGTGCGTTTGTGAAAATAGGCCGGATGCGGAAAAGAAATTACATGACAGGAGGCACTGAATTACTTGTTAAAGACCATTGTGAAAACTTTTTTTTTGTTTTTTTTTTTAAAAAAGGACTAAAAGAAAGAAAAGAGGGAGAAGAGATAATTAGGAAGAAGTGTAATGCTATTGCAAATGTAACGTACAAGGAACAAAAGGGATAACGTAAAAATATGTATAATGGCGAACTGTAATGAAGAAGGCACCTGATCAATCTTTAGGGAGATACGGAGATTCCGGGGTGTGTGACGTTATTGGTATGAAAAAGAGGAAGATAGATTGGGTTCGGAGCAGCGGGAGCTGCGTAAGATACGGTATAAGTGTGGCGGGTAGGCGTTGGGTGGGTAAAGGAGCGACGAAATTTATGAGTTAAAAAAAACTTGATGTAAAAGAAGCCACCAATGATAAATAAGAGAAAGATGAGGGGGATTGCAATGTAAAAAGATATGGGAATAAAGTCGCCAGCTGCAACACCGGGTATAACCAGAAAGAAGAGGATGCTAAAAGAAAAGAGAGAAAAAAAATTGTAAGAGACGAGCCCCTTATTTTATTTTTATTTATTTATTGATTTATTTATTTAATTTTTTTTATTTTTTTTTTATTATGATCATGTTTACTATTACTGTGTGTGCTGTGTACGGAGGTATGGTCGTGGATAGCGAAAGATTCCGTTATAGTAGAAGAAGTATAGAAATGAAGAGTGAATTTGCCATTAAGTAGGACAGAAGGAAAATATATATTAAAGAGATGTAGTTTATTCCTGGCCAAGGTACCGTAAGTTGACCTGGAAGACAAATGATTCGGGAGAAACTGCATGAGGTTGCCAGTCGTGAGCAAAAGGAGCTTGTATACGGGTGTTAAGAAAAAAAATGGAGACGCGAGTAGCAATGGCAATTAATGTGTACCGTCCGCGAATGTGTGGTGGTGGGTTTGTGTTTTATTATCATCATAATGAGAGGATTTGTTAAGATATGTAGAACGAGGAATGAAAATGGCGGAGGACAGGGTACGAGGTAAGTACCGAAAAAAATGTGTATGGATGAGAGAAAGCATTTCGTCCTAGCGACCTTAGTGATATCATGTGGGGTCGGACCAGCCGTTCCCAAAAAAGGACGCAAGAAGGAAATGAGATGGAGAGTCTTTCCTTGCGCGCCTAGGAAAGAAAAATGACGTGAATAATGAATGATGCCGGTATATTGCTTATGTGGGAAGGAAAAGCGTAGAGTTTGTTATGAGCGTAACTAGGAGTCGTTGCACGGGAGAAATGGTGTGTGTACAGCGGGTTGCCTAAAACAGGAGACGAAGCATATGCAATAATAATGAACTACCGGAAGAAAAAATGCCGCACGGGAGAAATATTGCCTGTAATGTGTGTTGCCTACCTGTATCTGTAATTATGGCATAACGAGAGACAAAGTCGGAAGTTTTGCCAGTGTGGTACTACAGAAAGGGATTCACTAGGAACGTTAAATTAGATAATCAAAACATAACGTGAAATGTAATTGGTAGTTGGGTTTTGAAGTAATGTGTGGTCGGATCCTATTTAGAGGTACTGAGGAAGCGCTTGTAGTTATACTCAAATTCGGAGTCTGGGTTTGTAGGTGGGATGTACAGTTTCAAACGGGTCTTAGCAATGACCGTTGGCTTCCCATCAATATCTAGAAGATATTCATCAGCCGAGACATTCGAAATCACTTTGTAGGGTCCCTTATAAAGACGGGATAATGGCTTACAAGTGTTAGGTTTTGTTGAGGTATCTAAGACCATAACTAAACTGTCAGGGAAGAACTGTGTTGGATTTTTGACCTTCTCAATGCGCTTCTTCAGATCAGTTAAAACTTGGTGTTTTCGAAATTCAACGAGGTCCCTCATTTCTTTGAGTGCAAGTAGGCGATCATTAGTATTCAAAGTTTCTTGCTGAACATGTAGCAAATTGTCTAATGGTAAAGTGGGATGAACGCCATAGAGGAGAAAATGAGGGGATAGACCAATGGAAGTTAAGGGTGATTTATTTAGAGCCGCAGTGGCATGCGCAAGGAAGCGAGGCCAAAATTTCTGGTTGTCTTGGCACAGAAATTTGAGACTCGTTTGCAAGGAGCCTAATCTTTGTTCGACTGTGCCTAGAGAACGATGTTGATAGGGTAGGCCGTACTTAACTGTTATGTTAAGAGACTTAAGGAAGTGTAACGATACTGTAGACCGGTGTGAACTCTGAAGATCTAAGTAGATTGTGCGAGGAGTATTATATGGAAGAATGATATGGTTTGTGATGAAATTGATGAAGTTGTCGCTGTTTGGAGTTGTAATGGGATGAGTAATGGTGAATCCAGTACAGTGATCCGTAGCTGCATAAAAGTATTGAAAACCTTCGGGATCGCTGGGTATTAGTTTGCCTGCTAGGTCCAAAGAAAATGTTTCAAATAGGCCTGACTGAGGAAAACGCTGAATTGTGGGGTTATTAGGCATGTAATTGCGTTTAAAGATGGCGCAGCCTTTACATGATTTAAGTTTCTGAGCTAGCCATGATTTTAGGCGCGGAAAGAAATACTTGTACCGCAACATCCAATACATCTTGGTAAAACCTATGTGAGTCATTGAGTCATGATACTCATCGAATAAAGCTGGTTTAAGACTGTCGGGTACGCAGAGCAGTAATCGAGAGTGAGGTACTCGGTACAGTTTTTTTTGTAAAGTATGCCTTTCTGAATAACGTATTGTTTGTTGAGACGTTGGAATGAAGGATCTGTCTCGTCTCGTTTGTTGAGAGTCTCGATAATTTTGGAGAAGAATTTATCTTCACCCTGTAGGCGAGATAGGTCCAAGTTGTTATCGATAGTTAGAAGTACAGAATCAGGCACAACTTCATTGTCCATGTCTATCGTGTCTTGCGTAAGAGGAGCAGGATTCCTACTAAGATAATCAGCTATGGGGTTCTGATGGCTTTTTGCATGTTTGATTGTAAAGTCAAATGTATTAATGTAATTTAACCATCTCAAAATTTTTGGGGATGGAACAATTGTTTTCCGAACAGCAAGAAGAGAAATATTGTCAGTAACTAGGGTGAAATGGTGGCCTAACAAATATTTTTCTAATTTCCGGAGAGAAAAGTACACTGCATATAATTCTTGATGGAAGATTGGAAGGGGGGAAACGGTTTTGGGATGTCTGGAAGAGACATAGCAAACAGGTTGTACAACGTTAGTAGTGAGATCTTTCTGTAATAACGCCGCCCCGACGCCTACTGAGGCGGCGTCTGTCATGAGAATGTGGTGTGTATTGCGGGTGGAATATAGAGCAAGTACGGGGGGTGAGGTTAGAAGTTTCTGCATTGTTTCAAACGCTTGAACGCGCTCAGGAGTCCAGATGAGCTTTTTAGGATTGTTTGACAGAGCCTGATAAAGGGGTGCAAGAATGATGGAAAAATTTTTGAAAAAACGTCGGAAAAAATTTGCACTGGCTAACCAGCTTTTGAGGCTTTTGAGAGTGGCCGGTCTGGGTGCCTGAGCTAAAGCTGAAATCTTATCAGGGTCAGGTTGTAGAGTGTGATTGTCAATAATATGGCCTAAACATTTAATTCTTTTTGATCCGAAAACTGATTTTTTAATGTTAAAGAGCAGAGAATGTTTGGCGGCTTGCTGAAAGAAGGCACGAAGCACAATCATCATCTGATCGAATGAATCTGCGTGGACATACATGTCGTCAACGAATGATGTAATATTGTTGGGGAAGATGTCCCTATAAATGGTTTGAAGAGCTTGTTGAAGTAAAATGGAGGCATTTTTGAAACCCTGAGGAACAGATGTCAATTGAAGATGATTGAAGGGGAGAGAAAGACCCTTAATGGAGAACGCAGTGGCCGGTCTGTCCTTGGGATCTAAGTCTAATTGATAGAAACTGGAGTGTAAATCAAAGGAGTTGAACCAAACTGAGTCAGAAAGAGACTCTAGAACGTTCTGTATATCTTCTAAAGGAGAAGCTATTGTTCTGGAACGGGAATTGAGGCCCCTGAGGTCAAAAACGGCCCTTAGCTCAGTTTTGGAATTTGGTTTTAAAACAAATAATATGTTATTTCTGTTCTGAGAATCTGATTGTTCAAACACTCCTTGATTAATGAGGCGCAGGACGAGTTCTCTTGCTCGCGGTCTAAGTCTATGTGGAATGACGAATTGGGGGGACTGAAAGGGAACGTCTGATTCTAAGTCTAACGTGGCCGAAAAGGTGGGTATTTTTGTAAAATCATTGTCGTGCCATTGAAAAAGAAAAGCATATTCAGAAAGTAGCGCCTTCATTTGAGCAGTTTGAAGTTCGTTCATGTCAGGAGAAAAGTGAAATTTGTTAATGTCAATGAGATGACCGATTTTTTTAAGGCGTTGTGCTTTGTGTCGTGAAGCGTCCTCGTCCGTGGGAAAATGAACCTGTCTGATGGTGTAAGCGTTAGTGTTTTGTTCCGGTGGTGAAAATATGGAACCAATAACAATGGGAGTATTGGCCTTTATAATCTGGGGACGAGACGAGACGTTTGCAAGTGGCAAAACAAGGTTATCTATGGAAACAACAGCATGCGTCATATAACATTTACTTAAGTTTCGTAAGATAGGAGTATGTAGCCGGAAGGATGTATTTGGAAAGTGACCGTTAACCTTGAGAGGAACTGCTTTAGCTGAACGGGGTGGTATGACAAGTCTCCTACGTGCTTGAAAAACAATGTGAGGAGTGGGATGTTTTTTGAAAAAGTGAAATGTGTTTGTATTTACGCTGTGTATTGCATTATCGGCTGGAGGCATGCGACCTAGATGACGTAATGATAGAATGCCTTTGTCAAAATCAAGGGTTGCTTGATGGTCTTGAAGAAATTTACTGGAAAGGATAGCAGGAAAGTTTTTGAAAGGAACCAAACGAAAAAGTACAGAGTATTGATGACCATTAAAATTCAAGTTGAGGATGGTAGCACGGGAGAGATGTACCGGAGATGATGAAAGACCATTTAGAACCGTGTGAAGCTTAAAAGTACGAACCGAAGGGTCGAGTTGGTCGGCTGGAAAGAGACTGACTTCAGCACCAGAGTCAAGGCAAAAGAAAACATCCTTGGTCATGCAACGGGCTTTTACGTAAGGTAATTTGCCTTTGAAATGCAACGGTAATTGGAGGTAATCTGAGGAAGAGGGAGGGGAAGAAGGGGATGAGGGAGAATTAAGCGCGAGGAGACTGGTGCACTCTCGCGCTAATTTTGGGCGTTTTTTGGTTTATTGGTACGAGAGTTTGTGGATACAGGGGAAGGGGAGGGGAGTGAGGGTAGGTGGGTAGGGGTAGGATATTGAAAAAAGGGATGATAGAATGGATATGGGGGAATGGGTATGGTTGGCTGTTGTGTAGTATAGACGTTTTGGGGTTGGGAAGAATGCTTAGTATTAAAACGCTTATTGTTCTTGCCTTTACGAGAGCCGTTATTGTGATCATTTCGTGGAGTGTTACGGGTTGGGGGAAACTGAGGGACAGTTTGACAATGAGAGGAGGCGGTACATTGACAACAATGAGATGGGTGTGTGGAGCAATGAGTACACGAGTTAGAAGAAGAAGAGGTTGGATTGGTGGAATGAGAATGTTGGAGACAGGAGGACGGCGGATGGGATGAGAGGGACCGTTGAAAGGGAAGGGATTTATGGTTAGGAGAGAGGGTGTTGTGATTGTGAGGACTAGGAGAACGAGAACGGGTAGGAGCGAAATGAACAGAGGTAGGTTGAGAATTTGAAAGGGTGTTGAGATGAAGCTGTAACTGTGAAACTTGATGAGTTAGTTCTTGAATGGCGCTAGAAGTTGGGACATCTGAAGTTTGGCGTGAAAAGGAAGAGTCGGTTTCTCGCTTTTGGGCCATGAGCTGAGTGCGTTCTAAGGTTGTAACCTCATCAATAAATGTGGGATAGTCAGATATGGTGCGAGTGCCAAACCAACGTATGTTCTCGGGTATCATACTCGACACGCATTCTAAAAGAAACTCCTGAAAATCTAATTGCGTGTATGCCTGATCTGCCAGAAATTTCTTTGCGAAAACGTAATGAGAAAGTGGTTCATTAGGGAGTTGAACTCGAGCCCTATACTGATGAATGCGAGATCGTGGAACCTGCTCGTCGCCAAATTGTTTTAGGAATTTTTGTTGGACGGTTGACCAGGGAAGGGTAGAGAGATTTTGGGTGGAGAACCAATGTTGAGCGGGTCCAGAAAGGGACTTTTCGAAAATCTTTATGCATTTTGAGTCATCCCAGTTATTGACCAGTGCGATCTTCAAAAAATTTTGTAAAAATAAATCCGCGCTTTGTTCCTTGGACGCGGGTATGATCGGGAATGATGGAAGAAATGCCTCCCATATTGTTTGAATTTTGAGCTTGAGGTGTGTTTAAGGGAATGAAAGAAGCCTGACTGCGAGTCGTGGGCATGACAAGAGAATGTGAGAAATGAAATGACCACAATGGAGTTAACAAAGCAAAAAAAAGTGCCTTATATGTGTGAAAAGAGGAACACAAACACTAAGAACCACACGAGAGAGATTCCTCTGGGGGAGCCATAATATGTTACTGATAATATGATACTAAATGTAGCAACAATCAATTGTCACGTTAAGTAATCAGAATTCTAATAAAATGACAAGTGTCATATATTTGTGGTATTTATTAAAACCGTCACCATAAATGCAAACGATATAGATACAAACAATATTTACAAAATCATGATGTGAAATATAAGTAGTACAATGGTAGGGGTCTATCAAGGAGAAATCCCTGATACTCTCGTGTGTTTATAATGTCCGTAGTCCTCCCCTCACGACATTTATGTCATGCAAAAGTTCATCAGCGCAAAGCTTATACTCACAAACACAGGCCTTCCATCACCGCTGTCAGTCCTGGGTGGTTCCTCTGGACGCAGAATAATTGTACCATACCACACTCTTAGCAGGTGTAGGTCGAATGATAATAATTTTTAAAAATGCCTGGTTTTATAGTATCACAAAAAATGTTTTAGTTTTAGCAAGGCACTGTTTATGCTGGAAAATATGTTTTTTCAATTTAAAATAGACACCTTGAAAGATTTTAACTTATATGTTTTGACACCATTACCTTGAATAAGCTTGATATTATCACTTTGAAGCCACTGAAAAATCCGTTTGCGTAGGACGTGTTGTTTTTCGTGGTTGTATCGTATTGTTAATCTTGATCTTAAATAGAATATTTACAAGGAGAAATCACGAAGTAGAAATCACGAAGTATATGAGTGTTTAATAATTTTAAACTTTTCATCGTTTATTGATTTTGGGAATATAATACTATGACCGAGAAGATGGTGCACGTTGAGCTGGGTGATACATGGATTCGCACAGCCAACGCCATCATATCTGGCTTTGTATGCCCGGGTATACTAGGTTTTAATTTCAATAGTTCTCTATTTGTATCATGATTTGAAGCTTAATAAAATATATAAAACGATAATTATGCCTGTTGTGCTGTATGGTTGCGAAACATGGTCGCTTACTCTGAAGTATGAACGCAGACTGAAAGTATTTGAGAATAAAACCTGAGACGAATATTCGGACCAAAGAGGAACGGGAATGGGGAATGGCGGAATTAGGAAGACCTAAGCGAAGATGAGAGGACAATAGAACCTCAGGGTTCCATAGGCCATAAAGTTAGCTAGTTACAGGGAAACACCAAAAATCCTTTGTTTCAAATAAAATTGAAACCAGGATAGCATTTGACTAGTGTTGACTGAAATAGTCAAATTATATTTTTCTTTTAAATTTAACGACCCACTATTATGTCTTGAAGGCGAAAGGAGACGAATTAATAATAAAAGTCAATGATAGTGAAATAGCGGAATGATAAAGTGGGAAGAAAGGGAAAACATAAAGAAACTCATGGACAGGATATTGTAAAGTTTTACTAAGCAGATAGAAGATAGAGCACTTACACACGGGGTATTTTTTTTTTACCTTTAGTTGTATTACATATTTTTGTTATGAACAGTATGATACAATTTTACTATAAAAAGTATAAAATTTTTAATAACTAGGATAAATAGATGTTTTAAGCCCAGACAACCTAGGAAAGAATTTTTAGAGAGTTATACGCAAACTAAGTGATTTGGATTTAGAATTTTTAATGCTCTACGCAAGCAGAGGTTAGAAAGCCACGAAGATTCTCGGAAGTTGGGTGGCTGCGGTTAGAAATCCCACAATGCTCGAAGCAAGAAGAGTAGGTGGGTTAGGAGGCCTTAGAGCTCCAGGCAAGCTAGAAGGCTTGGGTTAGGTACCTCTCAAAGCTCCAAGCAAGCTGAGAGAGTAGAGTTTAACCAAAGATTGATACTATATGTGGAGGTCCTGTTAGTTTTATACTTCTGTAGCTGTTTTAGTGTAGCATTGGCGTTGGTGTTTCTTCTTCAGTACATAACTAACAGTGCCACCAGTATTTCTATCATTTGTCACTGTAATTGTTTGTAGTAAAACGCACGTGCTGTTGAGTATAAGAATAAGCACATGTTGTTTATTTGTAAACAAAACCATATGCAAAATATTACAATATTATCTGTCAGAAACTCACGCGGGTTGGATCGAACCAGGAATCTCTCGTACTAGAGATGAACACTTTGCCACTGATCCACCGTGTCTGGCTCAGTGCTAGACCGTTCACCTCTGGTGCTTGGGGTCCCGGGTTCGATCCCAGCCCCCGCCAAGGGATTTTTGTGGTGGACAAACACTGTGTGCGTGGGTTTTCTCGGGGTTCTCCCGTTTCCTCCCACTTTCTTCATTCCACAATTTCATTCATTCCTCATCATCACCGTCTCCTTTAGTCTAGCCGGCATAACCGAGGAACGTAAAACTCAAATATTTCATTTCATTTTGATCCACCGCGTCCCCTAGACTTGTCTGAAATAAACTTGTGAATTAACTATTCCACCATTGAATCAGAATAGCTTCTCCTTTTGCAGTACGCAATCTCCTGCTGATCACATCACGTTGGTAATTCAATTTTCAGCCACAGCTTGTGTTGTTAAATATGTATTAGAGATCATATGCTTAATATTTTCTCTAGTCGTTTAACAGAATGCTTATGCGTTTGTAGATTTTACGATAATACACACGGAACCAAAGAAAATTATTTGAAATGCAGTCACGGGGCTATTCACTTTCTTTATGTGATAACGTAGTGTGTGTGAGTATTTTATTAAATTACATGGCGATTATGAACCCATGCTTTTTATAGCCTTCTCTCGTGATCGTGGTAATGGAAGGCATATATTTACCCCATGCTGTTGTATTTATGGGCAGCTGCAATGTTTCCGTGTTCCCTCAAGGTAAATTCTCAGGAGATAATGGAATTTCATGAAAGAGCATTACTTTTCCAAATCGAACATTTTTTTTTTCTGTAATTTTCAATGCGTGTTTTCTGTTGCTTGTAGATAATTTATGCTAACATTGTCAAATGGGAACAGATAAATTCCGTAAATATTTTAATGGAAGACTCAGTTTTACTATGTCGTTCGTTGTTGGTGTACTTTTTGTGCCTCAGAATCTGCGTTAACAGTCTAACATACTAAAAATAATACAATATTTACTATTTTTCCTTTGCTTGTTTTTCATAAGTGAAAGGAGATAAAGAAATGCAACTTACCACAATCATAGATAATTTCATTCTACAACAGAAAATACGAACCTCAAGAATTTTCAGTTTTGCCATCCATAGAAATGACAGTGTTGCCATAAAACATTTCCTTTAAAATCTTAGTTAAGGCAGCGACTAGAGGAATGAACTCAACTGCATTTGATTACGTATCATGTTGTTTTGGTATCCCATGAACTACTTTTAAAGTAATAGTTGTATTTAGATTGTAATAAACAAAATAGTTTTAACATACAGTTATTAAAATTAAATAATAATGTTATTTAAAAAGTAGATCACAGGATTCCAAGACAACATGATACGTAATCAAATACAGTTGAGTTCATTCCTCTAGTCGCTGCCTTAACTAAGATTTTGGAGGAAATGTTTTCTGGCAACACTGAAAATTCTTCAGGTGTATATATTTTCTGTTGTAGAATAACATTATTTATGATTGTGGTAAGTTGCATTTCATTATCTCCTTTCACTTATGAAAAACAAGCAAAAGAGAAATGGTAAACTTTGTGTTATTTTTAGTATGTCAGGCTCTTATCATCATTTAGTAGAACTTTCTTTGCCTGTATAGTTATCATTACTACGTTCAGTGTGAGAGTCCTGGGTTCGATTTAGGATGGAAGGTCATGGCATGCAAATCTCTCATTAAATTACAGGTTGTTCACGTGTCATATATTGTTGGTGCTGGTGAACGTTCAACTCCCAACAATTACCCAACTAAAAGATTAATAATATTTGACAGTCCATTGTTAGATAAAAGAAAAGCTTGTCCAACTATTGACTTTGATACTATTTTCATCTATGCACATATATAAAAGTCATGTTCAACAACTTGCCTAGAAGTCAAAGATAGAAGTTGAAAATATGGAACTAGAAGAACTGAAATCATATCCACAAAGGAATTAAGTGTCGACTGAAAGCAAGGAATTCGTGTTTCTTCAGTTCACAATATTTTGCCGTCGCAAATTCTGTCGAGGACTTTAATTGATTGATTGATTTTGAGTTTAACGTCCCTTTCAGCAGCGAGGCTATATGAGACGTTGACGTACTGATTAACGTGGAATCCGAACCACATGAGCTCTCGCCGGGAATTGAACCCGGGACTCCCACGCCAAAGGCGCGTACGCTAACCGCTTAGGCACGAAGGAGCTCATGCCTGTTGTGCTGTATAATTGCGAAACATGATCGTTTACTCAGAGGGAAGAACGCATATTGAAAGTATTTGAGAATAAAATGCTGAAACAGGTATTCGGACCCAAGAGGAACGGGAATGGGGAATGGCAGAAATTTCATAATGAAGAACTGCATAATTTATACCATTTACCAAACATTCTTAGGGTCATCACGTCTAGGAGGCTCAGGTGGGAGGTCATGTAGCAAGAATGGAAGAAAGTAGGAACGCTTTCAAAGTCTTAACTGGAAGCCTAATTGAGACAGATCTATTAGAAAGACCTAGGCGCAGATGAGGGGACAATATTAAGATGAATCTTACACAAATAGGAATACAAAGTAGAAACTGGATGCAGTTAGCTAAGGATAGAAGTCAGTGGAGAGTTTTTGTGAACGCAGCATTGAACCTCTGGGTTCCATAGGCCATAGAGTTAGTTAGTTAGTTTATTAGTTTAGTTAGAGGAATTAAACAGCACTAGAGAATAAATTAATGCGAGACACAGTACACTTGACTGGAGTAGATACGGAGGAAGCAGTTTCATGTTATGAGACAAAACAATAATAAGTAATAAAATAAATGACGAAGTGCACAATTTTTTCAATAGATGTAGTACGCCCGTTTTGATGTATGCATCATGCTCTTGGACACTTACAAAATCATACATTCACAGTCTACAGACCAGACATGCCGTGATCAATGAAAACTACACCCATGACCCATTGACCCACTACCCACCTGACCCATGGCCCACTGGACATACGACCAAACTATGATCCACTCTGATCCACCACCCATAAAAATCCATCGTTATCAGCTCTAACCCATGATCCATGCCCTCCTCTCCACTAACTAAAGAGTTTACACTTGTAATGAAACAAGTTTGTGAAATTCTCATTAATCGGAGTTTGAATTTCTACGGTCAATCGCTCAAGCACGTCTGTTACAATACTAGTGTGTCTGACCTTTACGATATAAAATGGTAGCGTTTGTCATGGGCCATATTACGATGAATTTCAATTTAATTATTTTCTTGTTGAATTATAGATATTTTTCAGTGGAAAATAGGATGAAATTTGAAAGTCTCAAATCAAGGTAAAATAGGTCAACGTAAAGGAAAAAAGTGTAAAATTCGACTATGTGTCAAAAACCAAGTGGTAAGTCCTATTGCTATTATTACAATTACAAATATCAATATCCAAAAGTGCCTGAAGTTCTTTCTTTTTCACTTAGGTATAGTCATTACAGGTAAATAGAAACAAATGAAAAAAGAAGGAAAACGGAAGTCTTGAAAGTAAAACGTAGGCAAATTTACCAGTTTTCAGAAAATGTTATCTACAATGCACTGAGCAGAGTGGGTCAAAGTGGATCACGATGGGTAGTGGGTCATAGTGGGTTACCTCCTGTTGACCCACTCAGAAATCTTGACCCACTTGACGCACTCCATATCTGCTACAGACAGCACAGCAAAGCACGCTACGGCATACGCTAAGAATGATTCAAAAAATTAAGAAAGGAATTTTGAATTTGTTACTGAAATTGTGGAGGAACGTGAATTCTCTTAAATGGAATGTCAATGGGATGTATTTCTTCTATATAGGATGCATTTTAATTCCTTTAGATCCCATTATGCCTTAACTTTGCTATTTGTAGTCTTTAAGGAGCTTTAACGTTAGAAAAAGTCTCACCGACCAAATCCACTTTTGAGATTATCTAAATCCGGTTTATATACCGTTGGGAAGCATCCCTTGTTAGTCACGTCTCAATTCCCTTAACAGTTGAATCTCACTTACGCCATCTCTTGACCCTTCAGCCTCACTTACTGAGGTTCTACCTCATGAGGGCACTCCTTTGTTGTATAAATAGAAATCTGATGGCTGAAGAGGAAATCGATCGCATGAATAGCGCCGTCCTGATTTCTTATTAATTCCACTCCAGTGAGAGAATCTGGCCAAGCAGCTGTTCCGTAAATAGCCATCTTTCGCCTAATAGCAGAGGGAAAGGGAAAGTAGGTTAAATCTTCGGTGTCTGGACTTCGTAAGTCAAGTGGTGCTTGTTCATAATAATAGCTGGGATTCTATGGCTGCCTTTTAAGATATTAGTTCTATATTTGCTGATCTACATGGCTGTAGCATCGTCTTTATCATGTTTTCTTTTTGGCACAGTTTATACCACGCCCTTGTAATCTGCTTCATATGCTAGAGATGATGGAGAAATGAGCTTAAGAATGCAGTCGTTCAAATTTAAACTCTGATGAACTACTATTATGTATTCTGTGTACAAATTGGCGGCGCATATACTACAAAATTTTCTAAGAGCGCGATGATTCAATGGTAGATCCATATGCTTCTGGTGCGTTCGGTCTTTGGTTCGATCTCAGCTGGGGACACGGTGGCTCAGTGGTAGAGCGCTAACCTCTGGTTCATGGGATCCTTTGGTTCGATCCCCAGCCAAGTAATTTTGTAGTGGACAACATCGTGTCCACTGGTTCTCTCGGGATACTCCCGTTTCCTCCCACGTTTTCATTCCACCAATTCTACCATCATCATTCTCTTGCCGTAACAATCCGTCTCCCTTAGCCTAAAGGGCATAATCGTGGGACGTTAAACCAACAGATTTCATTTTTTCTATTTTTGGTATACATTTTAAAGCCAGTTCGATGTAGGTACTTACAATATTCGAAAATTGATTTCAGCTGGTTCATCCGCTTCCCCATACCGCAATCATAAAACAAGATTACTTTCATGTATCTAGTTGGCCCTACAAGAGAGAAAAAATGGCACGTGCATGCAACTGCCTTAAGAGTCTTTCCCCCGGCGAAATTAAGATACCGCTAATTTTACAGTAATTATATGATATCGTCAAATAGATAAAAGGTAATCGAAATGTGGAACAAGAGCGCCCTAGATAATATTATTTTACATAAGAAACCGTTATCACAACTCACTTATCTGCTTTCGATTTCGAGCCATTTTGAAAATCGGCATTTATTTTCGCGTTTCTAAACAGCTGAAAACGGAAAGCCACTAGGTGACTTGTGATAACAGTTCCTCACGCAAAATAATATTGTCTAGGGCGCTCTTGTTCCATATTTCAATTATATTTTATCTATTTGAAGATATTACATAATTACTGTAAAATTAGCGGTATTTTAATTTCGCCGGGATGAAGACTCTTAACGAAACACAGGTTACTAACGGTAGAGACGGTATCAGCTACACACTGAGCTTAGAGATATGTTGTTGTAAATCGTGTTTAACAATTCCCTCGGTTGTTACTCTTTCTCCGCTTCCACAATTTTATTTGCGCTATTCTTTCATTAAAAAGTTCGGTTTACCGAAAGTTCCCTGTCCAGGAGGTACAAAGTTTAAAGATTTACTTGATGGATCAGCGTCAATTTTTGCCAGGATGTAAACAAGTAGCAAAGTTAGGATTCGAGGTTGTTGACGCATATGATCCATCCAGTTGATACCAAGATACTAATCAAACATCGATTCCGTAAGTATTTCTTTTGGAATAATTATAGATATCATCCTTGTTTGATAGACTTTCACGCAGTATTGTAACAATTAGCTGGTTAGCATAATGCTCAGGATACAAATATATTACATTTAGCGGGTTGAGAATAGGGATGGCCACAAAGTTCCGGTTCTCGGAGATCCGGTTTTTAGAATCGGTTCTGGAACCGGTTACGGACCTGGATTCGAAAATTCGGTCCCATAACCGGATCTTAGGAACCGGATCCAGACCTGGATCCGAAAACCCGTTTCCAGAACCGGATCTTAGGAACCGGTTCCAGACTTGGATCCGAAAACCCGGTTCCAGAACCGAATCTTAGGAACCGGTTCCAGATCTGGATCTGAAAATCTGGTTCCACAACCGGATCTTAGGAATCGGTTCCAGACCTGGATCCGAAAGCCCCCAAAGACCCGTAAAGGAGGCACAAATTTCACCTTCAAAACACTGCAAAGAGAACCATGCGCTTGTGCCCTCCCCGCCCAGACTCGCTTGTGCCCCCAGAAAAAAATTTGGGCCACCAGTGATTTTTTTTGTCCACCAGTGGGTGTTTAGCCAAATGAGTTGGCCAGTTTGCCTGTTTAGCCAATGAGTTTGCCAGTTACCCAGTTTATTTAGCCAAATGAGACAAGCGGCTGCCGCCTGGGCGCCTGCCTGTCGCTTCCACCATTTAATCTAGCACACTGTTCACAGCCTTCCAGCAGCTCGGGTTTGGCGTAGGGATCGTCACAAAGTTTCGGTTCCAGACCTGGATCCGAAAACCCGGTTCCAGACCTGGATCCGAAGAACCGGTTCTAGACCTGAATCCGAAGAACCGGTTCCAGACCTGCATCTGAAGAACCGGTTCCAGACATGGATCCGAAAAACCGGTTCCAGACCTAGATCCGAAAAACTGGTTCCGGAACCGGATCTTCTAGAACCGGATCCGTTCAGACCCGAAAACCGGTTCCAACAGGAACCGGTTCTGGCCATCCCTAGTTGAGAATAGGGAATACACAATTAGCGAGTTAGCATAATGCTTAGGATAGAGAGTATTATAATTTTCTGGTTAGTATATGCTTAGGATACAGAAACTACAATTAGCGGGTTAGCTTAATACTCAGGATACAGAGTTTAGGAGCGTGTTAGTATAATACTTAGGTTACATAGTACTACAATTAGCAGGTCAGTATAATGCTTAGGACACAGAATGCTAATATATCCGTGGAATTCAACGTAGTCTGAAAGTAAAAGGCTTTCCTACTCTACGAATTTAAAGACTTAAATATTTTCTATTTTTCAGATATTTATTCGTCTTACTGAAGTATTTGAGTGGGGGGTGGAGGCTGAGCGGCAATACCAAAATTCAAACTTTAATTTTCACGTTATGTACAAATAATTTCGTATATAATTGTGAGTGCGTACTTTTATTATGTGTGCACTAATTATTCTAGCTTAAGATGCTGTCTCTATTATGAGTTTACTACATACAGGAAATAAACACTGAGCATTTCCTGCAGTTAACTTGCGCAACTTATAAACCTTTAATAATATATAAATTTGTTCTCTGGAGCTGGATAGCAGGTAAATGTTTTAGTAAACACTTGCTTTTATAACACATTAGATGTATTCAAGTACTTGACACATCCAGGTTAGTCGATGTCTTGTTTTATTCTTTTATGGGGCTCGTAGCTATGACGCGAAATTAAGTGCAGTCGGCTCTAGGCGGTAACAAACGTTGTTATGTGGGAGGGACTCCACGTATGGCGCATTAATATTCATACACCAAGTACGTATTGTATTAATAATGAAAGAGAGGGAAAAAAAAGAACTAAACATAACTGTGTCAGTTAAACACAGACTCTAGCTTTATGGTTTCACTTTGTAATCAAAAGGACTCTGTTACGAAAAGAGGGAAAAGAAATTCTCTTCCTTTTGCAGTGAAAAACAATCCGGGCCTTCGTGAGAGAGTTTAGCTTATCGACAGCGAATGCCGAGAACACATTGCGTGCAAGGTATTTGGAAATGCAGACAATAGCTTTGTCGAATTTAAATTTTTACCATGGCATTGGGAAATTACTTCTCTCTCTTACGTCAATGACTGACATTATTTTTCTCAATTACACCACTAATATTTTTTTATTATTCCTTCTTCTCAGAGTATAAACTCTTTAAATGCGTACTTGACCACTCTACTTAACTTTACCGACGTAATCTCACTCTCAAGAGAGATTACGAGACAGGAATTAATTTTGGTGATGACGTATGAACAGTATTTCCTATACCTTACCATCCTTTTTTCCCATCTTGTGTTAAGTTCCACATTCCAGATCATTTTCATGGGTATATGCTAGCTGGTGCCGATAGCCAAGTAATGCTCGTGTGATGTAGAGAAGCAGTCTGAGGCGTTAGGCTAACAACGTATTGGCTATATTAGCTGGTGGCTAAAGACAAGTAGTGCTCGTGTGATATAGACTAGCGGTCTGAGGCATTAGGCTAACAACGTACCGGTATTGGCTATATTAGCTGCCGGCTATAGCCAAGTAGTGCTCGTGTGATGTACAGTAGCAGTCTGAGGCGTTAGGCTAACAACGTATTGGCTATATTAGCTGGTGGGTATTGCCAAGTAGTGCTCGTGTGATGTAGAGTAGCAGTCTGAGGCGTTAGGCTAACAACGTATGGTTATATCAGCTAGTGGCTGTAGCCAAGTAGTTCTCGTGTGATGTAGAGTAGCAGTTTGAGGCATTAGGCTAACAACGTACCGGTATTGGCTATATTAGCTGCCGGCTATAGCCAAGTAGTGCTCGTGTGATGTACAGTAGCAGTCTGAGGCGTTAGGCTAACAACGTATTGGCTATATTAGCTGGTGGGTATTGCCAAGTAGTGCTCGTGTGATGTAGAGTAGCAGTCTGAGGCGTTAGGCTAACAACGTATGGTTATATCAGCTAGTGGCTGTAGCCAAGTAGTTCTCGTGTGATGTAGAGTAGCAGTTTGAGGCATTAGGCTAACAACGTACCGGTATTGGCTATATTAGCTGCCGGCTATAGCCAAGTAGTGCTTGTGTGATGTACAGTAGCAGTCTGAGGCGTTAGGCTAACAACGTATTGGCTATATTAGCTGGTGGGTATTGCCAAGTAGTGCTCGTGTGATGTAGAGTAGCAGTCTGAGGCGTTAGGCTAACAACGTATGGTTATATCAGCTAGTGGCTGTAGCCAAGTAGTTCTCGTGTGATGTAGAGTAGCAGTTTGAGGCATTAGGCTAACAACGTACCGGTATTGGCTATATTAGCTGCCGGCTATAGCCAAGTAGTGCTCGTGTGATGTACAGTAGCAGTCTGAGGCGTTAGGCTAACAACGTATTGGCTATATTAGCTGGTGGGTATTGCCAAGTAGTGCTCGTGTGATGTAGAGTAGCAGTCTGAGGCGTTAGGCTAACAACGTATGGTTATATCAGCTAGTGGCTGTAGCCAAGTAGTTCTCGTGTGATGTAGAGTAGCAGTTTGAGGCATTAGGCTAACAACGTACCGGTATTGGCTATATTAGCTGCCGGCTATAGCCAAGTAGTGCTCGTGTGATGTACAGTAGCAGTCTGAGGCGTTAGGCTAACAACGTATTGGCTATATTAGCTGGTGGCTATAGACAAGTATTGCTCGTGTGATGTAGAGTAACATCCTGAGACGGTTTTCTTCAAAACCAGTTCCGGTTTTTTTTTTTCAAAATTTGTTCTATTTCTGACCAGAATAATGTTCCGAATGTTGTTCTCCGGAAACCGATTCCGTTTTCACAGAAATAGTTTTATGTGTTTTCCAAAAGTTTTCACTGAAACCAGTTTCGGTCAAAACCGGTTTCCGATTTTGCCCATCCCTAGAAACCGGTTTCCGGTTTTTATAGAAACCGGTTTCCGGTTTTTTTTATAAAAACCGGTTTTGCCCATCCCTAATTCGAATCCCTTCCTCCTGTACTCTTTTCCATGAAAGTGCTACCCCTCTTATATAGGCAACCAACATTATTTCTAATTGCGAAGCGTTGCCTAATCTGGTAGGGACAGTTAGACATAACCCTCTTCTAATATCAGCACTACCCCAAGAAGTGCTGAGAATGTTTTACTCCCAGCAGTTTTTATTTTAATTGCCAGTCGTACTTGCACCAAGTTTGGTTGAAATAACTCTGTAAGTTCTAGAATTATACTGGAACATACATACATACACAGTAAGAGATATTGAACGGTGAAATGAACGTTGAAAAGGTTGAAACCAGCCAATCAATCGTCGTACTCTAGACTCCGTCTATTTCTCAGAAGTACGAGTTTATGACTTTGTAACTTATGAAGTTATAAGTTCTAAATCAATAAGGAAATAGTAAGAACTCGTACCTGTCAGCTTTTCCAATTTTCTTCTTCTGTCGGATTTTTTTTTTTTTCGTTTTCCATGTGGGGGTCGCTAGTTTTCGGTTTGTCTTTCATTCACTTCTCATCCAGATTCCTCTCTCTGATGTCTTCATCGATCATCCCCTTCCACCTCTTCTTAGGTCTTCTTTTTTTCTTCTTCGATTTCCATCATTCATTCCCCGCCTCTCCACATAGTTCTTGTCCTTTCTGATACATGGCCAAATACTCGGATATCAGGGAACGTTTTAGACTGTCAAAAAAGAAAAATAACCATATTTTGGGGGATATAGCTACTCTTGGTTCTAAACTGCTGGTTCTTCATCATGTTGTTGACGTAACTATCGTTTTCTGGCTGTTATATATTTTAATATTTATTTTTCGTCATATTTTTGTCGTCTTGTTTTAAGTATTTCTTGACTTCCAAAGTATATACTGTGCATAAATATGGAAAATCTTCATGAGTATTGTCGTGGCTATATGCAGGGACGTACGTAAGAATTTATTTCGGAAGGGGTCTAAAGCGTTTCGGGGGGGTCCAAGTACAATTTGAGACTAAATTATATCAAAATTTCTAAAATTGCCACTAAAAGTAAACTACATTTACAAAAAAGTCGGGATTTCGGGGGGGGGGGGTACAGATCCCCATGACTAGGGATGCGCACGAGACGAGTCGAGACAGGATTTTCCTGACAAATTCGAGTCGATACACGGCTCTTCCAATAGAGAAATATACATTTTTCGAGTCGAGACATCACTTTTACAGCACAGTTTTGAGACGAGACAGCCACAAATCTTGTCTCGTGCGTATCCCCACCCAAGACTCACCCCCTGCGTACGCCCCTGGCTTTGTGGTTACTGTATGCGCCATTAGAGCTGGAAAGTCGAATTCGATTCCTAATGAGAGCTCAAGTGGTTCGGATTCCACGTCAAGCTCTACACCCACGTCTCATATAACCTCGCTGCTGGAAGTGGACGTCAAACTCAGATCCAAAGCACTGCTGTAACGTTTTAATAACCAGGGCTCTGGTCCCCCTCTGGCGGAAGCTTAATTAGGGATGGGCACGAGTCGAGTCAAAGGTAATTTTCTCGAATCAGTTCCGAGTTGAGTCACTGTTTTTGAGGTCGAGTTTCGAGTCGAGTCGAGTTTCATAAACAGCTCGCTCGTTCAGTTCGTTTTAACTCATTTTGATATCATTGCCTGATTAGACTGGAAAGCGAAAGTCATGAGAAATGTAAGCACTAATTTGGAATTCTTTATGTGTCATGTTGCTCACGACAGGGGACACTACTTGCATCTCGTCTCGTCTCGATAATGAGACGACAATAGATATTTATAACGAATCAGCCTGAAACGTCGTGGGCACCAATATAATGATATACTTTAGTTCTTACCATCAAGGCTGAGATCTGCACGGTCAAATATTTGAGCCCAAGCAGAAGCCCAACCCGGGTAGTGATGTCAACCGGCTTGGCTCGGTTCAACTGAGCGAACAGCTCGAGCCGACTCGGTTGTGACGATCCATCGACTCGGCTTAATTGAGCCTATGGTTCGAGCCCCCTTGGTTGGGATGAGCCATCGGCTCAAGCCAGTTCCGTTGAAACGAGTCCATCGGCTCGGTTCGGTTCGGCTTAGGTGAGCCATCGCCTCGACCCAGCTCAGTTAGGAGAACTGTTAGTTCGGCTCACTTCTCGGTTCGTCTCGATAGTGAATGAGCTGTGAGCAAGCCGCTCGAGCTGTTGACAACCCTAAACCCTGGGCAAGCAATTGGCCGACGCCCTTATAAATTTTAACAACTTCTGGTTTGAGCCCGAATATTTGCTCGTCCGGAATTCAATCCCAGAACCTCCTAAACGATGTCCTTGCCTCCTGAAGACTTGTCCACGACCGAGATTGGCAGTCAACTAGTTCTCAGTATTCAGATTCAAACCGACTATCTTTCATGGTTATGTACGTTGTTGTGATACTACTACTATTACTACTACTACTACTACTACTACTACTACTACTACTACTACTACTACTACTACTACTACTACTACAACTACTACTACTACTACTACTACTAATAATAATAATAATAATAATAATAATAAAGATGTAGTAGTATCATTGATAATATATTGTTATTATAGGATACTTGAAGACAGTACTTAAAACTACACACAGGATTTAGCTCGATTCGGCTCGTTTTGGCTCGACTGGACTCGAAACTCGACCCGAATTCGAGTCGAGTTAGAGGAAATTTTTTGAGTCGAGTTGTCGAATCGATCTCAAAGATGTCTGTTTCGAGTCGAGTCTCAAAGAAAGTTTGTTCCCTATCTTAATGAAGAAACGATGTCTGAGGGACAATGAACATACCTCACACCAGAGATGTGTGCCATCTCTAATCTTAGTAAATGTAGGCGAAGATAAGAAAATATTTTGAAGGCAAAGGTGAGAATACATTTTGAGGGGGAGTGAGTATTTGGAAAATGCCTACCAATGCCCCATACCAACTTCATTATTCAAAGTAACTGGAAAGATACAATCATAAAACATGAGGCAGGAAAGTAATGGGGAGTATACAGCATATACTCACCTAATATTTTTGTAGTCCAACATAAACTCACCTAATATTTTTGTGGTCCAACATATACTCACCTAATATTTTTGTAGTCCAACATATACTCACCTAATATTTTTGTAGTCCAACATATACTCACCTAATATTTTTGTGGTCCAACATATACTCACCTAATATTTTTGTAGTCCAACATATACTCACCTAATATTTTTGTAGTCCAACATATACTCACCTAATATTTTTGTAGTCCAATATATACTCACCTAATATTTTTGTGGTCCAACATATACTCACCTAATATTTTTGTAGTCCAACATATACTCACCTAATATTTTTGTGGTCCAACATATACTCACCTAATATTTTTGTAGTCCAACATATACTCACCTAATATTTTTGTGGTCCAACATATACTTACCTAATATTTTTGTAGTCCAACATATACTCACCTAATATTTTTGTAGTCCAATATATACTCACCTAATATTTTTGTATTAGAATGGCGGAAGCTTCATAACGAGGAACTACATAGTTTATACGGTTTACCCAACATTGTTAGGGTCGTCAAGTCTAGGAGGCTTAGGTGGGCAGGTCATGTAGCTAGAATGGAAGAAAGTAGAAACGCTTTCAAAGTCTTGACTGGTAGACCCATAGGAAAACGACCATTAGGAAGACCTAGGCGCAGATGGGAGGATAATATTAAGATGGATCTCGCAGAGATAGGAATACAAAGTAGAAACTGGATCCAATTAGCTAAGGATAGAAGTCAGTGGAGAGCTTTTGTGAACGCGGCATTGAACCTCCGGGTTCCATAGGCCATAGAGTTAGTTAGTTAGTTAATATTTTTGTAGTCCAACATATACTCAGGTCATATTTTTGTAGTCCAACATATACTCAGGTAATATTTTTGTAGTCCAACATATACTCAGGTAATATTTTTGTAGGCCGACGTATTCTCACCTTAAATTTACAAAAGTGCAAGAGTTATGGGGGTGAATATACGCTATATTTTTGTAAACGATCGAGCATATATATGCCTACCAAAAATTCTAGCATTACATCATGGATATAAGGCATCGTCTATTTTAGCAATACTGACCTTCCTTTAACATGTACGGGTATTGAACCATAAGTGTTAATAATATGTCGAAGAGCTGAAAACAAACAACGTTTCTGAAAAAAAAAAAAAAAAACTATAAGCTAGATAAAGTCCGCAACAGCTTTACAAATCGTTCACAAAGTCGTAACCTTTGGCTAAAAAACCTAATACTGCTTAAGCAAGAATATTAAATTTTTTCGTTCCGGTTTGTTGAAAGTCTTATAACACGAACCTTACGCTTTCGCAATAGGGAAGAATTTGTTTTGGTGTGTTAAATGTAAATAATACTGAAGAATGGAATTCACTAAAACGTGCTTTAACCTATAATGTTTGTAACAAACAATACGTGAGATATCTAAATAGATTGGGCTATATTACAGTACAAAAATGATCTGCAAACTCGTATACAAATATTAGAAGAATTTTCAGTTTGTTATAATGTTTATAAAACGTGAGTAAAAACTGTGAATTATATGGGATGGAAATAAAAAACAAAGTAGTGGTGATTGGAACGGAGGTAACTTATTCTTGTTATGAATGTACAAATTGAAGAGGATAAAATAGAACAGGTGACAAGTTTTAGATACATAGGTAGCATCATTAGTGAAGATCTAAAATGTGAACAAGAAATGAATTCAACAATGAGAATGGGAAAATAAGCTTTTGGGAAGAAAAAAAAAGCATTATGAAGATCTTAAATGTAAACGAGAAATGAATTCAACAATGAGAATGGGAAAATAAGCTTTTGGGAAGAAAAAAAAAGCATTATGAAGATCTTAAATGTAAACGAGAAATGAATTCAACAATGAGAATGGGAAAATAAGCTTTTGGGAAGAAAAAAAAGCATTATGAAGATCTTAAATGTAAACGAGAAATGAATTCAACAATGAGAATGGGAAAATAAGCTTTTGGGAAGAAAAAAAAGCATTATGAAGATCTTAAATGTAAACGAGAAATGAATTCAACAATGAGAATGGGAAAATAAGCTTTTGGGAAGAAAAAAAAGCATTATGAAGATCTTAAATGTAAACGAGAAATGAATTCAACAATGAGAATGGGAAAATAAGCTTTTGGGAAGAAAAAAAAGCATTATGAAGATCTTAAATGTAAACGAGAAATGAATTCAACAATGAGAATGGGAAAATAAGCTTTTGGGAAGAAAAAAAAAGCATTATGAAGATCTTAAATGTAAACGAGAAATGAATTCAACAATGAGAATGGGAAAATAAGCTTTTGGGAAGAAAAAAAAGCATTATGAAGATCTTAAATGTAAACGAGAAATAAAAAGCAATGATATGGATGGCGAGAAAAGCCTTTAGGTAGAAGAAAAGCATTATTAATGAAGATGTGAAATGTTAAGGGAAATAAAAGCAAGGATAGGAATGCAAAGGAAGCCTTTAGGAAGAAAGAAAACATTATTAGTAAAGATCTGAAATGTGAATGAGGAAAGGAATGACGGAAGAAGCCTTTAGGGGAAAAGATATTAGTGAAGATGTGAAGTGTGAATGAAAAAAAAAACAAGGATAGGAATGGCGAGAGAAGCCTTTAGGAAGAAGAAAAGCATTATTAGTGAATATCTGAAATGTGAATGTGAAGTAAAACAGGGATAGGAATGGTGAAAAAAGCCTTTTGGAAGAAGTATTATTAGTAAAGATTGGAATGTGAACGTGAAATAAAAGCAAGGATAGGAATGGTGAAAGAAGCCTTTAAGAAGAAGAAAGTAATTGTTAGTGAAAATCTGAAAGGTGAACGTAAAATAAAAGCAAGAATAAGGAAAGCGAAAGAAGGAAAGCATTATTCTATTAGTGAAGATCTGACATGTTAGGAGAATGGAGCTTATATTCGAATAACATGGTATATTACTTAGTATCCATTATGAGCAAAATAACATTATACTACTTATTTTTTATCAAAACATTAATACTAATTTAAAATAATATAAGTTTTCTAAAAATGCGTTAGAACAATGTAATGTATTAATTCCATTTGAGGAAATGCAATGTTGGTGAAAGTAACTTCCAACAAACATTTTTAACCCTCAAAATACAAACATTATTATTATTATTATTATTATTATTATTATTATTATTATTATTATTATTATTATTATTATTATTATTACTTGGTGCACTAATTATACAGTGGAATAGTTGCACGATTTTACAGTATTTTGAAAGTGATTAATGTAACATTGTGACTAGACTATGTCTTAATAAGAAGACAAGATGTAGAAGTTATTTTTTTGGGGGGATAATGATGTGATTTTCTAACGTAGAGGATTACAAAATAGACCTATCATTGTTGCTAAAGCCAACTGTATTGCTGAAGACATACGTGAGCAGATACACCACTCACAACATTAGAGCATAGAGTGGTAGAACGCTCACATCTGGTGCATAGAGTCCTTGGTTCGATCCCAGTTCGCGCCAGATGAGCTTTGTGGTGGACAAACACGGTGTTCGTGGGTTATCTCGGGATTCTCCCGTTTCCTTCCACTTTATTCATTCCACCGTTTCATTCATTTCTCATCATCACCGTCTCCTTTAGCCTAACCGACATACACGTAAGACGTAAAACTCAAAGATTTTATTTCATTTCATTCATCTTAGATTTGAAAAGACTTAGCACATACACAAATTATGAATAGGCTAATGTTTTTGGAAGGTGAGAATGGGGACTGATTCTACATTAAGTCTCATTGGTCATTCTGATAGAAATAATTCTGAATATACATTTAAAATGTAGAAAAGCTAAAGAAGCTAGGGGCAGTGTTAAACCCAATTATTTCAAGTTTAAGAAAGACTTAGGGTTGGAAATGACCCTAGATACAAAACAAGGGTTAATGAACTTTTCCCAAGTTTTCTTGGAAAAACAGAAGTTGTTATGAGAAAATGGTCAAATTGTGTATCACAGAGAAAAGCCATAAATTCATTTTTCTTAAAACTCAGGAAATGTCTTGTTTAGTTCAGCTTCTGCTGCAAACTTCTTGGGCGTCACTCACTCGTTTGTGTTGTATTGCAGAAGAGGAAAGAATTCAAACATCTCTGGAGGAACTCTGTTTTAAGAAGAGCTGCTAAGCAGTGTTGCCAACAGGTGTCTTCAGAAAGTACCTAAATGAGGCATGAAATCTGATTTAAAATGGCAAATCTTTCCTTATCTACTGTAGTTTATTTATTATCTTTAATGCACTTACTTTAAAACACACTGCAGTAATTTTTCTGGTATTCTAAAATCAAATACTAGTGAGGCACAGTGGCTCATTGGTAGAGCGCTTACCTTTGGTGCCTCGGGTCCCTGATTCGATCCCCGACTAGGTAAGGTTGTGGTGAGCAGCATTGTATACGTAGATTTTCTCGAGGTACCCCCGCCTCCCATATTCTCATTACACCAATTTTTCCATCATCATTCATTTGTCTTAATTATCCATCTCCCTTAACGCAAAGACTATAATCGTGAAGGAGTTAAACTGAAATATTTCATTTCAAGTCAAACACTTTTACCACTCACATTTAAAATACTCGTATCAACAGTGATTTATGTTCCCTCTCCTATGAGAGATCCTGACAATCCCTTGAGTTATTTTCTTCCTTTCTATTCGTTGGAGTAACGTTAGCTTAAATTGATGACTATTTTGATCTAATACAACATTAGGAGAGCACTTTTCTAGCCGAAAATATAATAAAATACTCATTTGCAAAATTAAATTCGCATTGAAATCAGCTATGGAAAGATGGAGGTAGTAGAATCCTGATTTGCAATGAGAGCGTGAGGCATAAATAAAGATACATTGTGATGTAGCAATTAGGTAACTACTTACTACTGCATGCAGAAATGAAGATACATTGTGATGTTATAATGTAGGTAACTATTTACTGCTGCATGCAGAAATAAAGATACATTGAGATGTGATAATGTAGGTAACTACGTACTACTGCATGCAGAAATAAAGATACATTGTGATGTGATAATGTAGGTAACTACGTACTACTGCATGCAGAAATAAAGATACATTGAGATGTGATCATGTAGGTAACTACGTACTACTGCATGCAGAAATAAAGATACATTGTGATGTGATAATGTAGGTAACTACGTACTACTGCATGCAGAAATAAAGATACATTGTGATGTTATAATGTAGGTAACTACGTACTACTGCATGCAGAAATAAAGATACATTGTGATGTGATAATGTAGGTAACTATTTACTGCTGCATGCAGAAATAAAGATACATTGTGATGTAGCAAATAGGTAACTACTTACTACTGCATGCAGAAATAAAGATACATTGTGATGTTATAATGTAGGTAACTATTTACTGCTGCATGCAGAAATAAAGATACATTGAGATGTGATAATGTAGGTAACTACGTACTACTGCATGCAGAAATAAAGATACATTGTGATGTGATAATCTAGGTAACTACGTACTACTGCATGCAAAAATAAAGATACATTGTGATGTTATAATGTAGGTAACTACGTACTACTGCATGCAGAAATAAAGATACATTGTGATGTGATAATGTAGGTAACTACGTACTACTGCATGCAGAAATAAAGATACATTGAAATGTGGTAATGTAGGTAACTACTTATTACTGCATGCAGAAATAGAGATACATTGTGATGTGGCAATGTAGGTAACTACTTATTGCTGCATGCAGAAGGATTAGTCAGGTTTTGTTTTGTCTTTAATCATATTTTTAAAGACGTTCGAGTTGATAAAAATATTCAAATATCTGTAAGCAAGAATAACTAAATATTTGTAAGTATGAATGCAGATGTGGCAGAATGGCTATTAGATATCGTCAATAGTTAAACTGCATTTTTACTCGCTAATCGGTATATGAAAAATAGCTAGAGTTGGCCTTAAATGGCTAAATCGGCAACACTGATTTTGAGCTGCAAAGGGGAAAAAGTACATTAAATTAAAAACCAAATAAACTCTTAAAGCAAAAGACACACTTTCACCCCTCGGTGCTTCCTACCAACGTCGTTCTCTTTTTGAAAAGTGTATTTGTCTTCAGTTTTTTACTATAAACAAGATCTTCGTGTTAAGGAACGGAAAAAGGATATCCTGATTACGATAGTGACTCTTCTTCAAGAAGAAAAGATGTTTAATCAGATTTAAAAGAAAACGTGAATCCATGAGTGTTGTGTAAACGGCATACTTGATATGTAGAGTTTTAATTGCTGTCGGTCAGAGCGTGTAAGTTTAATTAGAACATGAAAGATTCTCATAATAAAAATGAACATATATATTCACACGTAAATTTCTGTCTGAGATGAACATATGATGAAGGCTTTAGACTTACAAACCATGCTATGAATAAGTGTGGTGTGGGAAGTCATATACGTAGAATGTGCATGCCTAGTGTTGTCCATGATAGGAGGCGAGAAATATTATTTTCTTGTCTCGTCTGGTAACTTTTGTAGATCTTGGCTCGTCTCGATTTTCAAAGGGATTTACTTAGTCTCGACTCATTTTGTAAATTCATGTATATTCTTTCTTTATGCCCTGATTTTCTTTTTGGTTAATTTCGCCTAGAAGTTATCAAAATCGTTCTACGTCACGAAAGATCCACGAAAGGTATGATATAACAACATTTAGACCATTTTTGTTATTAGAATTATGTACTGTGGCTTATAAGAATGTAATGTTATTAAAATCACGCTACTAGACCTTAAGAGATTGTAACGTTATTAGGATCACGCAGTGGCCTTATAATATTGCAATGTTATTAGGATCACGCTAGTGGTTCTTAAAATTTGTAACATTACTAGGCTCACGCTAGTCTGCCTTAAAAGATTGTAACGTTATTAGGATCACGCTAGTGGTCCTTAAGAGATTGTAATGTTATTAGAATCACGCACTGGCCTTATAATATTGCAATGTTATTAGGATCACGCTAGTGGTTCTTAAAATTTGTAACATTACTAGGCTCACGCTAGTCTGCCTTAAAAGATTGTAACGTTATTAGGATCACACTAGTGGGCTTTATAAGATTGTAATGTTATTAGGATCACGCTAGTGATTCTTAACGTTTGTAACATTACTAGGCTCACGCTAGTGTGCCTTAAAAGGCTGTAACGTTACCGGTATTAGGATCACACTAGTAGGTCTTAAGAGATTGGAGTGTTATTAGGATCACTCTGGTGAGCCATAAGAGATTGTAATGTTATTAGGATTACACTACTGGGTCTTAGGAGATTGTAATGTTATTACAATCGGCCTAATGGGCCTAAAAAGATTGTAACATCATTAGGATCACACTAGTGGGCTTTATAAGATTGAAATGTTATTAGGATCACGCCAGTGGGTATGTAAGATTGTAACGTTATTAGGATCTCGCAATGTGACGTACAAGATTGTGCTGTTAGATCTGTATTACATAAGTAGGGCGATTATCTCAACAGAGTCCGTTAGTGAAGTAAATCCGTTAGCATCTTCACGAGTAACGGTGACTTTAATGGTGGATATCCATAACACATCCTGTACATGTAAGCAAATTTTTGACTTCTGTTCTTTTTAACAATATCAAGTAAGTAAATAAAGAAGACATGTGATAATTCTAATTGAATAATGATGGAAAAATTGGTCAATGAGGACAACGACAGGAAATTGGTGAGCATGTTAAAAAAAAAATTGATATGGGTTTTGTATTACCTGATTATAGAGGTGGGATTCTCTGCACCAAGGCTGAGCACTATCGCTGAGCCTTGTATTCCCTTGCGATTTATGTAGTCATTACTTCGGGAACATTCATTCAACCGAAGGATGATCTTATACCTGATGACAGGTAAGAAATGCGGTAGCTCAGTAGTAGTATGCTCTCCTCTGGTGCAAGTGGTCCTTAGTTCAATCCTAGACCATGTAGACACTGGACAACACCGTGTTGGTGTATGTTTTGGGGAGAGTTCTCCCGTTTCCTCTTACTTTCTCTTTCAACCAGTTATTTCATGACCATTAACTTCAATTAATCATCTGCCTCCCTTTGTCTAAAGAGCATAATCATAGGAACAGGGCCGGTCTAAGTCGTGTGCGGTCGCACACATGCGTTTTTGAGAGGGGCGTCGAAATGAGGTAAAGTATAAAAAGTAATATGGTAAAAATTTAATTTTTATGTAATTTTGAATGTAACTTAGCCATTTGAATATGTTAACTTTTGTTCAACAAATAAAAATGTTGCTTGAAATCATTGGAGGGTCTTCTACACCCATTTTTATTGTAAGGGGTACCCAAACTCATTCTTGCACACACAGCATTTTGCTCTTAGGCCGGTCCTGCCTAGGAAGTTAAACTGGAAACTTAATTTAATTTCAAGAGCATGGTGGCTCAGTTATAGAGCGCTTACCTCTGGTGGGTGGGATCCCTGGTTTGATCCCGGCGAAGAAAGTTTGTTCCCGTTTCCCCCCACACTATCATTCCACCAATTCTTCTATTATTATTATTATTAAGTTACTTTAATCATCGTCTCCCTTAGTCTAACAGGCATAAACGTGGGACGTTAAACTCAAAGATTTAATTTAATTTTGGGGCCGCGGTGGCTAAGTGGTAGAGCGTTCACCTCTGGTGCTTGGGGTCTCGGGTTCGATCCCAGCCCCCGCCAAGTGAACTTTGTGGTGGACAAATACCGCGTGCGTGGGTTTCCTCGGGGTTCTTCCGTTTCCTCCCACTTCCTTCATTTCATTCATTACTGATCATCACCGTGTAATTTATTATTATTATTATTATTATTTTTACCTTTGAAGCACACCAAAGTACGTTTCAAACTTTCTCGATAACCCTGCATGTAACTTTTTCTTACATACAAAACACATCAAAATGTATATATTGTTTTTTATTATGGAGCAACTATGACCCACAAGAAAATTACGTAGGGCTCTTAAATAGAAAATATTAACTTAATAATAAAAAAAACTTATGACTCTTACGCAGGAATATGAGAAAGAAATATTTACCATCAGAAATACAAGAAGACATCAAACTTAAAACTGGGGGCGCGGTGGCTCAGTGGTAGAGCGTTCACCTCTGGTGCTTGGGGTCCCGTGTTCGATCCCAGCCCCCGCCAAGTAAACTTTGTGGTGGACAAATACCGTGCTCGTGGGTTTTCTCGGGGTACTCCCGTTTCCTCCCACTTTCTTTATTCCACCATTTCACTCATCTCTCATTATCACCGTCTCCTTTAGCCTAACCGGCATAACTGTGGGACGTAAAACTCAAAGATTTCATTTTTTTCAAACTTAAAACTAGTGAGATATTTATCCCTGGCGATTTTCGTAAAGCATATCTATGCGTGGGCGAACTCTTGACAGACATACTCCCATATTCAGTGTTTCTTTTCTTTCCATAGAAAAATGAACAGCGTTAAAGGCAAACTTTTCAGCTGTAAACTTGAAAGACAAGTGTGAAATCAAGTCGATTGGCGATGAGATAATTTCTTTGCAGAAGATCTTCGAAGTCATTAAAAATTTCGCAAAACAGCGGTTGAGAAACGCTGCTCTAGTCACTAGAACAGGAGGAAGGCTTAAAAAAAGTGGTCCCAAATTTTGGTGAAATGTTTTAGGTATGACTTGCGGGTAGTGGTGCTGCTGAACTCCTTTGAATTCGAACCAATGCCAGCGAGATACAGGCCAGGGTGTTGTATTAGGCTTGTCCACGAGACAGGGGCGTCATTTAGGGGGGCAGGGAGGGGTATTTGCCCCCCCATGAGTTTGAGATGTATATAGATTTTATCAATAGAATAGTAGTAAATCAATGAAAAACGCGAAATTTTACTTATATCAAGGGGTCTTTCTCCCCCCCCCCCCAAGCAAAATCTGAAATGACGCTCCTGCCATGAGACAAGATTTGGAATTGTCTCGTCTCGAGAAAGTGTTTTAAAAAACGATCTCGTCTCGAAAACACGTGTGTTTCTGTTACAAAAAAAATCGTCTCTTCACGAAAATTCTGTCTCATCCCGTCCCGTAAGCAACACTATTTGTATTAAAATATTTTCCTGTTATCTGATTCTTACCAGATACAGAAAAAGACACTCAACTGTATAATATAATAATTAGGAATTTGCGTATATTGCAATTTAAAAGACAGGTAACTGGCATTGAAAGTTAATACATTGTCGTTGAGTAGTTGCATCCATTTGCACTATTGATTAGCGCTTTATATGTTAATGAATAGAGTTGGTTATAATTCGAATTAGCATTTAGATGATGTGGGTTTGTAACTGACGTACAGTGTATAACCACACGTGGAGTAACCGGCCTTACACTGCATTCAAACAATTTTTTTTCTTTTTTTTTCTTTTTCTTAAAAGCATTATTTGTTTTGCATATGAGATGTGAGCTATATCGCTGCATTGGGACTGGGGCGAGATTAATCAAGAACAGAGTTGTAAAGAAAACTATACGAAAAAGAAAAGATTTTTTTTTTTTTTAAAAAAAAAGAGCATTAAACAATTTGGTTTTTAAAGGTGAGATATGGCGATTCTTTTGTATACGTCTAACGTGTGGCGTGTTCTGCACGTTTCAGTTCTCGATAGAGCCACTTAGGGTCTATGGTGCTCAATGGTAGAGATTTCTCCTCTTGTGTGAGGGATCCCTGGTTCGATTCGTGGGTTTGTGAGTTTATGATGGACAATATTGTATCTGTCGGGTTTCATCAGAATCTTCCAATGTTAGCTTCAACACTCTCATTCCACTAATTCCTTTATTATAATTAATTTCTGTTAATGATCCGCCTGCTATAGCCTAAAAAGTATTATCATGAGTTTTCTCATGGTTTCTACCGTTTCCTCCCACACTCACATTCCACCAGTTATTTCATAATCATTCCCTTTCATTAATAATCCGTTTCGTTTCGCCTAAAGCGTATAATCATTGTTGTTTCATGGTTTCACCCATAATCATTCACTTTCATTAATCAACCTTCTCGTTTCGCCTAAAGGATATAATCATTGGTTTTTCAGGGGTTTTCCCATAATTATTCACTTTCATTAATCATCCGTCTCGTTTCGCCTAAAGGGTATAATTATTGGTTTTCAGGGGTTTTCCCATAATTATTCACTTTCATTACTCATCCGTCTCGTTTCGCCTAAAGGGTATAATCATTGGTTTTTCAGGGGTTATCTCATAATCATTCACTTTCGTTAATCATCCGTCTCGTTTCGCCTAAAGGGTATAATCATTGGTTTTTCAGGGTTCTCCCGTAATCATTCACTTTCATTGATCATCCGCCTCGTTTCGCCTAAAGCGTATAATAATTGGTTTTCTCAGTGGTTCTCCTATAATCATTCACTTTAATTGACCATCCGTCTCGTTTCGCCTAGAGGGTATAATCATAGGTTTCTTCATGGGTTCTCCCATAATCACCCAGGATGGTCTATACTTTTTGACATATCTTGGTATCAGGAATCATCTCCCAAACTTTATCGGTGTTGTTTTGAAACACCCTGTATAAGTATAGAGGCTTAGTTAATTTCACATTTACCATAACAAGCTTAAAACTAAGTCGAAGGACCATCTTTAACGTATTATTTTCAATTACACTTTATACAGATAATAACATGGAACACGCTATTCAAATCTTTAAGACATTAATTCAAAACTTCCCAAAACGTTACGTAGCTATAAAGTAAGTTGTGTGACGTCTCTACGTGAATCCTGTAGCAATTTTTTAGTGCCTTAGTATTTTCTGGACAGAATGTTAAAAAGATTCTTTCTGCCTATAACAGCATTTTCCCTCGTCTTATATTCTTCTTTTTTTCTCGTTATCAAGTCCAATGCTTTATATTCTGTTGCCGTTTTTCGTTTCTTCAGAAGAAAAATCGATTTTTTCCCCTCCTGCATCCCATCTCAAGAGTGACGTGACGTTTCTTTCCTTAATTCACATGAATTGTGCGTAAGTGGGATGGGATGGAGGCAGGAAAGGAGTGGATAACATGTGAAAATTCCTTCTTTCACGAGGAAAGAGATAAGTCACAGTTAGTGACAATACGAAACTCAAAAAGATAGGCTGATTTTTAAAATATGTTCTAGTTTCACGCAAACAAACTGGAATTCCTTACGTATTAGAAGACTTTATCAGAAACATTTTCGTACTTGTATTATTATTATTATTATTATTATTATTATTATTATTATTATTATTATTATTATTATTATTATTATTATTATTATTATTATTATTATTATTATTATTATTATTGCTGTGATTACTGATTAGCCCTTTTAGGATTTATGGTAACATTTGCTATCGTGGCGTAGTGTTGTTTTTGGCCGCTTATTTAGGTCCTACAACAGGTATTTAAGCTGTTTTTTTTTTAATTGGGCAAGTCAACCGTGAACCAAAGAACACCCCAGATGCGTTTTGGAGTCAGATGGTGAACTTAGTGGAGGGGATTGCCTTTTTTTCTTTTTTCCTAAGACAAATTTCAAATTTTTTTCACGCCCTTTGTTTTCAAGATATCAGAGAGACATTTTACATACGGATTGTGTGCACCTTTGAGTATTTCTAATGTTTTTAGAGATCCCTACGTGAACCCGGGCCCGGCCCGAGGTACACAACTATTGCGCGGGGGTGATTTTCTCAAACATTTCCGGTTTTTTCAGAATTTCCTGGTTCAGGTGTACGATACGGACATATAAGTGGTACCGTTGGAAAGGGCTCGTTATACTAAGAAAATGGCGTTTGAACCATGGTATAAGTCAAATAGTAATGACGCAGTAAAAATTTAGAAAATATATAATGGATCAGCTTTAGACATTCAAATTTTTTTCCAATCTTCGTTTTCACGATATAACTTTGAAATTTTGCACACCCATTGTGTACATAACTACGTATTTAAAAAAAAAATCAGATCCATATAGTAAACCCAGACCCGGGCCAGAGGGGCGCAAAAATTTCGAATTTTCTTCGAAAAAACTCCTGGTTTTCCCTGATTTTCCCGTTTCTGGTGTATAATAGGGACAAGCAAGTGATACTGTTGGAAAGGACGCTCTATTCTAAAAAGTAAAACGAGATATGAACCTCGATCCTGCGATAAATAGTAAGGAAGCAGTACCGGTAGCTGTTTGACTGAAGGTCTAAAATTTTCCTTAAAAAGTGGAAATCCTACAAGGGTTAATTCAGGTATGTGCAAGTTGAAACAAAAGGTGGGTCAATGACAGAGGACTTACAGGCGTTGATGGCCGTATGAGACAATGCATAATATTTTCATAACAATCGAATGGACATATTTAATAGAGAAAATCGTTCATCGTACACTAACATCATAGGAACACAAAAACTATTATAATGATAACTAAAATATTTATTTACTAAAGAAAAGCAAAAATATCTATTTATACAGAACTAGCATAAATGATTCATTCATTTTGAAGAGACTATATCTTCAAAAGTTTTACAGGTATACATATGAAAGATATATGAAAAGAATCACAAACTCACCAAGTTTATATACACCGTTTACAAATGTTCAATATGTGCCCCTTTGATGACACGACACACGTCTAGACGATACTCGAGCTCACTCCATACATTTTGTAGCATAGTTCTGTCAATTGTCTGCACTGCAGCACTGATGCGTTCTTTGAGCTCGACTAAGGATTGTGGTAGTGGGGGTACGCAAACAAGACCAACACGCCAACAAGACGGGGACCCCTCATTGCCACATCTCAATTCGTGAGTATATAAAGATGAACTTACGCATCGCTGGATTGGGCGTATTGATGAGAATGACCTAGCTTTGTTCCCCCTGCCCTCCTAGATCTCCTGATTTAACGCCCTGCGTCTTCTTCCTACGAGGGTATGTTAAGAGTTTTAATCCCGGCGAAATTAAAATACCGCTTATTTTACAGTAATTATGTGATATCTTCAAATAGATAAAAGATAATTGAAATATGGAACAAGAGCGCCCTAGACAATATTATTTTGCGTCAGGTACCGTTATCACAAGTCACCTAGTGGCTTTCCGTTTTCAGCTGTTTAGAAACGCGAAAATAAATGCCGATTTTCAAAATGGCTCGAAATCGAAAGCAGATAAGTGAGTCGTGATAACGGTTTCTCATGTAAAATAATATTGTCTAGGGCGCTCTTGTTCCACATTTCGATTATCTTTTAACTATTTGAAGATATCACATAATTACTGTAAAATTAGCGGTATTTTAATTTCGCCGAGATGAAGACTCTTAAGGACCTTGTTTATGTTCTTACACTACCGCAATCCTTAATCGAACTCAAAGAACGCAGGACTATCCTACAAAATGTATGGAATGAGATCAAGTATCGTCTGGATGTGTGTCGTGTCATCAAAGGGGCGCATATTGAATATTTGTAGAGGGT
Source organism: Thermobia domestica (assembly GCF_964235325.1). Lineage (NCBI taxonomy): Eukaryota > Metazoa > Arthropoda > Insecta > Zygentoma > Lepismatidae > Thermobia > Thermobia domestica. The sequence goes on along the minus strand of NC_137456.1, from coordinate 347,881,249 downwards.
GTATAAGCTTGGTGAGTATGCGGTTCTTTTCATATATATCTTTCATAATTATGTGTACGCGTAATACTTGCGAATATATAGCCTTTTCAAAGCGAATGAATCATTTATGCTTCCCTATATTTCACTTTAGTTGGGAGTTTAATTCTTCATGTTCTGAACTAGTCTCTCAATGTTTCGTGGTACACTGGATATTCCAACGTGGATGATATTTTCCAAGGTGGACATCAATTATCCAGGAAATCTTTTCAATTCAGTTTAAGATTATGTAAGAAGTATATTTTCAATAAGGGGTCAGGTGGGCTGGGTGAAATGGTTCAGTGAGCCCGGACTGGCCCGTGGGCCGGCTGTTGCACATGGCTGGATTAGACATCAAAATTGTCTTTTTTGTTTATTATAAATTCTAAGTTGATATTGGCGTTTAACTTGTGCTAATCAACATATCTTAGTGAGGTGAATAAAATATAGGGATGCGCACGAGACGAGTCGAGACAGGATTTTCCTGACAAAATTCGAGTCGAGACACGGCTCTTCCAATAGAAAAATATACATTTTTCGAGTCGAGACATCACTTTTACAGCACATTTTCGAGACGACACAGGCACAAATCTTGTCTCATGCGCATCCCTAATAAAATAATACTGCCTAAATCCTTATCTGTAGTTTTCGAGGAAATCTAGATTTTTTTGTGAACCTAGAAATTGATGCTGTACTCAGGCACGTAGCCAGGATTTCGTAATAGGGGGGGTCCGAGACATGAAATACTGTGGTTATCACACCAGAGTTTGATTATTCTAAACTAATTTACTAGTAACATATATTGGTTCGTTTAGTCAGGATTTCGTGATGGGGGGGGGGGGGAGTATGATATGAAATATTGTGGTTATGACACCAGGGGCCTGATCAATTTAAACATTTTACTAGCAACATATGTTAGGACTTTAAAATTATGACATGTTAGTAAGGGCGCCGATTTCTCTGTAAATTGGGGGGGGGGTCCATTCAGATGCAGAAGGCATATATGAATATTTTAAGACAAATTGTATTCAAATTATGTCAATACATTGTATATTCATAAATACAACAAGGGGGCCCACATGACGTGTGGGGGACGGAACCCCTCGGCCCCCCCAGGATCGGCGCCCATGCATGTTAGTAAGTATTTTAGTAACAAACTATGAAGAAATCTCGAATAAAAGAATATTTTTAAAAAAATTGTAAAAATTTACAATATCTACGTTCCCTCTTTTGTTCATCCAAATATAACAATTTTCCTTTCATTATGCTCTCAACTATTTAAAAAAGTACGGGGCCGCGGTGGCTCAGTGGTAGAGCGTTCACCTCTGGTGCTTGGGGTCTCGGGTTCGATCCCAGCCCTCGCCAAGTGAACTTTGTGGTGGACAAACACCGTGTGCGTGGGTTTTCTCGGGGTTCTCCCGTTTCCTCCCACTTTCTTCATTCCACCATTTTCATTCATTACTCATCATCACCGTCTCCTTTAGCCTAACCGGCATAACCGTGGGACGTAAAACTCAAAGATTTCATTTCATTTTTTATTTAAAAAAGTACGTATCCAATAATGTCTTGTAAAATATTTTATAATATCTGCGTTCCTTTCTCTGTTGAATCAAATATTAACAGAACTTTCTTTCCACATAACTTTTTTATTTTTATTATTCCATCAACTACTGTCTGTTCCAAATGACAAGTTAAAGGAGCAGTAGAAAACCTTTTCTGAAATAACATGTTTGATACTGCACGGATGCGATGACGAAAAATTATTTTTATTTTTAGCTTTATTTTTATCTTTATTTTTAATGCTGATTCTTCCTATTTCTTGTTTCTTTTTGCTTCGTTCTTCCATAATTTTTTATTTCTGGTCTCGAAGGGGGGGTCCGGACCCCCCGGACCCACCCCTTGGCTACGTGCCTGCTGTACTACACCTACACTTAGTGCTGTAGCCAAGGGGACATCCTGACACGTGCCCCCCTCTCCCCCGCCGTTACGACTCGGAGTATTTTTTACTTCCCGTACACATAGCATCTTTTCGAGAAATCCATGATTTTTTTTAAAGCAATCATACATTAACATATACAGAATGTTTGCCTAATTTTGTTGATTATTAATAAAGCACTCTCTATCCTCTTTAGTTATCAACATTAAAAATACGTACCGGTAATTAAATCCTTTCTTTAGAGTGAACTGTAAAGGGTGCGAATTTGTCCTATAATTGCTATGTCCGAAACTGTTGCTACGTTCCATATTTGTCAAAAGAAGAAAAACAAGAATTTTAGGAATATTTTTTAAAAAATGTATCAAAGGATTGCGATCTTGGCCAATAGATTTTGGATCAGGGGCCACAAAATTTTTGAACGGTCCCTAAATCGAGTTTTCGTATTTTCTACGGAATAAGCACATCATACTGAGTTAAGTGATCGCTTAGGTTTGGCTACACAATATGTAGTTCTCCAGATATAAGGCCTACAAGAAAAATTTTGATTGAAATATATTGGATCTTTTGATTCAATAACATAGAAATTGAATTGTCACAGGAAGATATTCCTAAACTTGTGAAAGTGTCACCTTAATGAGCGTATGTACTAACCTTACTGTACAGTCTTATAATCCCCACTAACGATCCTGATAACTGAATATGTCTTTAGCAGCTTACACTACTGGATGTAAAGTTTCCATTACCAACTACATTTCTTAATGCCTTTAGATAAATTTAAGTTAATGCATGTAACTGGGCAGATCTACGTATAAACAGGCAATACTCTGTGTATTTTCCAGCGATTCTTTCAACATAGCACAGAGGAATAGTAACAAGTAAAAGTGAGAAGATAAAATGGCTCGTTAACAACAGAACAAGGAAAGAGACAACACAATATTTCTCCACTCGATTTGGCGAAATGGGATTATTTCATCGTGTACAATTGTCCTTTATGGCGTAAAAAAAGAGAACCCAATGTAGCCAGGTCGTTCACCTATATAACCACTGAGAGAATTTCGCTTGTATCGCACAGCAACCGAGTATGACATAAACTTAAAGGGAGAGAGAGAGAGAGGGAGGGAAATTGTCGCGAGCTACGAGAGAGGTTTTATTATTCCCTCGATTACGCTGTCGTGTCCATAAATTCTACTTTCCTCAAGCTGAGAAGTGAAGATAGCGTCAGGAGCTGAAAGACTACAAGACCTGATAGTCGATGGGGCGGATACGGGTCTCTAGTTTAACAGTGATGTATGCACAGTTGTCGTCTATTGTACACAAAATACACGCCTCCGTACTCATAAATCTCACAATACTTTTAGGAGAAAACAAAGGGAAGCATATACAGGTAATAACTAAGTTGGGTAGAAATAGAACATTTATTTCTGAACGTCATGACTATATATTGACATGTTTACTACTTATCTTTTAAAAAATCTTATATCATTAATACCGGGTTTGAGATCCAAAATTTAAGCTGAGTGAGTAGATCAAATAATAATAATAATAATAATAATAATAATAATAATAATAATAATAATAATAATAATAATAATAATAATAATAATAATAATAATAATAATAATCCTTTACTAAAGGCCCCTTTCGGCTAACATTTGCATCCACTGCTGTCTTTCAGTGATCAGTTAGTGTTAACATATGGAGCCGCGACGGCTCAGTGATAGCGTTCACATCTGGTGCGTAGGGCCCGTGGTTCGAACCCAGCTCGCGCCAAGTCAAGCGGACTTTGTGATGGAAAACACCGTGCGCATGGGTTTTCTCGGGGTTCTCCCGTTTCCTCCCACTTTATTCATTGCACCATTGTATTCATTACTCATCATCACCGTCTCCTTTAGCCTAGGCGGCGTGGGACGTAAAACTTAAAGATTTCACATCATTTTTACGTATTGTCCTTTTCAACATTAATGGTACTTATTTTTCTCCGGTCTTTCTTTTACCTTGTACCATACCTTTTATCAGATCCATATATATATATATATATATATATATATATATATATATATATATATATATATATATATATATATATATATATATGATCAAGGGATATGATTCAAAGAGGGGCCAAACCAGTGGCATATTTAGGGGGGTAGCTATCGGGGTCAAGCCACCCGAAATAGATAAATTTATATATAGTATATGTATATAATAATTGCATACTTTCATAGACCCAGTATATATACACGCACTCAGGAGAATGTGCATAGCCCTCCCCGAAACAAAATCCTAAATACGCCACTGGGTTAAACTATAGTTTGCCGCTTCATTCAGTGTAAAGAAAGTAGGATTGAAGTTAATTTTATCCAGTGCATACCTGAGAGTCAAGGGAGGGCTACAGCCCTCCCCTTGAATCCGCGCCTGTATATATAGTGGTGCTATTCAGCTGGCTCTCTAGAACTGATCGTTATACCCAGAAATAACAGTAAATTTTACCGAGTTATACCTAGGAACAGTAAAATTTAGTTTAACTAGGCCCTTCTTTGCTTTTAGAAAATCTTACAGCCACAGGATTAAACATACGATCTCTCAGAAAAGTTATAAGCGTTTATTTCTTAATCTCAAATTCTTAGATATCAAGAATGAATGAAAACTGGGATCACATGAGTATAGTGGCGAGGGTTATTTATGTTTGAGGGTTATACTGTATATATTTATTTATATATGTCAAATACTGTATCTTGTTTTAACATATGAAAAATAGTTTACTGCTGCTTCACTTGTTTCTAAATGAATCTTTTCTCTTCTTTTGTAGGTAAGTGCCAATTTCTTAACTATGCGGTACTACTAAGATATAACTGTTTTGTTAAGGTAAAGTAGGAAGTATTTCATACATTATATTTCTCCGTATTTATAAGAATGTCAGTTGTTTACTGATAGAAGCATCTTGGAGCATCAATAACTTCTTTTCTTTGTTCAGCTAGTGAATATGAGCATTGCTCTTTGAACATTGGTATACAGGGTGTTCGGGATAAATTTGACACTTTTGGGTGATAGGGAAAAACAGGGAATATCTTCCTCAAAACAAAATTGTTTTGAACTCATGAAAATCGTACAATAAAAGTAAAGCAAGAGGAAGCAAAATCACTTAATAATAATAATAATAATAATAAAATTTTGCTACCACAACTGCTTCAAAGCGACTCCTGAATCTGCAGCATACAGTCTTCACGATGTTCCTAGGAAGAGCTGCAAATGCTACTTAAATCCTGTCAATGAGCTGGGTCTTTGTGTTGCAGGCAGTGGGGTTAGTGTGTTGCTCCACCACGCCGCCTCGCACATTAAAATCCATGGATTGCAATCAGAGGAGTTAGGGGGGTAGACATTGGGACTAATGAAGTCATACAAATTGTCACGCAACCACTTCAGGATCTTCCCAGCTGTATGGCAAGGAGCGGAGCCACCGTTACACTTCTGCAATTCACTTCGTATTGCTTTTACAGTGCTCAAAGAGCACTGAACAACTATCTTGATTGCAGAATTTGATTAGCCGGCATGAATCATCATGATGCAGCCAACTCTTTTCCAATATTCTGGTGGCTTCCACTCGTTCAGTGCAGTTTAATTTTACAGCTGTATCTAAAACTAAAGAGAAATAATATGTGAGAATGCTGAAAATACCTTCCGACAACTCATATATACATGCAATAAAACCAACTGTCAAATTTACCCCGAACACCCTGTAGTTTAAACTTCCGACCGTATTCTTTGAACAGTAGTCATTGGTATACTATGGTCTTCTGTGTAAAATTATAGTCAAAGTTAGGCTTTGAACGCCCCTCGTAGATCATTAGTAAACGCTTCATTCTATATTGTACACAGTTGTATTTAAATCTTCATTAGTTATAGCCTGTGGTGATTGCAATGCAGTTAGGTAATTCCTATAACTGGAAATGAATATTCTATTTCTGGTTATTTTCTCAACAGATTTGTGAACAGTCAGTTGTGGAGCGATGTTCCTGCATTTTCCGCTCTTTGTGTTTCCAATCAATATCAGATGGTTGAATGGGTTCATGCAAATAGAACCAATCTCTGAGGTCACCATAATGTTATATAATTGCTAAATTTTCAAAACCATTTAGAATGTTTTATTGTAGACAGGTTCAATATATAATTTCTAGTCCAATTAACAACTGATTGATTTCTAGGTCAACTCTCTTCTGGGTTTATATTGAATTATATCTGTTCATTAAGGGGTCGCGGTGGCTCAGTGGTAGAGCGTTCACCTCCGGTGCTTGAGGTCCCTGGTTAGATCCCAGCTCGCGCCGTGTGGACTTTGTGATGGACAAACACCATGCTCGTGGGTTTTCTCGGGGTTCTCCCGTTTCCTCCCACTTTCTTCATTCCACCATTTTCACTCATCTCTCATCATCACCGTCTCCTTTAGCCTAACCGGCGTAAGCGTGGGACGTAAAACTTAAAGATTTCATTTTTTCCATCTATTCATTAAGTAATTTATTAACAATGTTCGTCAATTCAGTTGCAAAAATAGTATACTACTATTACTACTACTACTACTACTACTACTACTACTACTACTACTACTATTACTACTTCAGTTTAACGTCCAACGATTATGCCTCTTAGGCTAAAGGAGACGGCCAATTAAGGCAAGTGAGTGATGATGGGTGAAATGGTGCGATGAGAATGTGGAAGGAATTGGGAATACCCCGAGGAAACCTAGGAACACGATGTTGACTACTAAAAACTTACGTGGCCGGGAATCGAACCAGGTAACCCACGCACAAGAGGTAAGCCCTCTACCACTGAGCAACAGTGCCCCAATAATAATAATAATAATAATAATAATAATAATAATAATAATAATAATAATAATAATAATAATAATAATAATAATAATAATAATAGGGTTATGGCGGAAACTTCATAATGAGAAACTACATAATTTATACCGCTTACTAAATATTGTTGGGGTAATCAAATCTTGGAGGCTCAGGTGGGCAAGTCATGTAGCCAAAATGGAAGAAAGTAGAAACGCTTTCAAAGTTCTAACTGGAAGTCCAATCGGAAAACGACCATTAGGAAGATCTAGTGTCGGATTTACGTATAAGCTAAAGAGGCTATAACTTAAAGCCTCACTCTCTTGGAGAGCCCAAAAAATTTAAAGGAAAAAAAACGGAATGCACATTTCCAAAATTTAAAATAATGCTGATTTCCAAGATTAAAAATAAATAAAATAAAGTTTTCATACATCAAGTGTGCTTATATGATGTAGGTAATCGGATCCCTACTGCTAGTTTGCTTCGTAAAATGTCAGTTAACAAAGAAAGTCAGATATCTGAAAGGCCAATAGCTTAGGGCCTCAACAAACGTAAATCCGGCACTGGGAAGACCTAGGCACACAGGGAAGGTCAATATTAAGATGGATCTCGCAGAAATAGGAATACAAAGTAGAAACTGGTTCCAGTTGGCTAAGAACAGAAGTCAGTGGAGAGCTTTTGTGAACGCGGTATTGAACGTTCGGGTTCCATAGGCGATAGAGTTAGTTAGCTAGTTAATAATAGGTTAAATTTCCAAATAAGGAATACCATTTTCCCCCTTTATTTCTAAGAAACTTATACTTCTAGATGTAACCGAGGGGCGCACCCACGAGGGTGGTCCACCAGTCCGGACTCCTTCTCAAAAAAAAAAAAAAAAAAAAAAAAAAAAAAAAAAAAAAAAAAAAAAAAAAAAAAAACTTCGTAACTCGACAAATATTTCTACACTTTCTTAAGAGTCTTTATCCTAGCGAAATTAAAATACCGCTAATTTTACAGTAATTATGTGATGTCTTCCAATAGATAAAAAGATAATCGAAATGTGAAACAAGTGCGCCCTAGACAATATTATTTTACATGAGAAACTGTTATCACGACTCACTTATCTGCTTTCGATTTCGAGCCATTTTGAAAATCGGCATTTATTTTTCGCGTTTCTAAACAGCTGAAAACGGAAAGCCACTAGGTGACTTGTGATAACGGTACCTCACGCAAAATAATATTGTCTAGTGCGCTCTTGTTCCGTATTTCAATTATCTTTTATCTATTTGAAGAGTATCACATAATTACTGTAAAATTAGCGGTATTTTAATTTCGCCGGAATGAAGACTCTTAAGAAAACTACGGTTGCTCTAGAAGGGAAATGGTTGATGTACCTTAAAAATTTTATCTTACTCTACATCTGAATTCTTTCTTTTCTTTAAAAACAGTTTAGTTTTATATTTTTACTGAGAATGAGGTGGCAATACTTTACAATTATGTATCGTTTTATCAAGTGTAGAATAATACCAGTTGAATACTATCTAGACATAGTGATTACTATTGGTGGATCCACTCAAACTTCGGACGACCCCAACATAAATCTCTGGGTGCACGTCTGATATGAGTGTTAGCATAATACAATGACGTTGAAAGTATCTGCTTAAAAAAATGAAGCTTAATATTTGAGAATGTCTGCTTCTTATCTTGAATTTTAAGATACTCTCCACTATAGTATAATATAGTGGTGTTGAAGGTAACAGCTGGTAAGCTGAATTTACTCAACGGTATGGCGACAGAGAAACACTATATAAGCTATATACATAACCAATGTTATTTCTGTTTATGTACTTGATATTTTGATTTTTTCTTAAGAGTCTTCATCCCGGCGAAATTAAAATACTGCTAATTTTATAGTAATTATGTGATATCTTCAAATAGATAAAAGATAATTGAAATATGGAACAAGAGCGCCCTAGACAATATTATTTTGCGTGAGGTACCGTTATCAGAAGTCACCTAGTGGCTTTCCGTTTTCAGCTGTTTAGAAACGCGAAAATAAATGCCGATTTTCGAAATGGCTCGAAATCGAAAGCAGATAAGTGAGTCGTGATAACGGTTTCTTATGTAAAATAATATTGTCTAGGGCGCTCTTGTTCCACATTTCGATTATCTTTTATCTATTTGAAGATATCACATAATTACTGTAAAATTAGCGGTATTTTAATTTGGCCGGGATGAAGACTCTTAAATAGAAGATAGAGAAACCTAGGTTGTTTTTGCACTTAATTTTAGATACATTTTGAAAAATGTAATAAAGTGGAAGAACAGAATACTTCTATGGATGGTTTTGGATTGCTGCAGGTAGAATCAACATTAATTAAATCAAACTGATTTATTGGCTGAATAACACACTTTATGGATAAAGAGTTTTCTTGATTTTTTCCTGTTCAATCGTCTTTTATGAGGTTTGAGCCGAGAAGCAAGTGACAGATGTTTCTCTAAAAGCGGGTGGCATGTGGGCTTGGAAGAGTTGGAAAAAAAGGGGGAGGGGGTAGAGAAACGTTGCCATGTTTGCTTCTCCCTCTCTCATCCCAAGAAGAGACACGCCCACACCAGAAATAGTTCACTTCCTAGCCTTCCCTCTGATCCATCCAATCCTTTTTCTTTTAACCCTTTTTCTAAACGTTGACTCTCATTCAATGTTGCCAACAGATTTTCAAAGTTTCTCACCAGATCCCACCAAGATTCGTTCTAGATTAAGATTGACAGCACCATAATTCTCCTAGATGAAGATTAACACCTACTGCAACCCATCTAGATAAAGATTAACAACTACCATAATCACTAACGATAAAGATGAACAGCTACCATAATTCTACTAAAGATTAACACCTATCATAATCCCCTAGGTAAAGATTAACACCTATCATAATCCCCTAGATAAAGATTAACACCTGTCATAATCTCCTGGATAAAGATTAATATCTTCCATTAGCTCCCTAGATAAAGATTAGCACCTATCATAATCCCTTAGGTGAAGATTAACACCTATCATAATCCCCTAGATTGAGATTAACCCCTACCATAATCTCCTAAATGAAGATTAACACCTTTCATAATCCCCTAGATCAAGATTAGCACCTATCATAATTCTCTGGATAAAGATTAACACCAATCAAAATCCCATAGATAAAGATTAGCATCTATCATAATCCCTAGATAAACACCAATCATAATCTCCTAGATAAAGATTAATATCTTCCATTAGCTCCCTAGTTAAAGATTAGCACCTATCATAATCCCTTAGGTAAAGATTAACACCTATCATAATCCCCTAGATAAAGATTAATACCTATCATAATCTCCTGGATAAAGATTAATATCCACGGGGGCGCGGTGGCTCAGTGGTAGAGCGTTCACCTCTGGTGCTTGGGGTCCCGGGTTCGATCCCAGCCCCCGCCAAGTGAATTTTGTGGTGGACAAACACCGTGCTCGTGGGTTTTCTCGGGGTTCTCCCGTTTCCTCCCACTTTCTTCATTCCACCATTTCACTCATCTCTCATAATCACCGTCTCCTTTAGCCTAACCGGCATAACCGTGGGACGTAAAACTTAAAGATTTCATTTCATTTTTCAAAGATTAATATCTTCCATTAGCTCCCTAGATAAACATTAACGTTACCATGATCCCCTAAATAAAGATTAAAACCACCATGATACCCTAGATAAAGATTAGCATCTATCATAATCCCTAGATAAACACCAATCATAATCCCCTAGATAAAGATTAAAGATTAACACCCATCATAAACCGCTAGATAAAGATTAATATCTGGAGTGGATTAAGGTCTCACAATATGTAGATTTCGGCAATACAGGTGATAGTCATCTCCAGGCCCACATATAAGTATTTTACACTCCTGTGTCAAGAAAATTTTGCGTTCCCTCCACCTTATTTGTTAGGTCTAAAGAATATGGTCGCGTCCGCTTACATTTAGCCATCAGCAGCGTAGCAAGAAATCAGAATCAAATGCACGGATTACGATGGCATAAGACAAGCAGGTCAGTTTTTGGTGTGGGTATATTCAACATACTGGTTGTGGCAGTTCAGTTACACCGTGAACTTGCGTAAGGACAGAGTGAACATAGGGTCTCCACAGAGCGTCATAAAAGTGTGTATGGTATACGAAAACAAACGGACTCAAACGCCACTGCAGCGGGGCGGATATACCAGGCTTTTGGTGAGGGTGTCGTGACTACGCGGACAGTACAGCGGTGGTTTAACAAGTTTAAGGACGGTGACGAAACACTCGAAGAAGCACCACGTGTCGGAATACCAACACACGTACAAAATGAAGATCTTCAGGCATCAATTGAGGCGAACAGTGGCCAGAACGTGAGGTACTGGGACTACAATTCAGTGTGAGTGGAGAAACTATTCGGCAGCACCTCCATCAACTTGGGAAATACTACAAGTTGGGTCGATGATTTCCACATGATTTGACTCCTGGGGGCGCGGTGGCTCAGTGGTAAAGTTTTCACCTTTGGTGCTTGGAATCCCTGGTTCGATCCCAGCTCGCGCAGTGTGGACTTTGTGGGGACAAACATCGTGCTCGTGGGTTTTCTCGGAGTTCTCCCGTTTCCTCCCACTTTCTTTATTCCACCATTTCATTCAATTCTCATAATCACCGTCTCCTTTAGCCTAACCGGCATAACCGTGGGACGTAAAACTGAAAGATTTCATTTCATTTTTTTAATGATTTGACTCCAGGCCAGAAGGCAGCGCGAACAGACACCTGTGTTTCTTTGCTGTCTCGTTTGGGAAAGGAGCCATTTCTGGACAGGGTGTTGACATGTGACAAGAAGTGGGTCCTGTACGGAGCTCCAGGGCACCGTCATCATTGGTTAGCACCCCAAGAACCAGTTCCAAAACATCCGAAACCAGCACTGCACCAGAAGAAGGACCTTCTGTATATTTGGTGGACTGCTCGCGGCATCGTGCATCGGAAACTGCTACTAGCTGGTCAGAGCATCAATGCAACTGTGTACTGTCAACAATTGAACCGTGTTCAAGAAAAACTCAACACTCTGGGTCCTCCTGTTACAGGACAAGGCTAAGCCCCACATGGCTTGGGTGACCCGGGACACCATTCTACGCCTTGGATGGGAAACATTATTGCATCCGCCATTGCACCGCCTCCTCGCCACATTGCTACTCCTCGGATATTGCACCGTCCGATTATCGCCTATTCCATTCCTTGGTCAATCACCTTAGAGGATCCAGTTCAAATCCCTAGTAGTGGTGCAAAATGCACTTGATAGCAAGTTGCACCGCGGTGGAATCCATGATCTTCCAGATGTTCGTCGATGCTGATGAGGACTATTTTTGATATTCCAGGTACGTCTTAGGTGACATATCGATGTTCGAAGGTGATGGGTGAAAAAGCGACAGAATTTACTTGGTTACCTGTGTATTTCTTCCTTACATGCAAATTTTTTTCCGGATACCATTCTTCAATCTCGATTTTTTAATAAGCCGCCCTGAGCTCTGACCCCTGTAATCTGTCCGTAATTACGAGCGTGATTCATCACCAAGCTCGTGGGGCCTTTACCACTCAGGATTTCTCAAGTATCCAATTTAACAGAGGCTAGGTGAGCACTGGAGTGCATCGTAGCCAGGGTAAAAGGAAAGTACTATTTTGGCTCCCTATCAAGGATCAAACAGGACCTGTTATTGCCCGTGAGACGAGAAGTATCTTTATAAATTCGAGACGAGACGAGACGAGCCATTTCACAATCCTCATGGACAACACTAGTTCACCCAAGTCTTATATCCAAAACACTGTTTTAATATTACATGATTCAGAATATAAAAAACTATGAATTGAAAAAGTGGTTGTACAAACATAATAAATAACATTTAATAACGTTTAAGCGCCGCAAGTCATTACACAATATGCTTCAATAATAAATATGGATTCAGTGTTGTTTTATCACACCCTTGTGGACCTCTCGTGATGGTAAAGTACTATGATAACTTCTGGATGAAATTAGCTAAAAGTTCGGGCATACAGTGTGTACATATATTTAAAAAATGAGACGAAACTACCAAAACGTTTCGAAAATCGGGACGAGAAAGAATTCTTCGAAAAACGAGACTTCTACAAACTTCTCGTCTCATTTTGTCTCGTCTCATTTACGACTACGCCACCGACTCTACAAAATATTCTATTCGAAAACAGTAAATTTTCATTTAAAGCTAAAAGGACGAGATTTGGTGGGAAAACATGTAAATTGGCAACTCTTCCTTGACTGTGCTGAGAGCAGCATCTTTAACAAACGCTCTTTTTCCACTCACTCACTGTGTCTCTCGCAACATCCGCGAAAGGACCAAGTGACCAAAACCACATGGCGAGCATCTGTTGGCAGAAAACATCGCCGTTTCATTAGATCTTGGGGAGAGTCGTGTCGTCGTCTTCTTTCAACATATAGCTTTTCGTACTTTCGTTTGTAAAGTAACGGAATAGTGAATCGCGAGGCAACATAAAAATGCGTGTGCTATCTTTTTTATGTGTGTATTATTTCTTGTGTGTGATATGTGTGATCATGTATTCATAATGGTAGTGTGTTAAAACTAAATGTGTGGAGAGGAGTCACCATGCTGACACCACCTCTTGACCTGGTCATTGATTTGATATTTGTCTCAGTGGAAAATACAGGATTCTTTTTCAAGATATGTTCCAGAAGCGATCTGTGAAGAAGCCATCCAAAATTCAACAATCGTCAAGGTAATAAACGAGCTATTACGGTTCTCAATAGTCCCGCACCAAATTTTTTACGTTTCCTTTGCAGAAACCAATGAAAAATAGCAAAATTTCTCTGTGTAATTATTTGGCATTCAAAAACTGCTTCTTAGTAGAATAGTTTGTGTTTTCGGATTAGGGATTAGATTTCTGGGCTTTCGGCATCTATGACCATGTTAGCTCATCACTAAGATTAGAATTAGGAATTAGATTTCTGGGCTTTCGGCATCTATGACCATGTTAGCTCATCACTAAGATTAGAATTAGGAATTAGATTTCTGGGCTTTCGGCATGTATGGCCATGTTAGCCCATCACTAGGATTAGAATTAGGAATTAGATTTCTGGGTTTTCGGCATCTATGGCCATGTTAGCCCATCACTAGGATTAGAATTAGGAATTAGATTTCTGGGCTTTCGGCATCTATGACCATGTTAGCCCATCATTAGGATTAGGATTAGGAATTAGATTTCTGGGCTTTCGGCATCTATGGCCATGTTAGCCCGTCACGTATAAGGGATGACGTCCATCGGCGATCACAATATCCGAGGAAGGGGAAGACATGGAACCTGTATGTTAGGTACTATCCCGACATTTGCCTGGTATGAATGGGGAAAACCTCACTTAAGATGACTGACCTGAAAAAGCTTTTACACGTTTTCGACCGAGTGCCTACACCGGGAATGGAACCCGCGTCCACTCGCACCAGAAACGACAGCGTTAGCGACTATGCTACGTGGGGCTACCGTTTGTTTTAGATAGGTTCTGCATTGTGAAAGAATATAGAAACAAGTTCTGACATCGTAAGAGTACGTAACAAACTATTCGAGGATAGAAACACTCAACATATTGGCTAATTTACTCAGTAGTGCTTTGTATTTACTAGGAAATCATACAGCGAAACTTTGTGCAGATTGAGAACAACCAAGCATACGTATTATAGCTACAAAATAATGTTGCTTTAAAAAACTAATTTCTTATTGGCTTAGATATTCTGTTACCGGTTTTATCATTTTGCTAAGTATGTTTGCTCGAGATTTCTTTTGTAACGTTCAAGGAAGGACAGGAGCCTGCGAAAGCGAAGGCAGGCGAATAAAACTAAGAGCAACGCTATTTGAAGTCACTGGACTTTAAAACACATTATACAAATACATATAAGGTGATGGAGTTTATTTGAATTTTTGTATCTTGCATCCTCATGCATCATCAAGGTTATGAAGGACGAGACATTGGGTTCGAACCACGTCCGGGGCCTGAATCCGATGCATTGACGCATGCAAGATCATCCGTTACAACATAGGCATTCCCTCCCACACATTTTCGACTGAGAGAGAGCGAACTGATTACAGGGTCATATTACCAGCCCTTGCATTAGATTTTGAAGAATAATGGGTTTACTGAAAAAAAAAAACTGGAAAAGGATATTAGTTATGTGTACAGAAAAATAACGCGGATTCGAAAGGGTTTAGATAATATAAGAGAAATTGGTGTTATTTTTCAGTTCAAATTTGTCGTTGGGGAATTTGACGACGCTCACAATATATAAAAAACGATAAGGATGCCTGTTGTTTTGTATGGTTGCAAAACATGATCGCTTACTCTGAGGGAAGAACGTAGACTGAAAGTATATCAGAAAAGATCCTGAGACGAGTATTCGGACTCAAGAGGAACGGGAATGGGGAATGGCGGAAACTTCATAATTAGGAATTGCATAGTTTATACTGTTTACCAAATATTGTTAGGAGCATCAAGTCTAGGACGCTTAGGTGAGCAGGTCATGTAGCCAAAATGGAAGAAAGTAGGAACGCTTTCGAAGTTTTAACTGGAAATCCAATCGAAAAACGACCATTAGGGAGACATAGACGTAGATGGAAGGACATTAACATGAACCTCGCAGAAATGGGAATACAAAGTAGAAATTGAATCCAGTTAACTATGGACAGGAGCCAATTGGGAGCTTTTGTGAACTCAGCATTGAACCTCTGGATTCCATAGACCATATAGAGGTAGTGCGAAGCGAGTGATTTGTATTTGTAGGATTTAGCGATAATTAATTATGGTATTTACTAGATCTGGAAATGAACTGAAATCTTTCATTTCAATGTCCCATGATTATGCCCTTTAGGATAAGCGGGTAATGATTAAGGCAAGAAGAATTGATGGAATGAGAAAGTGAGAGGAAACGGGAGTACCGCGAGAAAACCCACGGATACAATGTTGTCCACCAGAAACTTACTTGCTTAGAGATCGAACCATGAACCCCACACAAGAGAGATAAGCGTCTACCACTGAGCCACCATGCTCTCACACTAGATCTGGGCAATAAAGAAATTAACACATTCTGGACAAGCGGCGGGCTATGCTTCTCGTGGAACCAAGGGCGCCGATCCTGGGGGGCCGAGGGGGCCTAGCTTCCCCAAAGCTCATGTGGGCTCCCCTATTGTATTTATGAGTGTACAATATTTGGCATAATTTGAGTGTAATTTGTCTTAAAATCTTCATAGATATATACCTTCTGCATCTGAGTACCTCCCCTCCAATTTACAAAGAAATCGGCGCCCTTACGTGGAACTGATATCCAATAACGGAAACGGGCATATCCTCCCTTTGCTTCACACTGTTATAGCAATCTTTGTAGTTTGCAAAATATTCTTGAAAATAAAACAACTTAAAGGAGTCTTTCCTACGAAGTTTGGCAAAACGCAAATACATCTCCGTCTGCTGGAGAAAACAGTTCATCCTCAGAAAGTTAATTCTATGAGTATAATACATAGTAACACAATTTCAATTATAACACTTTCTTTGTTGTTTCCTTTCAATAATGAGCTGCTTAAGAGGACCTGATTGTTTGCCAAATAACGTTAAAAATCTATCATCCATCGTAATGATTTTAATGATGACCCAATTGACTTTCACGATTCTTTAGAAAATCAATTTTTTTTTCTTTAGTCATCACTTTCTTATTATCGATAATTACTTCAACGATCACAAACTACACTTTGTATTGCTTTTCGCGAAAAAGAAAGTAATTAAGATTAGTGGAAAAAGAACTCATTAGTACAAGCTCTTCTCACGTCACGGTTTCCAAACACGTAGAATCATCCAGAGTTAATCAGTAGATCAATGCATACAACCAGTGTTTCCAATTGAAGAAAGCATTATTTTAAATACGAGTGTGTGGGAAAGCTCCCTTGTGTAGTATATACGTGGGTCATTCAATCTATAAATTTCCCTGAGCTGTAAAATATTTATTTTTTCAGATTCATTTGTAAATTATACATACATATGTAGATAGGTCCTTCCTCATTCTCTACATAATTCCCATTGAGACTCAGCTCACCGTTGCACTAATTTGTCCAAACTCTTAGCAAAAAAATCAGGGCTCTGGCTACTTAGCACTCTCCTGACCAGGGGCGGATCCAGAATATGATCAAGGGAAGGGAGAAACCAAATTCTGCCGTTTTATCCAGTGTAAAGCAGGATTGAAGCCCATTTTATCCAGTGTATACCTGAGCATCCGGAGGGGGGGCTATAGCCCCTATAGCCCCCCTTGGATCCGCCACTGCTCCTGACATTCCGCGTCACTTCTTCATCACCAGTTGACAGGCGACCAAATCGCTTATTTTGAACGTGAATTCTTCAGAGATGGGGGCGCGGTGGCTCAGTGGTAGAGCGTTCACCTCCGGTGCTTGGCTTCCCTGGTTCGATCCCAGATGCGCCGTGTGGACTTCGTGGTGGACAAACACCGTGCTCATGGGTTTTCTCGGGGTTCTCCCGTTTCCTCCCACTTTCTTCATTTCACTCATCTCTCATCATCACCGTCTCCTTTAGCCTAGCTGGCATAACCGTGGAACGTAAAACTGAAAGATTTCATTTCATTTTTTTTTCTTCAGAGAAACGCAGTTCGACATAAGCGACCTGGTCTCTTCTTTTTGACGATAACGCCCACCCTCACTCAGCACAGAAAAAAAAAATTGAAGAATTATGATGGGAACTGCAGCGTCAGTCTCCATAGAGCTTTAATTCAGCGCCAAGTTACTTCCTTCTTTTTCCGGTGTTGAAGTCTGCATTGCAAGGTGAACTTTTCGAAACAGATGAAGTAAAGTGAAATGTGAGCAGAGTGCTAAATAGCCAGGGCTCTGATTTTTTTTCAAAGAGTTTGGACAAATTGATGCAACAGTCAGACAAATGCCTGAATCTCAATGGGAATTATGTGAAAAGGTGAGGAAGGACCCACCTACACATGTATGTATAGTTTACCAATGCATTTTATTTTATTTATTTTTACAGCTTAGGGAAACTTACAGATTGAATGACCCCCATAGTTAGCATATGTGCGCTCCATAGCGGAGATCCGAGGCAGTGGAAGTTCATGTGGTTCGGAGATATTAAGTTCTCATGGCTTTGAGTTTTAGGCCCCCAAAAATTAAATAAAATCTTTAATGTCCCATGAGTATGAAGTTATTGGTGAAAGAGACTGTGAGAGAAATTCCACGAACACTATGTTCTCTATTACAAACTCACTTCGTCTGCTGGGATCGAACCAGGGACATCTACTACGTGAGGTGTGAAAGGGTTTTCTCACTCAGTCACCATTAACAACGTAATTACGCTTAAAGTGGAAAAATCGTCAGTTTTCTTTGAGAAAGGGAAATTTAAGATGAAGCTTTTTTTCTTTACTTCGAAAAGGGAAATTGTGTTTTGAGGCTTTGCCAGCACTGCAAGAAACAGATGTCTTCTAATTAATAAGGGTAGAATAGTTTCGCTCGTAGAGGGTGGACATTTCTTTAATTTATGGTTCACTTTCTTTTATTTACTTCTGTCATTAACATCTTTATAGGCAGACATTTTGGCGGAATTAAATTATATTTTCTGACGTGTTATAAATCAAATTTGCAACGCTAAATTTGTTTGTTTGTTTGGAACTTAACATCTTTCTCCAGCCGTTTAAAGTTGGATCTGAACAACATATACCTTGACAAGTGAAACACTTAATACCATAAGAACCACGGTCAGGGCCTGTTGAACCAATTAAATATTTTATTAGCTATGCGGAGTTAAATGTTTACAAATCAGTGCTGAGCGATTATCTGTGGTTCGTCTGTGTAACGCCAAAATTTATCCAGTCGAGAATTTTATTACGCAAATTTTGTTTATTTGGAGTTGTAAAAGGAAACAGTAATGGTGCTATAAAGCGAAATTTATATGTAAGAGGTGAAATTGACATTCAAGTTTAAACCGTTACCAAGAAGTTAGATAATTGGGGAAGAACAATTGATCCTTACTCTCTTACGCAACATCTTCGATTTAAACTTGTTTTCCCAAGAGACAGATACCTGTACACGCAATCAACATGAGCAATAATGTGGAGGATTCTAGAAGTTGATAGAATTGTCCTGTAGATGACACTAGTATAATTAAAAGTAACTATAGATAATACTATGTCTACCATTTGGGGTTAGCTGTTAGAAATACCTTCATTTCTTTCTTTTGAATTCGGAGCCAGATCTACAGGGTGGGTGAAAAGTAACTCCCTGTTTTTAATATTTTTCACTCCTAAAATATTATAGGTATAAACTCCTTTTTTTTTTTTTTTTTTTTTTTGTACACATGTAGTTTATTATACACCATTACCTTTCCAAAACTTACAGCTGAATATGTGCTCCAGTATTTTCTAGACACTGTCTCAAACGAACAAGTACATTTGTTACGCCCTTCTTCAAGAACTCAGCAGGAACACCACTTATGACCTCACGGATCTTATTCTCAGGTTCGCCAAGAGTTTGTGGTTTTCTGGGATACTCTTCTTTCTTAGCCCACCTTCCGTAAAAAGAAATCGTATAGAGTGAAGTCTGGACTTCGCGCTGGCCATTTTGTGGGACCCCGGCGACCTATCCAGCGTCCTGCGAAGCGTTTATCAAGCCATTGTCTTACAGGCGAGGCAAAGTGAGGCGGACCTCCAGCATGCATAAATAACAGTTCATATGGCTCGTCCCACTTAGAAATCGTAGGTCATACAAAATTTTCTAACATTTCCAGGTATCTTTCAGAGTTCATAGTGTCTTTCAACATTTTCATAAAGCCCAATAATGCGGGAAGAAGCTAATCCACACCACACTCACACTGTCACTTTCGGCTTGCCTTGCGTTTTTTGAGCGATCTGTTTGGGATTAGCTTCTGCCCAGTAATGGCTATTATGACGATTGACGAACCCCTATACATGAAACACAGCTTCGTTACACAGATTTTTTTTTTTTTTTCAAACAGGTGTGGATGATTTTCATGTCAATTCAACATGCCTGTCGCTATCATCTGGATACTTTAGGACATAATGAGGCATCCAAGGTCTGTAATGTAACTCTTTGTGGAGAATTGCACGCACAGGATAGCGTGTAATGCCACTTTCTCCCTTACAGCCTACCTTGTTGATATTGAATGGTTTCGCTTGAACATCTCCCTCACTGTGGCCATCTTTTCCTCTGATACCGAAGTCAAGAGACTACCTGATCTCTTAATGTCCACGACACTTCCGGAAATCATTAATTTTCTGTGACAATTTTTAATTGTTTTTGCATCCAGAACAGCTTGCCTCTCATGTTGACCCCTCCACCACCGTTGAACCTGAATTACAGATTGTTACACTCAAATCTTGTGCAAGTTGGGCTCTCTCCTCAATGCTTAATGGTCCTGGCATCTCTGTGGCTTCAAAGGAACAAGAAAAGCTTCGCAGAATCTGGAAAAAATAGGAAAAGAAATGGCATACTTCAGTCTATAAAATAAAGTAACTTTCATTGCTATCTACAATAACACTAATAAAATTCACAATTAAAGTAGGGAGTTACTTTCTGCCCACCCTGTATATAATAAAAAATGAAAGGTAAAATACTTTGCCCCGAACTCCTCTTTGCTCGTTGCGCCGACTTTTGATGATTTTTTGTTATGCTATGCTAACTTAGGTTTTTACCTGTTACTTTGATTAAAATTTTATTCTAAGGGGCAGCGGGGCTTATACGATATGCAAAGAATCGAGTATCTCTTAACCGTCAAGTTAGAAAGATAAAACTCATTTCAAGGTGGGTAGGGATATTTGCTAATATGTTTAGCAAATTGCTAATATATATATTTAGCTAATTAGCAAATATCTGGAAGTATCATATGCTACAACACCTTTAACTTGGTTGGCATGTCCTATGACTTACAACATGAAAAAAGACTTTGGTGGAAGAACACTCCTAGCATTCCCATGATATGATAATGGGTGACCTGTTAAATTAATCGAAAATGACTTATATTAGTGTTGAATCTATGATGTTCGGGGTTGCTAAGATGAATAGTGACATCCTGGGCTCCAAAGTCTCATTACCTCGTAATCAATCTAATAATCTCTGGGTTATCTGTGCATGTAGTCAAATGATTATCGCACGAGCTTGATGCGTGTAGTTCCAAGTTCGGCTTCTAGTACTGTCGCAAGTGTTTCGATATTATTGACCCACATCGTAAAGCTGTTTGGATTAAGAGATATCCGCCCATGGAGACGATGAACAATTGCAGTTGGGAGTTGATGTGGCGACAGCGTACAATCTTGCTGAACGTGTGGCATTTGAACAGTCGTAGCCTGTTTTGGACTGAATCGCAATGGTGTACAATTTCTTTTTAAAAAGTCAGAGCTTTTTAAATATCCTGTATAATATGTGTCTTTAATATAACTGTAACAACTGCCAGTAGTCCTTCAAACCACGTCCACGGCTCCGTTTTAGGAGGTGCAGCGTACGAAGATTAATGACAGTCATTTGATGGTGCCATTTTTAGTGTGAATGTGTCTTTACGTGGAGCATCGAGAGTGGTGGGAAGTCGTCATGAAGCCTCAGTTATACTTAGATACGAGACAGAGAATTCCCAGATGCACTTTTAGAAATCAAGCATTTCCTGTTCGAATATTTGCTTCACTCTTCTCGGTTGCGTTCTCTCTTCTATTGCGAGCATCTGCACACTGGTAAATTTACAAAGCCTTTTTATTTCAATACTATACGTTAAGAAATTACAATAACGGTACAATGAAAAAGAAATATTCAGTCGTTACTTAAAAACTTACCAGCTCTGTTTCTTTCTTTTCACATATTAAGATATTGACGAAATGGTGCCGATTAAGAATCCTGGTGCCAATATCTGGCAACTTGATGTGTAAAATCTACTAATTAGCGAAGAAAGAGTTATACAGAGTGTTTCATTGGCATGTATCACTTTTTAAATATAGTTATGACTCTGAGACCCTTGTTGGAGTGTAAAATGCACTTATACACATTAAAATGATTTAAAATCTTAGATTCAATTTTGATTCATATGGATGTTTCGTACTTGAGCAGGTCTATCGTTGCACTTCCTTGTTATATAACCACTAAAATGGAGCGCAGAATTCAGTAGTGTGTGTTTATTCTTTTGAAATTATTAGCTTACCAATTCTGTTTCCTCCACACAGATAGCTTACCAAGGCGAGTATGCAGGCTGGTATTCGTGATGGGTCTGATCAAAAGATGGTTCCTGCTTTTATACAGATATACAGATATATACAGATCTTATATACAGATCCACCACTATGGTTGGTGGAAAAGCTGGAAACTGTATATATGCGTATTAAGACGTGTATTTAAGAAATGTGTGTTTTTTGTTCGCAGGGTACATTATCAAAAGCAACAGCCAAAAAAAAAGGTTCATTCGCTTACGTTCTGGAAATTTCTATGTTCAAGATGCTACTCGTAGTGTACGACCAATCACAGAAAGTACATAGAAAAAATAATATTTTGTTAAAAGTCAAACAACAAGCCATGACATCTACTATGGCCTTAACACCCATCACCAGTGTTAAACCTTTTGGAGGAAACTGGGTTGAAAGATTTTCCTCAACATTTTGGTTGTATGCAACCCACCTTACTCGATTGATTATTTGGTTGCAGTATATTTTAGGATAAGATTTTTTCAGCGTGTGTTGCAGGAATGATTTAATTTTTATATTTATTTTTTTTTAATATTTTCCCGTAAGAACCTTACTTAGAAATAGCTTGCTTGAATACTGAAATTGTTCTTGTTATAATCGTGAACATACATAGTAACAAACAAATATACATACGTACAGGTCAAACTGAGAATCTCAATTTTTTTTAATCTGTTAAAAAAAAGAACACGGGAGAAATTTATAAAACAGTTAAAACTTGTACATGGAAGAATATGCATGCTCATCTTCCATCGTCATCAGTCATTTTCTGCGAGTTTTGTATTGTATTTATTATATTATAATACAGTATTATTAATAATAATTCTTAGTGACCAATGTGACCGACTTGGGTCTGTACCTGAAGATATGAAATCTCAATTGAAATCATGAAAGAAACTTATATTTGACGGAAATATTGCCCTAATGCCTATACTTTTTTAAGCATATATACACATAGTTTTCGTACAGTTTAAGTTCAGGAACTTCACCACAAATAATTGTTCAAAGCATAAAATTATTTCACTGTATCTCCTCCTGATGTCTTTTAGATTCTTATTTTCTTGGTGCCTGCCTAGCAGCGACGCACAGATTTAAAATATACCTTCAAACTTCTATTGCATAGATAATATAATTAGTAGTTACAAAGGTATATACTATAAAAAGAAGTGCGGAGAACAATGCCTCAACCTGTGTTGAGTTATCACCAAGAGTTAGTTTTAAATCTTTTTTCTGGTTCAGGGCAGGGCGAAGCTGAAGAATGCGCGGGGTGTATATGTCGCGCATAAAAGAAGTCACGCATCATCCTATGGTGTGTGGTCATTATAAGCTATCTTTACATTACAATTACATAGTAATGAACAACAATCTTCAACACTGTTTCTATGCTTACTGGTAACTTATATGTTTGCCGTCTGCACAGAAATTAGTTGCTTAAACATTATAAATTTTCAGAGATATGATTCCATATTCGTAATTTGTAACGTATTTTGTAAACAATAAATAATTACGGGGAGATTTTTTTTAAGATTTATTTTTTGATTTTTGAAATTTTTCGAAAAGGTGAGAACTCGAGGCCGGACCGATCTCCACTCTTACAGTTGTAGGTCTTGTCTCATATAATTACAGTGCTGCTAAGGTACGCTAAAGTCTTCTGTCGCCCTTCAATGTTTGAAATTTTAAATTTTCTTCTTTGTCATTGCAGCGTTGACGCCACTATCTTATCGTGAATCATTTGGTAAAGTCTTTTTCCGTTTTGTAGCAATAAAAAGAAAAGGAAACGTCTACAAAACGTTTTTGGTTCAGTGCTTTAACATTGTCTTCTTGTTGTTCAAACTGTTTGTTTACAAACTTTGGTTAAGTGAATCTTGTAGCGATGAGGTCACTTCTGCTTTCCCTCCTTTTATCGGTTAACGTAATCAGACATTAAATGTTTTCCTTTTTAAGCAGCCAAACAGGATAATAAAAAAGGTTAGCAAGGACGAAGTCGACGTCAGGTTTTTCCCAATGGCACTGATACAGTTTATAGTAATATAAATTACGTGAAATTGAAGTTAATCATCCACTAAATCCGGTATTTAAAATTTAAAGCTGTTGTTTAGTGATCGTTCATGTAGGTAAACATGCAAGCTTTTTTGTAAAGTTTGTGACGTTTCCGAATTCATATTTTCATATAAATTAAATTCATTACACATATACTTGTTTTTCAGTAAATCAACTTTTCGTATCATAAACCATCATTTTTGGGGGGTAGACTTGCATTCCTCTGTACAGGTTTACTTTAGGAGGTTTTCAGTGTATGTATACGATAAGAATTATTATGCAAAATACACTAAACAACTTGTGCTATCTGTCCATTAAAAAGCAGGAATTCTATCTAACCGAGTCAGGGTAGAAGCGCAGCAGGAGGGCCCAAGCGTTAGCGTGGGGTTGCATCCGTGGGGAGCAGGCGTGTTAGCAAAGGATAGTGCAAAACAGTGTATATGCCATAAAATAACTTGCATGTTGAATTATATATTTTTAGGTTACTAAAGACGTTATGCCGATATGTTTTCATTGCTTGCATATTTGTGATCCAATGTAATAATACATTACTAACGTAAATTTCACAATTATGTGGATCCTTAACTCTCGGACATCTGAATACTTGTCATGACTCATGAGTTAGCACATTGACTTTCGATACTTCATTTCACTTCACTTTGTATATTGTGGTTTCTACAGTAGCTAACTTCTGGATGAATCCGTCCATAATAGGTTCGACTTTCATTAATGTAGATATTTTTTACCTAGGTACACCGCTTACAAGTAAGAATACAACATATTTAGATTATTTGCACACTAGTCTATTATAATATTATTACAAATTTGTTCTGTAAATTTTACATATCTCTGGATCCGTACAGTAAATCTGCAGCAGATATTTTTCACTTGGTGAGCCAGTTCTTGGATTTATAGTTTGTAGAATTATCCATAAAGATGTGCTATTTAAAGACACAGAAATTAATCTTATCGTGTACAAATTGTAAGTAATTGAATTATTTTGACATTAAACCAGAAGTTGAGTTATCACGGACTGAAGGGCATGTAACCTGCAACATAGTAGGGTAGTTTGGGTTATCTAACTTCAGGGACTTCGGAGATACTCTATACTTTTTCAACCTCTAAAACGTGTGATATCCTCAATCCTCCCTCCAGTCGAAAATCGGAAAAACGGTTTCGTATGGGATTAGATCTGGTGAAAATCTATCTATGTACATAGTTTTGTTGCTCTGGGTAACTCCTTTCCTTGCGAAAAGCTAATGACAGAGAGACACAACACACACGCGTTCTTTTGTATATTAGAAAGGATTAGGATGGGAGTAGATATGTTCCTAAATGTGTTCCTAATCATTAATTTTCTGAGTGCGTCATAAGTAGCATAAATTCAGTTAATATGTATGCAATGTCATAAAATATATAAAATAATGAGTGATTCTGTTTGCCATATGCAAACATTTATTCCACATTTCGCATTTTTGAGTGTTTATAATACAGAGTGGCCCATAATTGTGTATATGATGTTTCAGTCACTGTAGCATTTGTAATTCTGAGCCAAAAGTTTCGACATGGCAACACTGTGTATCCTGAGAGTGCGTATAATAGTCACTAGACTTAGAACGAAATTTCCCGCACCGTTGGATCGGTTGAGATGGGTCTGTCAAGTGGCCAGCTCAATCTCCCGATTTAACACCACCTGGCTTTTTTGTTATGGAGTGTTTTAAAGGACAAATTGTATCAACGGCATATACGCAATTTAGCCTAATTGCTGAAAGTTATCACAGAAGAATTCCACAGGTAGTGGCGTATTTACGATTTTGTTTCGGGAGGGGCTTTGCTAACTTTCGGGGGGGGGCTTTGCTTGAAAATGTGAAAATTCTGCAAGATATTTCATATACTTTACTATAGTAAGTAAGATTTCGGGGGGGGCTTAAGCCCGGAAGCCTCCCCCATAAATACGCCACTGTCCACAGGGTACGGGTCTGTCAAGCTACTTGTGATAACATGGCTCTTCTCTCCAGGCATGCGTCGATTGGGATGTGCATTGCTGGAGCACGCCATGGAGAACAGAGATTAAAAATTCTTGTAAGGAAAGGTATTAGGACAATGTGTTACCACAGTCTTTGAAACACCATATAGATGGGCCACCTGTACGTAGTTAAAACTATTGCTACTAATATTAATATTTTTTATTTGCTTTTAGTTTATAGTTGTCATAAGTAGTTAATGTTATCGAATTGAAAATATCTCCATAGTCCTTTTCTTTCGTATTTTTTTGCTTTGTACCTTGATTTCCAGAACCCCGTTCTTCTTCCTTGATTGTACGTTTTCCGTTTCTTAAAAGTAATATTGTGATAAAATTATAAATGATGTTTTTCGCAAATTGTACAATATTAATTGCCGATGAATGAAAATGAATGAAAAGATTATGAAAATAGTATGTTTTCGTCCGCGTTTTTTTTTTTTTTTTCGTGCTGATGCTTTAATAGGCTATAATCAAATAGTGGTCGTCTGTCGTCACGTGATATAAATGCAACTATTGAGAAGCCATATTGGTCTGCTCGATGAAAAGTATCTCGCCCTTGATAGAGGTAAACCAATATGCTATTCACCTATTTATCTACTATCACGTAATAACTTCCCCTTCCTCTAGTACTATCACGTAATAACTCACCACACTTATCGTGTCCCATAGATTATTTGGATTGAGAAATAAACTTTGATGATGAAAATATTGTACTGCAGATTGCTTAGTTTCCATTCTATAGTAGAATTCATGGTCTGTCATCTTGCTGCCGCTATTCACAATTACAAAATGACAGATTTTACTTTCACGCGTCGCTTCTTTTGCTGAAGGCTAGGACGGGTTGCTGTGACAATACTGTGCGTCGTCCTGATAAGCAATGTCAAAATGTCGGAAGTTACACTCAATATACATATCAGACTTGAGGCAGGGTAGCTCAGTGGCACAGTGCTCACCTCTGATGCGAGAGGTCTCTGGTTCGATCCCAGGCTATATGAGTAGTGTTGTAAATAGAAAAAAAACGGTTCGTATTTTTTCAGAAATGTACTTTTTTTTTAGAAAAAAAAACATTGTCTCTCGTTTTTTTTCTAAATTTCGTTTTTTTTCAAATAGTCATTTGTAATGCATCTTACGTCTATTTAAGTATGAAATATTTTTATGTTGGTGTAATCACCGTAAAATGCAACATAAACGCTGGATACTGATACGCTACAAATATTTTACAATTTACATGAATACCATAGCTATTAACAATTCGGGTTTCAGCAGTTTTCATCAATATCAACTAAGAAATAAAAGTAGAAATGAAATTTTGTTTTTTTGTGAAAGCAGGCCTTTAATAAGTACGAAAATAATGTCACAAACAGTATAAAATTCCAATAACTTGTCTAAAGGTAAAAACTAATACTAATTTGCCTAATAGTATTTTTCTAAATGTCATATATAAATAATTTGTCGACTAGATATATATGGTATGCAGAGCCGGCTCTACCATATATGCAGTGGCGTATTTACGATTTTGTTTCGGGAGGGGCTTTGCTAACTTTCGGGGGGGCTTTGATTAAGATGTAAAAATTCTGCAAGATATTTCATATACTTTACTACAGTACGTAAGATTTCGGGGTAGGCTTAAGCCCGGAAGGCCCCCCCTAAATACGCTACTGCATATATGCAACACGTGCATTTGCGTGGAACGGCAAGCTTGGATGGTCCGGCAAAATCTGTCACAAGTATATTATTTAAATTAAATGTTTCTTGTTGGAAACAGACTTCATGATGATGGTAGTTACATTTATTAAGCTGACCTATTTGAATACTACATTCATAAATTATGTTTAGATTGCATTAGTTGAAGGCCACATGGACAATGCTAAAGCAAATGGTCGAATAAATCCGAGCACAAATTGCTTGATTGTTGTCAAATGCAAGAATTCAATTCTCGAATAGTAGTGAATATCTGTTCCATTTAGTTAGTAAGTTATCACAGTTTTGATATGAAACTAGTCTTGTTTTTGTCAAAAACTAGTTCCTTATCATTGAAGATAGAAACAATTTTTAAAAAAATGTTAGAAGATGTAGAAGAAAAAATCAAGAAATAAAGATAAGAGCTAGTTGCACTGGAATTGCAAACTGATACATTGAGATTGAAGCTCGATAGTGAATTCTATAAAAAGGATTACCATCTTTCCTCTGCAGGTGTGTTTGCTTTATCTTTCACTAACATAATAGATTAATATTTAAAGAAAAAACAGACACAACGGAATTGCATTTTTAGTAAGTAATTAAGCCTTTCTGAGTGCGACTGCACTTACCCTCGCCTTTGTTGTTCATGCTGGAGTAGCATGCTGAAGAAAGGGGGAGGCGGCAAATTATGCCATTGCACGAGGAGACAAATTGACTAGGACCGGCCCTGATGATATGTATATACAAGACATGAATATAGGATGACTCAATTTGAAGTAATGCAGGGTGTTTCAAAATTAATATTAGGGTTTTGAAACTTTGTAGTATCTATTACAATTAACTTACAATTATAAATATTATTTCAAATGAAAGAGAAACTCAAACAGTTTTGTACGCACGCATGTACATGCATTGTTTCTTCTGTCTGCCGTTAGAAAGAGCAAGTAGCAAAAATGTAGACTAGAGAGCAGAAAGCTTTTTGTGTTTTAATAAAGACTGAATCTGTACAGTGCAACCGTCTGTGTGAAGAATATTAAGGAGACGCTTTCAACTACGTCTTTATCGTTTGCAGTTGCTACAGGTCTAAAGCCTACAGACTACGGTTTACGTGCCAATTTCGCAAGTGAAATATTCCTGCATAACAATGAAGATATTCTGGATCGTGTCGTCTTCAGTGATGAATCGACATTTCACCTAAGAGCTAATGTGAACACTCATAATGTTTGCATCTGGCCGTCAACAAATCCTCAGGAGATGGTACACTTGAAGCGAAACTCCCCTAAATTGAATGTGTTTTGTGCCATATGGCGGAAAGTTATGGGCCTTTCTCGCCTATCGACTGGATGTGTGCCGTGCAACGAATGAATCTCACATTGAACACTTGTAGCAAAGACTGTTTGAGGTGCTCTTTTACTTCATGCATTGCTTACAATTGTACGTAAAATGTAATAAGTACTACGAAGAGTTAAAACCCCAAAATTTATTTTGAAACACCCTGCATTTCTCACCAACACTGTTGGAACTAAGATGTAAAAATGAAAGAAAATTTTCCTTATAAAGATATTGTTTACAACGATATTATTATTAGTCGAGACTATAGCTACAACAACACGAGTTAGTAGTCAAAAAAATGTAATCAAATGTATACTCGGTGGCCCAGGTGGCCAAAGTGGCACACACGGGTGTGTCATTTGTTTAATCCGCTCCTGTGTGGAACTAATTAAGATATCGGGATATTTTTCTTGCCAAATATGGTTGGACTATAGTTTATCATATTAATTTCTTTTTCTTCTGGTGTCGAATTTCCTTCTCAAATTTCACCCCAGTAAAAAATTCGAGAATTTTCTAATTTCGAATTTCCTTTACTCTTTTTCCCTGTAGCTTCCTTCGTTGTAGAAAGACATCCTTAAGACTTGCCAGGTAGATACCTCAGATGGATACCTAACTCTTGACATCAATTGGACGGGCCTGCGCGCAGTGTTGTCAATTAGGGAAATTAAAATTCTCCTATATTTGGGCAAAAAATTAGAAATTTTTGTTTATAAATCCGCACCTATATGTCTGAGTGCAAGTCAATTTACGCCAATCGAACATTTGTCCTTACTTAACAAACGAAAGTACAGATCGTTACAATGGGGTAATTAGGGGGCGCACGTAAAATTCGTATTTAGGTTCTAATCCTTGATTTTTCTAGTTTTTCCTTACTTTTCTGTTTACCGTAATATATTTTCGGCGATTAGAAGCTTTGTTCCTTAAATATCGCCATAATACTTGTAGGATATATTAGTGGTGTACCAAAGTTTAATTTAAGATAGTTTGCGTCTGTCTGATAGCAGTATTACAAGCTACAGAAAATTTTAATTCCAGATTTTAGGGGGAAATTTTGGAAAAATTATATGTTTTGTCTATATTATTTTTCACTTGTTGGCCATATCGGAACAAACGTACCCGTATCTGGAAGTCTCGTCTTTGCTCTACACAACGCACTATAGAAAGTTTCAATAGGATAATTAGGGGAAGTACAGTTGAGGTTTACAGTGGATCTTGTTCTCTAATTGGAAAGATAACTGTGATTTTTTTAAAGGTAGAATGAGATATTTTTTATTGACATGCTTACTTTATTAGATATCGTCACAATACTTGTAGGATATATTAGAGGGATACCAAAGCTTATTTTAAGATAGTTTGTGTGTGTCTGCTAGTAGTGTTGCCAGCTACAGAAAATTTTAATTCCAGATTTTAGGGGCAAATTTTGGGAAAAAATTCCCTTTTTTATTTCTATTATTTCCTTCTTGTTGGCTACATTCGAACAAATGTACAGTGTCTAACAGCCTCATCCTTAGTCTACACAGCGCACCATAAAAAGTTTCACTAGAATAATTAGGGGAAGTACAGTTGAGGTTTATAATAAACCATGTTCTGGAAATGATAAGAAAATGGTGAATTTCTGGATAGAATGAGATTTTTTTTTTAATTTCATGCTTACTTTGTTATATATCGCCATGATACTTGTAGGATATATTCTTGGAGTACTACGGTTTATTTTCAGATAGTTTCGTCTGTCTGATGGCAGCGTTTCCAGCCAAAACAATTAATTCCTGCTATTAGGTGAAAAATTCGGAAAATTTCCCTTTTCCCCTCTATTATTACCCTCTTACTGGCTACATTGAAACAAACGTACCACTACCTGAAAGCTTCCTCTTTGCCCTACAGAACGCACCATAAAAAGTTTCAATAGGATAATTAGAGAAGCTGTATTCCGGCATATTTGATTTTTGCTTCTGAGGCGTAAAACGTGTCGAAATTTCATGTGTATGACAGAAATTTTTCTTTCCCTCTTTGAATGGAAGCCAGCGACTTCAGGATTTCACTGTACCTTGTCAACACACCAAAGATTTGTTTGAGTGACTTGAACCCATATAGCAGCAGTGGTGCTAGATACAAAAAAATTTGAAATTCGGTTAGGGAATTTTTTGTAAATTTTCATTCCTACATTTCCCTCAACAATTTCCCACCTGTTTCCAACACTGCAATGCAACGTACACCAAAAAATAGCCACACCCATTTTCTAAAAAACAAGGCCTTAACCATATCAATCGAATGAATAGTTTTTGAGCAATAAGTCACTAACTGGAAATGTAGGAATACGCCAAAAATGACCTGGGGCCGAAAGGAATAATCACACAATTTTGCTCGTATAGGTACAAAGAAACAAACGATTTGTAAATTACGAGGGCTTCGACTCAAGTTCTGTTGATTATTTCAATAATCTGCAACATAAATCAATAAATAATAGTTGCCAGAAAAAAAAACAGACATTTGAAAAAAAACATGAAAAAGAACGATGTTTTTTATTGAAAAAAAACTTCACAGAAAAAAAACCGTTTTTTTACAACACTATATATAGTGTGTGATTATGGTGGATAATATCGTATGTGAGGCTTTTGTCAGGGTTCTCCCGTCTCCTCCCATATTTTCATTCTATCAGTTAACTCATTAGTCTCTTTCATTAGTCATCCGTCTCCTTTAGCCTAAACATAATTGCGAGACGTTAAAAATAGAAATTCTATTCATTTTCTTTCACAAATCAAGTTATTCGAAATTATAACTAACGACAAGTATAGGACAGGTCGTGCGGTGCGATTGATACGATCCAGTAAATGGCGAATACCGAAATATCGCTGCTTTGTAGAGAAGTGACATAATGTTAATTCACAAAATAAAAACGAAAATTTGTTTTCTTAGAATAAATTGACCAAAAAAATAAATAAAAAACGAAAATGAAATATTTACGTTTAACGTTCCACGATTATGCCCATTAGGCTTAGAGAGATGGATGATTAAGGCAAGTGAATGATAATGGAAGAATTGGTGGAATGAGAAAGTGGGAGGAAACGGGAGTACCCCGAGAAAACCCACGAACATAATGTTGTTTATCACAAACTTACTTGGCCGGGATCAAACCACGGACCTCACGCACCAGAAGTGAGCACTCTACCACTGAGCTACCATGCCTCCCTGTAATGACTCTTCTTGATACTGGAATACGATGTTGAAAATCATCCTAAAGGCTTGGAGAGGTGAAGGTACAGCTCCTTCCCCTGCCCCATAAGCAGTTGTGTCATTTGTCCGTCCCTCTTAACTGCAGAAGTGCAAATATTCAAATCCCTCTCCTAAAAATTGACAATCTTGAGTTGGCCACTTTTCTCGGAATAATCATGTTTACTAGGTACAACCAATAATAAAAATAATACAACGAAATATTTGGGGAAGCATACTAAGTGCGACAAATAAAGTATAATAATAATAATAATAATAATAATAATAATAATAATAATAATAATAATAATAATAATAATAATAATAATAATAATAATAATAATAATAATAATACTCTATATAAAAGAGAAAGTTCGAAAATACTGGATTAGCGTGTCTTAAAACGTCCACATTTTGATTCAAGTTTTACTTTGCAAAACAGTGGTTACAAACATATTTTTCTTCACGTTTTCTGGGACACACTTCACGGTACCATTTTTTACAAACTGGGCATTTTAATCAATCCCGTTCCCCTGCACTGAGCGACCACAATGTTTACATTTCTTATCATCGTCACCATCAGTAGGATCACTTAAACTGTCATTATCTTCGTTCAAGTCACTCATTGACTCTTCGGATTAACTTTGTAATTTGTAGTCGCGTGTTGTCTTTTTTTGGTTGTTTCGATAGGATTTTCTTGAGCAGAGTTTGGAAAGCTAAACGATTTTTAACTACTTGCAATGATGAGCTAAAGGCTCGTTGTGATGAAGTAGAGGCAGCTTCTAAATCGTTTTTGTGTGGAGTGCTCGTAACTACTTTCGCTTCACCTGGCTTTCGACCACGTGTGTTGCGATGCTGTGGCTGAGTTGTGGTAGCGGACACACTACTTCAACCTGTACTGTCGTGTTGCTCTCTTCACCTTGCACTGTAGACGACACGGCAGTTGGAACATTTGATCCAATAAAAGTCTGTATGTTTCGTTCGAATCGGTTCACGCGTTCAGGAGTTATCACGAGACACACTGACAGACAACACAAATGCCAAAAGTCTCGACTAGGAGACATTCGCTGACGCTTGGTCTAAAATAGTATGTCAGGTCTAATATAACTGACAATTCAGTTATTATTCTTCACTTCTAGTTCACATACTCATGAATCTATTTAGGAATATTCCATATTAGGATCGTGCTGGTGTTCCACATTAGAAAAGTCGCCATTTTGGATAGTTCTCTTCCTACACACGCATATGTGATTCTCTGTGTACTGAATCTTTATGCCCTTATGGTACACTATATATGTAATCTAAATATCACGAACTCAACAACAATACATGCTTCTTTGCGAACCCTCAGCAGCCTGGAAATATATGCCAGAAAAATTCAAGTTCTTCAAAAAAATATTCTGTACCAAAAGAAAATGTTATGTCATCGTTCGGCAGCCAACCATTCATGCGCAGAGTGGGGGCGTTACTGTGTACAAGTTTACGTAAAGTGTTTTCGGTGGTAGCACATAGTAGACAAAATAGTCTGGTATTTCACATTAGGAACGTATTCCACATATGGCGCACCCACCCTATTATTATTATGATTAAATCAAATTGAATGTGTGTTAAAGATTTATTCTTATCTGATGTGATTTTTTTCCAAGGCATTGCTGTTCTTAATTCAGATTTTTCCGAAATTTTCATTCAGTTTGTATTAGTACAGATATGATACTTCTGTTACCATTGTAATGTGATATGTGTCGGGTTACTACAAACACTGTATACTGTTTATGATTGTGATATTTCTGGTTGTATCTGCCCACCTATTTGTCATCTCTCCCCTATTTCCCCTCCCCTGTGGAGAGGAGAAGCACTCCTCTTTTGCTCCTGGAGATAAAGTCAACATGTCTTCAGTATGTGAGTGTGTGGATATGATGCAGCCGGTTCCGTGAAAACAAATGAAGTCACGTGAACAATATTTTACATCTCACTTCGAGAGCAAACGTCTGTTGCGAAAGTCAAGTCGGCTCTTCTTCTTCTTCTTCTTCAGGAAAAGAGATTAGCGAGTGAGGCAGGTCGGTCATCTTACAACAGCTTTGTCTTGCGTTGCGCTTTGGGAATTTCAAACACTTTTTGAATACTTTATAGTGATTATGCGCTTCAGACTGGAATGGAATTGATGATAAATGCGTGATGGTGGAAGGGTTGGTAAAATGAAAGCAAAGACAGGAAGCGGAAGAACTCCGAGAAAATCCACGAATGTAATGTCATCTACAACAGACATAATGGTGATGTATCGAACCAGGGATCTCTTCCATCACAAATGACCTCTCAGCCATGATGTCCTCTCATGGGAGATATGGGTGCATAATAATAATAATAATAATAATAATAATAATAATAATAATAATAATAATAATAATAATAATAATAATAATAATAATAATAATAATAATAATTGGTATTATAACATTATTGGCAGGTCACTTGCCGCAACTGAGAAGCTTCCATGCTCCACTGTCTTCCGCTAATGTCTTTATCTTCACGTACGACTTTTCTGTCCTAATATCGTCCATTAATGGTAGCCATCTTCGCTCCTCCTTCTCTTTCCTATCATCATACCCTCTAGCACGTCTCTCATGATACAGTCATTCATTTTCCTCTCGACCCAGGTAACTCTCTCCATTCTTCTCCACACACACATTTCCAGAAGGATCGAAACCGGCACTTGAAATTGAGAACATCCTAGTGTGGAAAAGTTGTGTACAGATGTGTGTAGTAAACATGCTAAATTTCGTTCAAGTTGAACATCTTGAGGTACACTCATGTCCAAAATGATTGTCGCATATCCTATAACTGTCTTCTTGTAAGAATATAATTTGATAATGATTTTGCAGGATACTCTGAATTCTGATACTATGTGTATAATCGAGAAATGTATATTTGTGGTAAATTTCATAGGAAAAGAATTATAAATACGAAAATTAGAACGAGTAAAACAAAATGTTGCTAAATCGACAAGAAAGTTTTATTTTCGTTTTATTGTTCGTATTTACTGCTCTTTTGACATGAAATTTGCCACATACATGTCTTTGCCGATTATACATATACTAACATTATAAGAAATGCCAGGCGAATTTGTTATCAAATTATATTCCTACAACAACATATTTATAGACATGCGACAATAATTTTGGACATGAGTGTACCAATCGCACCTTATTTCGGCCCCCTGCAGAACCACGCTTTTTCCATTATATGTTGGTTATAACGATTAGATACACTAAAGTTTTCGTTTTTCTGGATCTAAATATGAGATTAAATAACATTTTCAAATATTTTGCTATCTTAACCTCGATTTTTATCAAATCCGAATTGTAAGCGTCACATAAATTACTGTAATGTATGTGACAAATCATAAAGAAATGTATTCATTCTCTTCCTTTCACCTAATGTTGCCATGAACTATTACCATTACAATTCGCAAACTGTTATTACCGTAGGATCTGGTAGACCGAAAGCATTACCCTGTAATATGAGGATTGCATGTAACGGTGATCCCAACCAAAAATATCCAAACTCGAACACCAACAGACCTCAACCTCAACAATTAAAGTAAGTGAATTCGGTTGAGGTTGTCTTGCGCGAATTCGGGAGCATTTTTGTGCGAATTGAACGGCTTTGATGTGATTGACTTCGCTTGGTTTGCCATACAACATCAATCAGTTAATTACAAGTTTTTGTACCTGAAGCAGAGATCCTTTTGGTTCCTTAAGCTAGTGCTTCGGAACCTTTTTTGAGTGACGACACACTGTTTTTGAACGCCTATGACTTCAGTAGAAATGGAGCTGTTTCTCGTAGACAATAGATTTTATTGCCCCCTTAATTGCTTTATTACCTAACGACTTTCGATGTCAATATGGCCGTGTCGGCCTTGGGGGTGTTTTAGGGGGAGGTGGTTTTATTACCCTGTTTGTTAGGTGGTTAGACGGGTTCCTGGAAAAGGTTGAGTGTTAGGATGGATGGAGTAGTTTCTAGAAAAGAGGATGAAGGACATGATTTTGATAGGGTTGTTTCTAACAGCTATGCTATGATCAAATTAATTATTCTTTTATTTGTATTTTCTTAATAAATTAATCGGAACAATTTGTACTGGTTTGCTTGCGGAGCAAGCTCCTTATTTATTGGATTGTATGCTAAAGCATACTTTGCTTATTTATTGGATCGTTTGCTGTGCAAACTCCTTATTTATTGGATCGTATGCTAAAGCATACTCCATAGAACAATCTCTGATTGTGATTATATTAATTAATTCTTTTAATAAATTAATCGGAACAATTTGTATTGGATTGCTTGCCCTACAAGCTCCTTATTATTTTCCCAAATCGTATGCTAAAGCATACTCCATAGAACAATCTCTGATTGTGATTATATTAATTAATTCGATCATTTGCATAGCAACTTGTATTTTTTTTGTTCTTTCGTATTATTTATAATAATACTCGTTGTTATAAATTGGAGGGAATAAACTTTATTCATGCGGGACTTCTTAATTTGACGGATCGTATCTTTATTTTCTCGAACACTGTGTGAGCATACTAGAAATTTCGTGTATAGAATATGTATGTATACTTCGGTACGATAGGCATTGCTGATACATATACAGAGCGTTGTTTTCGTACGTCTTTCGCTGGTGAACTTAAGACATGAACTGAACTTTTCGCGCGCTTTTTGGAAACTCGTTGGGCAACAGGGAAAGATGGCGTTGTTGGGTAACAGGTGCGTGTTAAAACATGAAGACAAATACAAAGGAAAACCGACGACACGTTTAGTACACATCACAGAGTGCCGACAGAGTAATAAAAACAAGTTTGGCGCCAGGGTAGGTGAATACAAGACATTGTCAGCGAAGAATACAAAGAAGATTAAGGTTGCGGTAGATAAACATCACAGAATACCGGCAGAGTAATAAAAAACAATTTAATAGCATGTGAAATGACAATAAAAACATTGTCGGCGAAGAATACAAAGAGGATCGAGGTCGTGACAGGTAAACATCACAGAGTGCCAACAGAGTAATAAAAAGAAGTTTGGCGCGGCGTTAGGTGAACACAAAACAATGTCGATGGTGAATACAAAGAAGATTAAGGTTGCGGTAGATAAACATCACAGAATACCGGCAGAGTAATAAAAAACAATTTAATAGCATGTGAAATGACAATAAAAACATTGTCGGCGAAGAATACAAAGAGGATCGAGGTCGTGACAGGTAAACATGTTGAATTATACCTGTATGGTAATTAGTAATAGAAAAGAAGTTTGGCGCGGCGTTAGGTGAACACAAAACAATGTCGATGGTGAATACAAAGAAGATTAAGGTTACGGTAGATAAACATTACAGAATACCGACAGAGTAATAAAACAACTTTAATGGTATAGGAAATGAAAATAAAACATTGTTGACGAAGAATACAAAAGAAGTTTGGCACCACGAATTGTGGTACATGACGCGACAATGAACGGAAATACAAAAGAACTGTTGATCCTGTTGAAACATGAAGCGGTACTGAATGCAATAGAAGATTGTTACATTGATATGATACCGAATGAAAACACAAAAGAAGTTTTGCAGTATGAATTGTGTTGACACTTTTCTTTGTACGTAGATAACATTTTAAGTGATTAGTACAGGATATGAATAACATTATTGAGGGAATACCGTTGTAAGATGTGAATGATCGTAACACAATGTAAATAATATTGACGATGTTGTTTCAAAAGAATGTTTGATCAATAAATGATACATGACATCATAAATGAAATGTAAGTATATGATTTCTCCGTCCCTTATACCTATTGAAAGTTGTATAGAGAATTGGGAAAGTACATTTGAAAATATTTTAAATGATGTAATGGGCGTGTTTTAAAGTATCACGTGATGTGACGTCGACATAAGTTTTCCTTATATACTGGGTATGATGAGAAGACTGACATAGTATCATCATGGATTCGTCTGCCAGTACAGTACAACGAGAAATTCAACTTTGCAACGAAGTAGATTGGGATTCTACATTTGACTATGTTGAATCTCCCAACAAAAAGTTTAAATTGCATAGAGAATCTCCGGACTTGTTTATTGATGAAGAAACTTGCTATTTTTCACCGGCTTCTCCAGATGTTATTATAGAGGAAGAAACTTGCTCACCGGCTTCTCCAGATGTTATTATAGAGGGAGAAATTTGCTCACCGGCTTCTCCAGATGTCATTATAGAGGAAGAAATCATTGATTTAAGAGAAGAGCCAATATTAATTCCAACTTCACCAGTACCAGTAACAGGAACACCGGAGCAAAAGTTTCAAGTTCCAACGATAAAGTGGACACTTGCAGAAGAAGGAAGATCAACATCTCCTGATTTATTTAATGAGGAAGAGGAGGAAGAAATTTGTAAGTTATTCAACGAGATAGAAGAGTGCAAACCCAGCACGCCATCACCAAGTGTTTCACCGTTGGACTATCCATCTTCACCCCAAAAGGTTCCATTGGATTTGCGTGTGCAGTACCAGTGCGAGTGTAATAGTGACTTTGTAAGTGAAACCTGTGTTAAAGATAGTATTTTAAAGTGGGAACCAGATACAGTTTTACTCTGCCCCGGTTGTAACCTACATTATTTCAATCAGTTCGGGCACAGGTGCCTTCTTGTGAATATATTAACTTTCGAAGCAGAAGCATGGAAAATTATGGCAAGCAAAGATGTGAGAGACAATGTGTATTCAAATTATGTGAAATCGCATTCTGCTAACAAAAGAAGTGAACATTTATTTCATGAAACCTATGACAACTTATTAAAGAACCCAAATTATATTGAAGGACTAGTGAACATTTTATTAGAAAAAGATAGAAACGCGACAAAGTGATTTCTTTTTTGTATGTAATATAATCTGTATATATTATTTTCTGTGTGTGTGTGTGTGTGTGTGTGTGTGTGTGTGTGTTTGTACATGTATATTATTTTCTATACTTGTTTGCTTGTATATATCTTTATCTCCAAATAAATATATACGAATTTCATTTCTTGATTTTTTATTTAATAAAAGAAACTTTCCTAAATAAAAGCTATCATTGACATTTTACAAGGTGAAACTCATTTATGGTCTCTATCGTTTAAAATTGGTATTTGATGAGTGTTTTATATTTTTCTTGATTTTACTAATACTTTGAAGTATTTAAAAGTTTGATGAGTATTTTACAAGTTTGCGATTTGAAACATAGATCCTCAAAGTTTGTGTAACAAACAAAACATACCCTGAATAAGAAGAGTTTATGTAACGAAAGATCCACATAAATAAATAAGAACGAATTTGTGCAACAAATATTTGATGAATTACACTTTATGAGTATTGTGTTAAGAAAAGTAAGCAGAGTTTCTGCAAGAATTTTTATTATATTCACAATCATAGATTGTTCAAGAGTTCCACAGAAACTTTTTAATATATTTACAATAAAAAAATTAACACTGACTTTGCAATGAGAAAGGATTTTCTAAGTTCACACTTAACTGCCCTTAGTATTTTACATAGTAATTATTTAACACTACATAACTATGTTGATGTAAGAGTATTACGGTAAGTAAAACGAAATAAGAAGATTGTTCATCGCATTCTTAATACGTTCACACAAAATGTTCGATTAAATAATTACGAGATATTAAATAATACAACAACAACAAAAAAAAATTAACACCGACTTTGCAATGGGAAAAAAGAATATATATAAAAACAGAAACTGATCTAATAATGAATTTAAATATGCATACTATGAAGTAATATTATAGTATGATTTATATACTTACCTTACAAAATGCAACAACTTTTTACATACATACATGTAATATAAAAATGCAGAAACTAATTTTACAAACGCGATTCATAACATGCAGAAAGTGTTTTACAAATGCGAATCATAACATGCAGAAAATGTTTTTTACAAATGCGAATCATGACATGCAGAAATTGTTTTACAAATGCGAATCATAACATGCAGAAAATGTTTTACATACAAAC
This sequence comes from Thermobia domestica, assembly GCF_964235325.1. Lineage (NCBI taxonomy): Eukaryota > Metazoa > Arthropoda > Insecta > Zygentoma > Lepismatidae > Thermobia > Thermobia domestica. Next base: position 347,840,872 of record NC_137456.1, on the reverse strand, counting down.
ATCATAACATGCAGAAAATGTTTTACAAACGCGAATCATAGCATGCAGAAAATGTTTTTTACAAAGTGAATCACAACATGCAGAAACTGTTTTTACAAACGCGAATCATAACATGCAGAAAATGTTTTTACAAAGTGAATCACAACATGCAGAAAGTGTTTTTACAAACGCGAATCATAACATGCAGAAAGTGTTTTTCATACAAGCATCATAACATGCAGAAATTGTTTTACAAACGCAAATCATAACATGCAAAAAGTTTTTCACATACATGTGGTATAAATGTCGAAAAGTGTTTTTCAAAAACAAATAATTAACACCAATTTTAAAACGTTCACAAATAAATTTGTTCAGAGTATGTATAACATACGATCCGTAAAAATATGAAGTGATTGAACAAAATTAAAATTAAAAAATGTAACTTACGAAAACTAAAATGCAACTTGTCAAAATAAAAATGCAACTTGTCAAAATGAAAATGCAAGTTGTCAAAATGAAAATGCAAGTTGTCAAAACTAAAATGCAACTTGTCAAAATAAAAATGCAAGTTGTCAAAACTAAAATGCAACTTGTCAAAATAAAAATGCAACTTGTCAAAATGAAAATGCAAGTTGTCAAAATGAAAATGCAAGTTGTCAAAATAAAATGCAACTTGTCAAAAAATGAAAATGTAATTTACAAAATTAAAAAATCCAAGTTGTCAAAATGAAAATACAACTTGTCAAAATGAAAATGTGAAGTTTTTCACATGCATGCAATATAAAAGTGTACAAACAAATTTTAGGCACGTGGATCATAACATACGGATTTTTGTTATATGCATATGTTAAAGTTTCATATGCACATGTTAAAGTTTTTAGTTGCATGAAATAATTTTCACAGAATATTTTAAGTACGATAATGTAAAAGGCATTTACACAAAAGAAAGTTTTAAAATCATACATCTAAGGAAATAATATAAATGAAAACAAGTAATATACAGTGATAAAATTTTATTTACAAATTACAATAAGATATAGATATATATAGTTTACATACAGATACATTTGTGATTTTAACATTCCTTGATATATTGTTTAATACAATCTATATTTATATTAGTATATGTACAATTACATATTGGCCAATTTTTTGCTGAAAGTCTATCACTTCTTTTTGTTAATTTATACACATTGTTATTATTATTATTTTGTAATTGATTAGCAGAAAAGTTTTTATTTTCCATTATTACTTTTTGTGCATATTATAATGTAAATCTTTTTGTAAGAATAACTCTGTAATTAACTGAATGTTATCTTTGTTTAACAAAATGTTATATAATGTATATGTAAATGTCCAATCATCAATTTCAGTATCACAATGTACCGTTGCAAAATCTTTATATAAGTCATCAAAACTTTGTGTGCTTACCATTCTACGCCATGCATTATAGCATAACATATCATAGTCTAAAGTAATACACTCATGTTCATTTAAATTTGCGCGATTTTGAAAACACCCGTAACACAAAAGTTCTCGCTGTGGTTTCCAACGGTCAATACATAATAACAAACACTGTTCATCTATAGAAAAAGAAGAACACCGATATTCACAATAATTGTATGTATTTAGAAAACGACATTGGTATTCACAGTATGGATTGTTGATACACATTTTTATCGTGTTCAAGATATGTTTCTCTTAAATCAGAAATGTGATAATCATTAAATGTAATCTCCTGATATGTATAGTTAAATTTGTTTATAAGATGCGGAATAATGTTTACGTCTATATATTTCACATGAATTTTTAGATATTGTTTTAATATTTCTTCGCGTGTTGATTTCTTAATTAGGAAATTCCACACAGTAGTATTTAATTCTTCATCACTTTCACTTACACATTTATGCTCAGTTTCTTTCTCACTACGAATTGCACAACTTTCACAAAGTAATGGTTCAGAAAGTTTATATTTTTCTAGTAACTGTTTTACACAAACTTCATTTACTTCATTAGGAGTACAACCACACTTCACATCATTGAATATCAGAATGTCATTAGAAATTGTATTTTGATCTACCACTACTACTTCCTCTTCAAACGGTATTTCATTTGGGTATCTGAAATTTCGTCTATACACAGTATCGTCTATGCTAATTTCTTGTGTTGGATAAATAATCCTATATTTTTCAGCGTCTTCTTCAGGAATGTCAGGATCATTTGGATGTACAACAATAATTTTCTTTTGTTTTTCAAGTTCAAAACGTTTTTCACGTGGTGAAATGTACTTTACATGTTTACTTTGCGATAAGGAAAGATTGGTTTCAATTTCACCTTTCCTTTTCTTATTATGAAAAGAAGAATATGTTCTTAATTGTTTAACATTATGCAGGTCTTTATTTCTCGCTTTGCAACTGCTGAAACATCTACCTTTTGACTGTACATCTTAACAACGTATCATCCACTTTATCTGTGTTAGTACAAGTACACGCATGCGCAGGATTTATAGTGCAAAGGTAGGGGATGCGCGAAACAAATGCGCAGAAAATAAGTATGAATATTTTAAAAGTTTTTTTCCCATTACAATATTTGTTTACGTATTGAATTAGATTCTGTGTATTTTAAATATAAAAAAATATTTTATTTGATACGTCAGACTAACACCACTTTTATTTTGATTGAATATTAACTTAAGAATAACATTAATTATATACATGATCTTATGAAAATATAGTGTGAGAAAGCATGATTTATTCATACAGATTTAATTGGATGACAATTCAGTATTTGAATGTTACAGTACTATATCCACTTGTAATGTTTCACGATACAGCACATATACACAAAGTAAAGAAATATGCATGTAACAGTAGACATATACGTGTAACGGCTGACTTATGTTTGGCTTATGTTGCACATCATTGAATGCATACATTGTGACACTCAACATGTCTTAACAGACACATATTGTACCCCAGAACTTCATAAAGCGTTAAAGACTGGATATAAAATTCTGCAAATTATTGAAGTATGGAATTATGAACTGTTGGTTCTGAGCTTAGTCATTTAAATATATCAGGAAGCTTTAAGATTTTTACCTCATGTCAAATCAAAGGAAACAAAGAAAAATACATGAAAGAGTATCATGTATATGAAGGAATAGAATTAATGGAAGATAACATTAGGACGATCCCCTGCATGAAACAATCTACACGTCTATGTACGGAAAATGGACATAACGATCAGACTTACTGCAAAACAAAAGATTTTGTTTACTTGGTGTTAACGCAACGCTATGCTACGGGTGTGAGGGTAAACATATGTAAACTTACTGCAGGCAGCATTCCTGCATTTTGGCTGTGTACCGACTATTGTGTTGAAAAGTTGCAAGTCCGCAAAGATATTATTGATTTGTACTGTGTGGGCTTCTTTCGTCAAGACAATATGCTGAAACCTACGTGTGAAAAAATTAGTGAATTTGTGTCTGTAGGGAAGACTACGGTCTTAACTGCTGATGATTCCGACGAGGTATTGGGTGTTTTTCGGGAGGTTAGCACGAGTTTTGCACCAGAACATAGTATATGTTCACATTGTATGGTACAGACACTCAGGATTACTTTCGCATTGTTAATAGTAAAACTATGCAATATCCTTATTTTGGTATGCGTGGAAAGGAAGTTACCATTGAATGTATGCACACTAGTGGTATCGAAGACCCGCAAACATATGTTCGCTCATTATTCGAATTTGTACAAGAACATACACTAAATGACGTCAATGATGATGATATGTTTATCGGTATTACTATTGAAAGCTCGCGTCAAAATTAAACAAACGATGTACATGACATGACAACCTAAAAAGGAATTGAATCCCGATATATCGTTCCATATAGTTGAAAATGTTTAAATACTAATGAACATTTGGAAAGAAGGGAGATCCATGCAAGGGAAAGGGTCGAACCCATGGTTCAGCCAAATAAGAAGATTATGCAACGCTTTGGAAAAGTGTTCCATCCCAATGGAGAAACATTGTATATTGTCATCCTCGGAATGGGTAAGACTGATCAACGTCGTAACTACGTGTACGAGCTAAAGAATTATCCTGAGCTAGTATTAAAGCAGGCCAAGGATTTGTGCATTGATCCCAATGTTAGTATTGACCATTAACATGGTTGTACTATTGCAGATGCGAAGAAGTTCGAAAACAAACTAACCTCTGAATACCAGATAATTATTTATGAGAAGAACAAATGAGATAAGAGTATAAAATATCCGTGAATTAAAGATGGCAAACAAAATTTACACCTTGTATGAGAACCAATTGATAACTAACTTACATAAACGTTTGTAACCCAATGTTTTTGTGATTATTGTTTGTAGGATCTTACATGTATTATAGTGAATATCTTACTATTACTTATTTCCCAAATAATTCTAGCAGAAGCGTATCTTTCATTATTTTAAATTGGGTTGTACATAGTTTTCATTTTGTATTGGTGTTAATCAGTTCTTTGCAGCATTTACCACATTCTTTTCATCATTATCAAAACATATCTTTAAAATTATCGCACTATACCGAACTATGCAGTAACTATTGTCAAGTTTCTTAGAGAATTACAGCAGTTAGATTCATTTGTTATCAGTTTTTATGCTCACAGAAGAAATCAAGTCATACCAAATCCTTTTTACACTTTGTATGTGTAATACGTCTACAGAGGAGTAACATTTTCATCCATACGTCTATTATTTCTTCATATTTCTTCATATTTTTTCAATCACAAACACTATCACTATCACTATGGTTTTTATTCCAAATTAAGAATTTCTTAAAATCTTTCTGCAAGAATATTTCTATCAGTTGATTAAGAAATGTATCATTATGAATGGCATCATCATATATATGAAAAAACTGTTCTAATTTATTAAAAGTATTGCCGTGCATCTTTTGAAACTCATGCCAAATTTCATCCTGTGTATCAATATCCATAACAATACTTAGTACTTTTGTTTTCAATATATTTTTATCTAACAGAATACAGTCATGGTTTATTGCGTCTTTTAATCCGCGTGCACATCCACTGCAAAGAAGCATACTTCTTCTTTTAGATTCCCACACTTGAAACGCATTTATTAAGCACTGCGTGGTTATGCGAATGTTATCGCAGAAACAAAACCATACGTTTTCAGCATTAGACATTTTTTCAGTTCAAATCTTCAACAGTTTGAAAATATTGTTTTTATGTATTTCTAAAACACTAGGCACAAATATTTTCACTGCCCACCATACGAAGAAGAAATCTTTTCATCGACTACAACGGCACAAGATTATTATATGTACCTTTGTTAACTCTGGTATTTATACGTTTTGCCGTAGGATGTATTGTATTATCTGGATTAACCAATGAAAACAGGTTTGAACAAGTTTAAGGTAGACCTGAAACTCATAGTTTCCACCCCCATTAGTTTTAACTGCTATTCTTTTATGATTATGAAGTGATTCTTATATTCAAATTAACTTGAATATTTCATCTTTGCAACAGTTTTTTTTAAAACAGATAAAGTCACCAATGCCATTTACCCGCGCTTGCTTGAATATCACATCTTTGCAACAGTTTTCTTATAACTGACAAAGTCACCCATCCCGTTTACCCGCGCTTGCTTGAATTTCTATATACTGACATTTAGATTAATAATTAGAAATCACGATACCTGAACACCAATAGATCCTTTGCCTGTGTTTGTTTTAATTAGACTATTGGATTCCAACGCAATGTGACAGTTTGATTTGATCCATAAATAATCCTTTTAAAAGTTAAAGGGAAGATTTTAACAATGTTTACTAGATTTTCCGATTCTTAAGTAGTCCTTTGCTCTTGTTATTTTCCAATAATGATTATCTTAAGCTGTATCTAATTATCATTTTCTTACTTTTGAACATTCTTAAGTCTCTCTCATGCTGAGTTTCCTACTTTGTCCACACTCCTCCCATCCTAATACCCATTGAAGCCTTAGCGGTTTACTCCCCATTTCTATTTGCATTTGGTATTGCTTTTGACTTGGTTCCCGCGTAAAATTCATCAGAGTTGACACCGGGATGGGGCTACAACAAAACATTACCTAAAATAATATTGGTCATAGGAAAGATCAAATGGGAGTAATAAATTGTTTAAGGATCTGAGAAGTGAACTTTGTGCCGGACAATATTGTGTTCGTAACTTTTCTTGGGAATTTTCCCCGTTTTCCCTCATAGTTTTATTCATTTCCTTTAGCCTAACCGACATAAATGTGGTACGTAATACTCAAAGACTTCATTGTTTAAGGAGAACGAGAATGTTTGTCAGCATTGGTTAGTGTAGGTTGCAAATATATGTTGCAGTTGTACTCGCTGTCCAAATCAGCTATTCTGCTACAAACTTATACAAATTCTCATATTCAGTTGATAAATCTCCGAATGCTGATATTGATTACAGTGCAGTACACTTTTTATAGATAAATAGATACTGAGACCTTCATAGCTAACATGTCCTTAAATACTGATAAGCTCAAACAAAGAAAGAAAGAAAAAAAATCTAATTCCTAATAATATTTAAAGTAAACTGAGCAAATTATAAAAGTTTCCAACATCACCCTCTGCCCCCTTTCCTTCTTACGTTTCATGAAATTGGAATTTATTTTACGGATAAAGTGTAGTATATCGCCTATTTATCTGTTGTACAATCAAATAGCTTTATATGTAATTTGGTACACATCTCTGATGTGGTAGTTTGTGATTCGATTACCAACACTCATGTTTTCCTTCATTTATTCACCCACATGTCTTAAGAGGTGTTCTTCATACCCACTAGAAATAAAGATTTCAGTTCAAGTATACTTTCTGACTTGAGCCCATTCACGTTGTTGGTATTTAATAGCTTCAGCTATATATCAGGTCTAATTTTGAAGTGCTTACTCATCATTATTTAGTGTTCAAACAATTTTAACAAGGAGTCTGCTACGCATATGCACTCTAAAATAATACGAAAAATTATAGTGAGAACTATTAAATTGTTGACAAATCCATCATTAGGTTAGTTCTAGCTTCGTATTGCTTATAAGGAATTCAGTTGAGTCTGAAGAAATAAAATGATGTGAACTATCAAATCGTTGTAAAGAAAGATAGGAACATATTCCGCAAAACCATGAAGATTATTGAATACAAACTTCTTGTAGTGTACATCCTCTATCTCTTCCTCTCTCTCTCCTTATCTGTTCCTCTCTCTCCCTCTCTCTATCCTTATCTGTCCCTCTCTGTACCTCTCTCTATCCTTCTCTACCTCTCTCTCCCTCTCTTTGAACTTCTCTCTCCCTATCTGTACCTTTCTCTCCATCTCTGAACTTCTCTCTCTCCCTATCTTCCTATCTGTACCTCTCTCTCCCTCCATCTCTGTACCTTTCTCTCCCTCTCTCCCTCTCTGGACCTCTCTCTCTCCTTATCTCCTTATCTGTACCTCTCTCTCCTTCCATCTCTGGACCTCTCTCTGATCCTCTCTCTCCCTATATCTCTGTTCCTCTTTCTCCATCCATCTCTGGCCCTCTCTCTGGACCTCTCTCTCCCTCTCTTTGAACTTCTCTCTCTCTCCCTATCTACCTATCTGTACCTTTCTCTCCATCTCTGAACTTCTCTCTCTCCCTATCTTCCTATCTGTACCTCTCTCTCTCCCACCATCTCTGGACCTCTCTCTCCCTCCCTCTCTGGACCTCTCTCTGAACTTCTCTCTTTCCTTATCTCCCTCTCTGTACCTCTTTCTATCCTTATCTGTTCCTCTCTCTCCCTCCCTCCCTCTCTGTACATCTCTCTCTTCCTCTAAATGTACATTTGTTTTGTTTTGATTGTCAGCATTATTCATTTCTCTTAGCTTACAGAGCATAAAGAAGGAGATTACACTAAATGATCGATGTATCGATTTCACGTCTCATATAACCTCACTACTAAAAGTAATAAGAATAGTTTTTCTCTTTGTTCTATCTTGCCTATGAGATGAAACGAGATGAAACAAAAGTTTGTATGGTTAAGCGGATAGCGTACATGTCTTTGACATCTAAACTTTATTCGTACTTATAGTTTTCTAATATCATTTTCCATTTATTTCACAAGTAGGTCTTAATATGGTCATAGACTTTAGTGTTATTATAAATAACACGAAAGAATTCAAAAGCTGAGTTTTAATAAAAACGAAATAACACAAAAGCAGAGCTTGAACAAGCGATTCCTTAAAAATGAAATTGGTAAGTCAAAATACATACCGCAAAGCAGATAATCCAATAAAAGAAATACTCAAAAGAATAAGAAATAAGTAATAAGAGGATTCGATTCCCAAGTAGAATGTTTAAAAGAACTTCAAAGTCTATCAGTTTACTGTCTAAGGATTACAAAGAAAATAGCTTTGATGATGGCAAACTCCAAACAAATTCATACGTATCATAACTATCTTACGTAAAGTTTTCCTTAATCGTGCCACGCAAATGTGATGTCAAATAAAATAAGATTGTTTTCACATTACGTTCACAAATTCAAAACCAAGGGAGGTTTACACCAATTAAATGTTAAAATGAGACTTGACATACACTTGCTTACTGTTCTATCCTCACGAATACATATTTTCAAACTAATTGTTGAACCAAACTTCAGCTTAGATGTTTGAGATCCCGGGTTGACCAACTAAAATTACGGCTGAACATATTGTGTCTGTAACTTTTTTCTTGAGCATTTTCCAAGCGTTCCCCTCAGAGTTTCTTCATTTTACCAATTGCTTTATCCTAAACAAAATAATTGTGAGGTATCACATTTCATTTTAATACACAGTCAAGGGGAAATCATTTCAATACATAGCGAAGAGAGACCACTAATTATTTATTTAATTAGTAAAGAATCTGATTTCAAATTTCAATATAAGACAGCAGTGGGTCAGTGGTAGTACCAGCAGTTAGACTTGTAGTGAACTCTCTTGGAGTTTTTCAAGACGAAACAACATTAAATCATTCATTCATTTCTCATAATTACTATCTCCTTTAGCCTATCCAAGTTTAAACTTTGATTAGTTTACCACAAGACAAAGAGAAATATTACTGGTGAAAAATCAAATAAGCAATTCTCTTTCTCTCTTTTCAATTGTTTTGAAATCTTCAAGGTTTGTACAGTTTGTTTTCTACTGTACCAACTAAAAATTGTTTCATGGCCAAGTGGTTAGTATGATCGTTATGGCTAACTGAATAGTACATCAGTGTTGGACATTTAATATTTTTATTTGTTCGAAAACATTTTCTAATATCACTCATCGAGGATTCGATTCCCGAAGATAGGTCATGTGACAACAGATTAATTCTTACATTGAATGTTCTAAGAATTTAGAAAAAAAATAGAGACTTCTTGCTGAAAAAATAAACTCAAAATTCAACCATTCATCAAAAATAGAACCTGCATTAATTTCAAATATATATAAAGGAAGAAGAAACCTTATATGTTTGCACATTAGTTATTGAGACTATTATCAAAATACCTCAGTACTGTTAAAAAGTTGGAAAGGTTTTAAAAATTCATAGGAAAGAAAACACAAATTTCCCAGCACCCATTCAACAAAAACACACGATTTATTTACAAATATATATACAACTTATTTATTTCAAAAATTTTTCTTTCAATTTTCTTGCCTTCTCTAATCGATCCCACTTTTCCCCAGCCTTCACTATAACCCAATCTTCCCCATCGTTCAAGAATATTTGAAGTTCATCTGCTCCCCCGCTATTACCCCGCTCCCCCACTATTTCCACTGCTACTTCTTCCACAGGCTGAAGTTCTTCTCTTTGTTGAGTTAGTGGCACTGTTACTTCTTCCACTGGTGTAGCTTCTTTTCTTTTTTGAACCACTTCTACCACTGGTGAGTAGCGCGTCTTTTTCGTCCTTTGTGATGTCCCCTCATCTCTTCTCCTTTTCTTTCCCTCTGCTACATCTAATAAATTATGTATTTTTTCAAACCACTCGATATGGTTAAGGGAGGAGGAAGAAGCGGATGATAATGTTGATGGTTGGTGTTGGGACTCCATCTTTTCTGGAAAATAATAAAAAAAATGTTATTAGTACAACATAATTTCATCAAAATAGTGCAAATTATACTTAATAGAAATAAAAATTCTGTTATTCTATCCACGTACGAAAATCAGTTTCTTTTAGCCTATAAAAACTATCTTTAGTTTGCAAAAAGCTATGTAGAATTCTGGCAGAGTACTTTATACATTTTCGAATTCTCAATAAATCTGTACAAGCAAACTATCTGTGTTGTGTAATACCCAAAGCTAAACGTACCGTTAACTTAAGATCAAATCTAGTGTTCCCTCACAATATAATCGGTAACGTTCTTGCATTCGGTGCAGGCACCACCGGGTTCAATTCCCCGTAGGGGAACTAGTGTTCCCTCACAACGTAGTCGCTAACGCGTTTTGGCTTTAATGCGGATGGTTCCGTGTAGCGTACTCGCTGTCGCTTTTTGCGTTCAGTGTGAGCGGCCCCGGGCCCGATTCCCGGTATAAAGGTATCGCAAGGCGCACGTACCCAAAAACACATTCAAAGCAAACGGTTCTGGTCCAATTACCGACGTGGCATTTAGTCAAAAATAATAATAATAATGATTTTCTCATTTACACCAAACAAATGTCTTGCGTGATACCTAATTTCCCTCTTTTCCCGAATAGTATGCTTGCTGGGAGTTGTCTGATCTCACAGGTTAAAATGTTTAGAGATCGGAAATATAAAATCAAATCAATCTTTCATCATCGTATAAAAGATAAATCTAATTCACCCGCAAAAACTCTTGCACTTGTAAAATCCTATATCTCAATCCCGATAAAAAAAACTTATATGAGTTAGGGTGTGAGAAACTGAACTTCATTCTTCACCCTCAGTATTGCAATGGCAGTTGGAGAAAGAACACATCAGTTTGCGAATTTCGTACTGAGCGCGGCTGAAAATGGCAAAGTTAAGTCTGTCATTTAAGAACCACGCAAGCTAAACGAAAGAAGTGCAGTTCGCAACAAGAAAAATAAATGAAAATAAATAAATATTTCTTCCTTTCCTTCCTTTTTCCCTCCCATCTTAATACTTTACTCCGTAAAACAAAGCACCATTAAAAATCATTGCTAAACATTGGAGCTTAAAGGGTGTAATCATATTCATTATTCATAATTTTCTAGTTCAAATAAGAGTGTTCAATTAGTTACAAGCTTTACAAGTCAGATCATAATTAAATTAATGGGGAAAAACTTGTGGGAACTAAGGACCGCGTTTTAAGCCATATACTGAAGTTCTAATTATCTAAATCATAGTTTTAATTCTAATTTGATTATAATTTCGATTCAATAAACGTATTAAATCATGTTTGAAGCTAGGAACAGCGTTCAAAGTCGTATCCTCAATCAAAAACCGTGTTGGATCGCGTTCAATGACGTATACCATTGCTCTAATTATCTAAATCGTAGTTTTAATTCTAATTTGATTATAATTTCGATTCAAGAAACGTATTAAATCATGTTTGAAGCTAGGAACAGCGTTCAAAGCCGTATCCTCAATCAAATATCGTGTTGGATCATGTTTGAAGCTAGGGATTGCGTTCAATGACGTATACCAATGCTCTAATTATCTAAATCATAGTTTTAATTCTAATTTGATTATAATTTCGATTCAAGAATCGTATAGGAGCATGTTTCAACAAGAAAGGAGGTCATTCCACTTTTCCAAACAACCTCTATTGCACAACTAATAAAACCACTTCCCCCAGAAAACCTCCCCCAAGCCCGGGGCCGGTCTCCCCAAGGCCGACACGGCCATATTGACATCGAAAGTCGTTAGGTAATAAAGCAATTAAGGGGGCAATAAAATCTATTGTCTACGAGAAACAGCTCCATTTCTACTGACTTCTGCTCATGCTATTGCAGGCACTGACTGATACAGTCCGTCACAAATTCACTTTGAACTTATTGTTAAATATTTCATAAAAAAATAAAATGTATCGTATGAAGTCTATATATATAGACCTTGTAGATGCGACATACCCCATGGGTTAATTTGTTATTGACGCTTAGCGTCCTTCTTCAGTGTCAAGGCTATATAAGACTGGACCTATAGTTTAAGGCTCTTCGATAAACTCACCAATAGTATTTTGAATTTTAGTGACTCTGGTGCATGGGGTTCCTGGTTCGATCCCAACTCCCGCCAAGTGGATTTCGTGATGCAAAAACACCGTGTGCATGTTTTTTTTCGAAGTTCCGCCGTTTTCTCCCACTTTATTCATTGCACCATTTCATTCGTTTCTCATCATCATCGTCTCCTTTAGCCTAGCTGGCAAAACCGTGGGACGTAAAAATTGAACCTGCTTCGCAATGCTTGTACGGCTGAAGAATTAAAAAATCCAGTAGTAATAGATGTTACATTAGGGTTTTAAAACAATACACACTTACGGTATATACACCATAAATCCCGAAATGCTAACCATTATCACTCATTTGTTGTATTTATAATGTTCAGAAGTCAGTGAGCCAATATATACGTGATCCTGTTTTCCACTCCAAGTAAGGAAGAACTGATCCAACACTAAGTTCTAGGTCTTATACAGCCTCTGTGTTGAAAAGGGACTCATCATTTGCATCTTTTCGTCATATTTAGCCAAAAGGATATAATTACAACTGCTGAAGTTAAGGTTTCGTTTGCAAATAAAAGTAAATAAATAAAATAATTGTTAATGAAGAAAGTTCTTGAAAGAAATAAAACAAACGGTCATTACCCTGCTATTATAGTATGTGTTGTATATATAGATATATAAAAAGTATATACATATTCTTAACCAGAAAAAAATATGAAGTTTAAAATGCCTTTTGGTCACACAATGATGAGGACAGGTTTCGTAACTTGAAAGAAAAAGTATAAAACGAGTTGGAGACATTTTTCTTGTGGCATAGTTCTTTTTTGAAAGAAAAAATAAAAATAAAAGATTGTTTCTGTGAGTTTTTGGTGCCACATGCTAATTATCTGTTATTGCAGAATGATGTGAGGACCGTCTCTCCCTCAAGGAATTCCACTTCACAGTTCTAGTGCAAGTGGTTGGATCGAGGTTACATTCCTTCTTCAGCAAAAGTTGTTGTATATACATTACGTACTGTGTACAATAAATGCCTTGACCAACACCACTACACACATGCCGTGATTTCCGCATACTCTTTTGCTCTCCACAACACACACTGCCAAACAGCGGCGGATTGTAATTGAAAACACGTGCACACTGTTTTCGTTGAGTGCCAGTAATTCTTCAACAGACGACTTTCGCAGAATTTATGCTACGTTAGTAGCCGAGGAAAAGGAGCATAAACGATGAGGAGCATATTGCATTCTGCAAAGACATCTGCCAAAGCCATTGCCTGCGGTCTGCCTGTTCATCATCATTTTCGGTCATTTCATTAGCAATTACGTCGGCTCTTTGCTTCGTAGTTGTACTTATGGCTACAGCAGGCGTCCTCCTTTCGACCTTCAAATAATCACATTTGTCAAACTTTCGCAATAATTTCATTTCCTCCTACTACTCTGATGGCACGTTCATATGCATATGCTGCTTTGATGGCGAGAATTTACTGCATCTCACAGAAGAATAAATCAAAGCATATGAATATGTATGTACAGTCATCACCAAAAGTATCACCGTTATCACAACTCATCTATCTGCTTTCGATTTGCAACTGTAAATAGATTTAACATTTTTTGCGGGTTCTGTAAATAGCGGCATACCAAAAGCAGATAGGTGAATTGTGGTAAAGGTATCACATGCAAAATCGTATTGTCTAGTTCACTACGTTTCTGCTTTTCGAATATCTTTATTTGTTTTGAAGATATTACAGAAAAACTCTAAACTTAGCGGTAGTTTAATTTCGCTGTAGTGAAGACCCTAGGAGACACCAATCTGAATTGTCTTTGGATGATCAATATTATAGAGGAGCCATCAGGAGATGGTCTTTGAAGTTTCTTACCACATGGGAAGGGAAAATTCACATCGTACTTTAATGCTAGTGTTCCATGGTCATTCCGTTTTACACCATTAAAGAAACTCTCATTATAGATGCAGCCGAAAGGAAAGAGAGTCTCTATACAGTACCCGTGGTTTTGAGAGTTGAGTTTGTATCATGACTTTTCTAAAATCATTTTCTTTTTACTTGCTGCCACAGATGTCAGAATTCATAGGATTGCCATGCGAAAATTATATAATGCCAGCCATTCTTTCAAAAAGCGTCTGGCTTTTCACTTAAAAAAGGAGACTTTTTAAATATAAAAACAGCAAAGAATGATAGTGTTAAAACAACACCATTTTAACACAGGCCAATGGTCCGAGCATGACTACCACTTTAGGGTATTATTTCGACACCAAGGGTCCAGTGTTACAGTTAACATAGGCCTGGTGTTACCGATTTGAAACAGAGATTGTGTTGAGCAGTGTGAAAATAGCACTACGGCAGTGTTATAGAGCTTGGTGAATGGACGAAGAAAAACAGTATTAGCAACAGCGGCACAGTAATCTTTCTTTATATACAATGTGTTGTTAATATGACTTCAGCATGTTCACTTTAGCGTGTTATTCCAACACAAAGGGTCCAGTGTTGTGGTTAACACAGGCCTGGTGTTACCGATTTGAAACAGAGATTGTGTTGAGCAGTGTGAAAATAACACTACGGCAGTGTTATAGAGCTTGGTGAATGGACGAAGAAAAACAGTATTAGCAACAGCGGCACAGTAATCTTTCTTTATATACTATGTGGTGTTAGTATGACTTCAGCATGTTCACTTTAGCGTATTATTTCAACACTAAAGGTCCGATATTACGGTTAAGACAAGCCTTGTGCTACCGATTGGATATATGAACAGTGTTAGACTGTGTGCAAATAATATGCAGATCAAGAGGAGTGTACAAAGGAACGCGTAAATAGGATCAGCACCATGGTTATCTTTCTTGATCTACACACCATGCGTTGTTAGTACCACCTCAGCCATGGTTCGAATCATGCTGGTATACGAAGAGAACTTTCCCAGATATATGCCCAAGATTTTTTTTAAACAGTGATGTCTATAAACGGGGACAATATTTCTCTAGCAAGGAAGACTTCTTTGAGGAGCCGGAGAAGTTACGTGATAAGAGGGGGAAATCCCCCTCAGTCTACTGTTGATTCGAACCCTGACGCCAACTAGCATGGCGAAAGCAGGCCATTTAGCTAGAAATATTACTGTAATAACTGTATTTTACTGTTCGTCCATGGGCGGGAAAACAAGAACTTAACAAAAAATGTCACAACCACTTGAGAATCCTATGTATGAGATAGATACATCTGTACTGTAATTTTACACTAAAAAAAAGGGGGGATGGTGGTAAGAATGCTGAGATAATAGAAACGCATATAGTTGTGGGATAACCCTGATAAGATGCATCATATGACGAATAAGATGTGAAATGCAGTGCATCTACGTGACAAGCACAGTAACGAATATTAGTTGAGACGCATGATGGTTAAATCTTTTGTCTCGGGGTGACTGGAGACCATTGTAGACATAATGAAAGCCAAATGTTAATGATGAGTGAAAAAAGAAGTGCTACGATGTTAAAAGTATGAGGGAGGCATTCGGTGATGAGATAAATGTCAAAGATTTCTTTTCTGCTGGGTCCAGACTTGTCGTGTCATCGTAAAGAGTGGTGAAAATGGTGAGCTGCGAATGTCGGTATCGAGAAACATCAGTGAGGGCATCCAGTTGCAATGTGTTAAATGAGAATTTGTAACAGGGGATTGAATGTACTTTTTTCTTAGAGTAACGAGATGATTATTAATGATGTCGGGTTTTAAGCGTGTACATTGCCGTCCAAGGATATCAGATCTAGCAACTGACATTGGAAATTTGTATTAGTTTTTTATTTGTAGCTGTAAGCAAAGCTTTACGCGGAACATTTGAAATTTATACCAAGTGATGAAAACGTATTATATTTCTTGTAACCTTTTATGTAAGTGGTTTTGTGAGCGAATGAATTTTCTGCTGGGATTTATATAAGTAGAAGTCCTGCCATTTGTTGTTCCTATGTTCACTATGTTCCTCTTGGTCGCTGACCGTATTTCGTTCCTCGTAACCACTTATTATTAATAATTTATGCTACACTTTATTATCCTTCATAAGATTCATGTCCGTTTAATAAGGAAAGCCTGTCTTGTAAAATAGTTCTTTTCAAACGTATATAAACCAACACCAACGGCATGTTACGAAAATGATTCCTCATCATGTAAGGTACTTGTTTTAACCACTACCATTTTAACATTATAGACTCCACTCCAAAGTGCGATGGACTTGAAAAATGGAACATTAACAGAATTTTGGTAACACAGAGCCTTTGTATTGAATTGGCATAGTCATTTTATTTATTTTTATTTATTTTACTGCGACTTCGAATACAGATCATCTCAGAATTACGTTGACGATGCCGTAGTTACAGGAACAGAGTCATACTTGTAGGCAGCCCTTACTTTTGGCAGAAAAATGCTGTACTTACAAGTACTTGCAAAATTCTTCATGCACATATGTGTTTGAAATCTCACTTCAATGATCTGTATTAATGGGAAATTTCTTTCATTTGCCCATTGAACCGTTTATTAATGAAAACACTTTCAGTTGTCGCATTATTACTTGCAATTGCAAAATAAAATTGACAAGTTTTAAGAAGTTCACTGAACGTAGGGATGCGCACGAGACAAGATTTGTGGCTGTCTCGTCTCGAAAATGTGCTGTAAAAGTGATGTCTTGACTCGAAAAATGTATATTTCTCTATTGGAAGAGCCGTATCTCGACTCGAATTTTATCAGGAAAATCCTGTCTCGACTCGTCTCGTGCGTATCCCTAACTGAACGTTTCAATCGTATTGTCGCTTTTGAAATATTCACTGTTCGTCAAAGGGTTAAATTTTGATTTACACCAGAAATGCATACCAGACTAGATTCACGGTATGATTTAAATTGTAATTGTATACTATATGGGGTCTAGGTCAAAACCCCCACAGCCAAAACCCCCACACTCAAGAAATGTCAAAACGCCCACACGATCGGTCATAACCCCCACACAAATGGACAAATCCCCCAAACGCACGAACGGTCTAAACCCCCACAGCCAAAACCCCCACACTCAAGAAATGTCAAAACGCCCACACGATCGGTCAAAACTCCCACATAAATGGACAAAACTCCCACACATAGCAACGGTCACAATCTCCACATAAATGGACAAAACCCCCACACAAATGGACAAAACCCCCACACAATCGGACAAATCCCCCACACTCTGAAAATATCGTGATTGCACGTCTTTGTTTCGGCTCTTTACGACGCCCACTTTAGCGTTTCTGTCATTACAAAACAGTGCAAGAAGAATAGTTGCAACATCAGTTTAAGTGGAATAAAAAATGTTATTAAAAAGTACAAGGGCAAGACATACAACCAGGATCATTTCAGAGTGTGGGAGATTTGACCGATTGTGTGGGAGTTTTGTCCATTTGTGTGGGGGTTTTGTCCATTTATGTGGGGATTGTGACCGTTGCTATGTGTGGCTGTTTTGTCCATTTGTGTGGGAGTTATGACCGTGGGAGGTTATGACCGATTACCAGTGTGGGGGTTTTGGCTGTGGGGGTTATGGCCGTTCGTGTTTTTGGGAGATTTGTCCATTTGTGTGGGGGTTATGACCGATCGTGTGGGCGTTTTGACATTTCTTGAGTGTGGGGGTTTTGGCTGTGGGGGTTATGACCGTTCGTGTGTTTGGGAGATTTGTCCATTTGTGTGGGGGTTATGACCGTTTGTGTGGGCGTTTTGACATTTCTTGAGTGTGGGTGTTTTGGCTGTGGGGGTTTTGACATTTACAATTAGTTCAGGATTTCCAAAATGTAGACGGAAGTTTCTGCTTTGAATTTGAATTTAGCATCCCTTTCAGCACTGAGACCATATGACAAGTAGATCTACAACTTAACATAGGGTCCATAAAACGTGAAGTTACATCAGGAATTGAACGCCATTCTCCCACGCCGTACGTTCAAATTGACAAAAATGTAAAAACCCTGCCTAAATATACTAAAATTGAGAAAGTACTCAACTTGATAAACAGGGGGGTGCGGTGGCTCAGTAGAAGAGCGTTCACCTCCGGTGCTTGGGGTCCCTGGTTCGATCCCAGCTCGCGCCGTGTGGACTTTGTGGTGGACAAACACCGTGCTCGTGTGTTTTCTCGGGGTTCTCCTGTTTCCTCCCACTTTCTTCATTCCACCATTTCATTCATCTCTCATCATCACCGTCTCCTTTAGCCTAACCGGCATAACCGTGGGACGTAAAACTTAAAGATTTCATTTCATTTTTTCAACCTGATAAACAGAACAAACAATCTTCCACTATTAAGATAAAGCAAACTTTGCTTAGTGCTTCAATCTCGAAGGGGACGAATTAGTAGTTCTCAGTGCTAGAGTAGAGAACTAATTACGATTTACCAGACAACTGACTATATAGCATAGAATCAGAAATAACGCTAGTACGGATTGTGGTGATGTCATCCGTTGAAGAAAGTTCGCTGCGTGGCAATGTAATTTTGTAACCATTAATGTCAAATGACAGACACATTCCTAATAGTGACACACGCAGTCTTAATAGTGACACAGATTCCTAATAGTGACACATATTGTCCTAACAGTGACACAGATTCGTAACAGCGACACACCTACTCCTAACAGTGACACATCTATTCCTGACAGCGACACACATTCTTTAACAGTGACACACATACTCTTAATAGCGACGCACACACTCCTAACAACGACACAATACTCCTAACAGTGACACATATACTCCTAATAGCGAGAAACATTCTTCTAATCCCGGCACATACTCCTAACAGCGACAAACACATTCCTTACAGCGACACAATACTACTAACAGTGACACAAACTCCTAGCAGTGACATAGACTATAATATTGAGACATATTGTCTTAACGGTAACACAAATTCCTAACAGTGACATACCTACTCGCTACTCCTAACGGCGACACACATTCTCTGAACAATAGCACACATACTCTTAATAGCAACACACACACACACACATTTCTAACAGCGACACAGTACTTCCAACAGTGACAGATACATTCCCAACAGTGACACAGTGATACATATTGTCCTAACAGTGACACATACTAGTGAAAGTGATACATTCTCCAACAGCGGCACACATACTCATAACAAAAACATAATACTCTTAACAGTGACAAATACATTCCTAATAGAGGCATCGGAGACCCGGGTTCGATTTCCGGCAAGAGCTCATGTGGTTCGGATCTCACATTAAACTGTAGTAGGTCCACATCTCATACAGCTTCGCTGCGGAACGGGACGCTAAACTCAATATCAAATCAACCTATCTAACAGTTTCACTGACTCGTAACAGTGACATATTTTCCTAACAGTGACACTGACTTCTAATAGTGACAGATATTGTCATAACAGTGACACACGTACTCCTTACAGCGACACACATTCCTAACAGCGACACAATATTACTTGCAATACAACTATCATATAATTCCTAGTTTATTTCTAGAAACGTATGTACCAATAGTATTCGAAAAATGAAAAATACGACGAATAATGAGCGATTGGTAAAAATAGAACCGGAGGAACCGGATTGCTGAGAACCGGAAACAAGCTGTACCAGCTACGTACGGAATCCATTTGTACATTCATCCGTCGTTTTTAAGGGGAGGCTTAGTAGTCCGAGATCCCAAATGTCGTAAGTTCCGGCACTAAATCTGTAGTGACTAATATCCACAATTATATTATAATGTAAGAATAATAATACAGTACTGTATTTCAGGCACATTATCCAACCTGAATGTGTAACAAATTAAACATTTTTAGTTTAAAATCAGAACTTTGAATCGACTGCTCTACACTTAGCACAGTGTTTCCAAAATCCGTTAAATTAAGGTCTGTAAAACCTAGCGATGCGTGTAGTAATGGAACGGGAGCAGTGTTGTTCCATTAGTATGTATATAAACTCACATATCATATCAGCCTGCTTGATCACGTGAAAGGTAAACTCTATCAATGCAACACTACTAACAATATGAATAACCCTCGTAGCGGGCGCATTTTCTTCCCAGCAGACGAGTAATTCGATCTCCTGATAGGTGGGATGAAATAGCCATTCGTTGTTACGGAAAATCCATTTGTTCGTATATGCAGAGAGGACGAAATTCCATTTTGCGGATGTCAGGATGGATGTTTACTGTAGTGGACATAGAACACGAGAAACAGATGCGGGTCCACTGCCGCAACCAGAGGGTCAGAGCGACGCTCTCAATGATGGATGGATGGAGAGGTGTAATTAAAGCTTCAGTGGGATTTCGGAAATAATTATCAATCTCCTTGATATTCCCTGTTCATCACATATTGAAACGAAATACAAGAAATTTCATCACGACGTTTGAGGCTGAGCTACCCATTTCCCAGTAAGCTGTACAGGATTTCATAATTCTACAAATAAATAAATAACTAGTAAACGTGGTGGTGATGAGACTTCCAATATGCCACAAGATTTTGAGTGTTGATCGGCAAAGTTCTAAGGTTGCTAAAAGGCAGTGCTTTATAATATATTATAAAGTATATTACCGTATACTATCGTTGCCAGGTCTTAATACAGAACCACTGTTAAAGGAGAAAATCTTATTCCATTCCCCAATATTTATCCTATACTGTTATGTAACTCCGCAAAACCGCAACGTACTGCGGGTTGTATATAAGGAAGGCGTTCTAAGAAACCTTGAGGAACGCGCATAAGTTTTCGCATATATCCCTTTTCCCGAGTCAAAATCGAAAAGGGCATCGTACAGGATTAGATCTTATGAATATATATCTATGTACACAATTTAGTGGCTCTAGGTTACTCCTTTTGTGGGAAAAATTGTCTACGCATATTATTATTATTATTATTATTATTATTATTATTATTATTATTATTATTATTATTAAGTAGATCCGCCCCTACAGTAGAAACTTTACTACCCTTTTACTCTTTTCTTTTCTTATGATTGTCTTTACTATTATTAATAATGTAGATCCACTCTAGATATTCAAAATAAATAAATAATAATAATAGTAATACTTTGTAATGAACGAAGAACATTTTAAAAATCGGATTGTTGTTATAAGTACCAGATTATTAAAAAGTAAATATGCCAATCTTAACTGCCGAGGTCATTAAGAGGCCTAACCACTGCGAAATTAAAATACCGCAAATTTTACAGTAATTATGTGATATCTTCAAATAGATAAAAGATAATCGAAATGTAAAACAAGAGCTCGCTAGACAATATTAACTGTATTTTGCATGAGGTACCGTTATCAAGAGTCACCTAGTAGCTTTCCGTTTGCAACCATTTATAAACGCGAAAATAAATGCCGATTTTCTAAATGGCTGGCAATCGAAAGCAGATAAGTGAGTCGTGATAACGGTACCTCATGTAAAATAATATTGTTTAGGACGCTCTTGTTCCACATTTCGATTATATTTTATCTATTTGAAGATATCACATAATTACTGTAAAATTAGCGGTATTTTAATTTTGACGTGATGGGCTCTCTTAAATCATATATAAAGTTGAATGTTTGTATGGTTGTTTGTCGTTCTATACAAATCCATACCATACCTTCACTGGCCTGAGTCAAATGCTATCACATCCGTTTTATTAAAATGGGTATCCTAAGGGAGGTAGACTCCCTACTACCAACTAATACAAAAAAAAAAAAAAAAAGAAAGAAAGAAAGAAAAAAGAAAGAAAAGAAAGAAACCAAAGAAAAGGAAAGAAAAATAAAAGAAAATAAAAAGGTATCTCACGAGTCCCTCAACCGTTTGAAACGGACTTTTGAAAATAGAGTAGGTTCTCACTAATCCGCAAATATTTGGCCGGGTTGTGCGAGATTACCGAAGTCGCTAGATTATAGGGAGGTTGTTGACTCTCACTAATCCAGTGACAGCATGTCTCCTCCATGCTCCGAAAGACTTCACTACAAAACGCCGGATTGTTGGATGGGCTGAAAAAGAACATGGCCGGATTATAGAGAGTACTGTAGTGAGCACTTTGTAACTCGTGTTTCATATCTATAATTTGACAGGTTCTTGATATACACTATTTATGCCAAAATATTTAAACCATTTTTGCTCCCCCGTAGGACAAATATAGTAATGAAACTGACCTAATACACGTTCTATGCTGGGAAGCCGAAGTACTAACTGTGTTCTAAAATTCTCTTCATATTATAGATGAAGAGAACAGATGTCGATGTAACAGACGTCGATTTGATTTGATTTTGAGTTTAGGGTCCCTTTCAGCAGCGAGACTATGTGAGACGTGGACCTACAGTTTAACATTAGGTCCGGACCACATAAGCACCCGCTGGGAATCGAACTCAGGTCTCCCCACGCTAAAGGCGCGTGCACTAACCGCTTAGCCACAAGGGACTCCTGTAACAGAGGTCTGAAGTATTATTTTTTTAAAAAAATGCTCCCACTTCCGTGTAGAAGATGAATTTTTCAAATGAAATTTATTTTAAATTATGAGTTTTATTTCAAGTTTTATTTCCCTAACATAAGGGCGCGTGAAATAGTGTATTTTTGGCGAGAATTTTGAATTCCTTCTCCCCACACGATATAAATTTTAATGAAGGTAATATAATAAAGAAAAATGACTCCAGCCAAGTACTATGTACACAAATTTATTTCAAACGGTTTAGCCATTTCAGCCATATATCTTTGCCTTCATCAGGCACCTTCGATAATGTCTGATAAAGGCAATAATGTAACGCCGAAACTATATTAATGATTAACATAGGTTATTAATGATTATATCAGATTTTGTTGTATTTTATTCATGTAAATAATATTCCTACGCCTGCTTAAACCCGTGTCAAGTAACACAGTTAAGAATTCCCGCCCTGGGTAAGCGGGGGCACACCCACGGGGGTTCCACGGGGTACGGACCCCCAAACTTCCCAACTCAACATATATTTTAACACTTTCTCAATAAAACTATATTTGTATAACAGGGAAATGATTGGTGTAGCATAATGGTTCTCAATCTAATTGCTATCACGACCACCATTTTATCACATCCTTTTGCAAGTAACTCCCTTATAATTTCTGGTTTGTAATAAGGTTGTGTGGGATTTTGCAGAGATCTCACGACATGCATCTATTTCTATAATAATAGAATCCATTTCTTGTATGTAATGGATACAGTAACTTCCCTAAAAGCAAATGGATTAAAACCAAATTTGGTCACGTCATTCATATTACAAATATCGAATCCGATCCGTCATACTGTTTCAAAATGGAGGCCGTTTGAAAATCTTAAAAGTTTGTAACTCCCTTGGTTTTGGGTCATATGATAAGAAAATAAAGTGATTTCTGATTTTGGTTTAAAAATTCGAACAGTTGCTTAAAAAGTTATTGAGTATTTTAAATGACTTGATAATGTGCGTCATGAAGATTGAACCGGACATTGCCGCACTAGTAAAATCACAACATGCTCAGGTATCTCATTAGCTTTCAATTTCAATATACAAGTTTTGTTGCATGTGTATATTTCTGGTGTTTCAATATGCAGTTGTCATTAGTTTCATATCATACCTTTCACTTAAATTGATTTTTAAGTAACTCTACACCTGTTGAAAATGTTTAGTAGACCTATATTTTGTTGTTCTTAACAGTATGTATAAAAAATAAATATATGTCTATCAGAACAAAATTCAAAATAATATTTAAAAATATTTTCCTGTATTAGATTCTAATTACATTTATCTCTTCCGCTTATCTTTGGGATCCCCAGGTTGAGAAACTCTGATATAGCATTTTGATCTTACACTTCATCTGCACTCTTTCTCATAAAACAATCCAATTATTATTTTTTTTTTCTTTCGAAAACATAGGTCGAAGTATTTTACAATTATTTCTCGTATTTTTGGGTACAGAGTAATACCCGTTCCATATTACATAGACGTTGTGGCTTGTAATATTGGAGCCCCCCCCCCACCCAAAGTTTAAACTCCTCCCAACAGAAATTTGTGCGTGCGCGTCTGCTTGTAAGTATTTTGTAAGCTGTATCAATGTAGATTGAGGTTGTTTGTTTTTATTGATTTAAAATAGGGAAAAAATAAAATTTGTGCTGTTTCAAAGGTCGTTCTTACAGTCCAGCTGGGCACAAGATTGCTGTGCACAGGAGATTTAAAAAACAAAGTCATAAAAGTAAATCCGTACAGAATACAACCAAACATATTGCTAGTTCATCACTGCAATGTATTGACGTCAAACAATTTCACATACAGACTGACTGCTCTTCAGACCCTTGAAATGTTATTTAAAAAAGAAAAAAGTTTTACTACATGGTCCTACTTTTTGTAAGGGTTTCCTTGAAGAGTTCATAAAATGTGTATCTTCATACAAGAGTGGCTTCATATAAAAATGTTTTAGAATGTGATGAATTTATTCTACGAAGCATAATCCATTGACAAATTAGTTGCAGTTGTAGACAGAATAATAATAATAATAACAAAATGCATTTATATAAAATTAGCAAAGAGAATTAAAGTGTAGATGGGTAATAAGTGGTCGGTTGTTTAAATGTGAATGAGCCGTTAGCCTTTCCTGTAAGTTGTAAAGCAGTTAGTTTATTATGTTAATGCAAGCATGCATATCAACAAGATAAAAAAAAAAAGAATGACAGTACACATATATATATTTTATGCTGTTATCATTCACATACATTTACAAAAAGCTTGATCATTAAAAATCAGTTGTACACATGAAATGTTATATACGATTTTTACATTAATTAAATTGTATAATAAAAGATAGGAATGAAATATTACCGAACAAAAAAGTAATAATAATAATAAAAAAAGTGAAATGTACTTGCTGGAAATATATTTATACAGTTTAGTGAGAGCTCATAATTGCGTGTTCATTCAACTAGATAGTTTCCATAAACTCTGTATGACTGGGCAAAAACTAAGCGATTATATGCGCACGGTTAAACACGTTCAAAATAACATATTTATATAGTAACTGCGTTAATTCCTGTACTAAGTAGCGTTGCTACCAAGCATATCCAAAGAAGTTTTAGGGTTTATTAGAGAATTTACATTACACAAACTCTATAACCTCTGCATGTAAACGGTCACCGAGAAAGAGAGAGAGTTATAACTGATGGTTATAGGCGGCATTTGATTCTAGCTGAAACCCCATAAACACTACAACTATTCACCAGAGGACGCGAAATGTGTGCTGTTATGTGAAAGACGTATATTAGGGTCACAATATGTGTTGTATGTGAGTGCTAGAAGTCTCTGTAAATGGGAAACCATGACAACTTAGTTTCGCCGTTATAACGCCTGGAATTTGTAGTAATACGTTGCACATTAAACTTAAAAGGAAGTTTTTTTTGGGTCCCTATTCCTAAAAGTTTGCACTTAAAAAAAAATGTCCTTCAAAGATATTTCAGGAAACGAAAAAGAAGTTTTCTGTAGTACAGGCAAAATTCTACTCCCAACTGTAAAAATCTCAAGGTAGATTTAGTAGTCTCTCCTGGAGGAGTAGCATTTGTAAAAATTGTAACTGCCAACCGCATGATCACGGCAAATAGTGTTAATTGGGACTGCTAGAATTTTCACCTCATTTTCTTTTCCTAGTCTTACTTTTTTATTATTATTATTTTGCGTAATCCTCTGTCATATTCTTTGGTTTCAGTGTTTAAATATTTTGATATGAGAAAAATGCAATGAAACGAAACTTGTAAATGAAATGAAATGAAATAATTGTTTTACGTTCTACGTTTATGCCGGCTGGGCTAAAGGAGACGGTGATGATGAGAAATGAATGCAACGATGTAATGAATAAAGTGAGAGAAAACGACATGACCCCGAGAAAACCCCCACGCACACGGTGTTTGTTCACCACAAAGTCTCCTTGGTGCTAGCTGGGATGGAACCAGGCACCCCACTCACTAGATGTGAACGCTGTACCACTGCGCCTCCATGAAACTTGTAATATAACGTTCTCTACTTAAGTTTTTCAGGCTAAAGATGATGATTAATAAAAGTGAATGATTTGGTGGAATGATAATGTGGGAGAAAATATGCTCCAAGAAAACCCAAAAGTACAATTTCACATGACCTGGGATCGAACCAGGGACCCTTATCACTAAATGCGATACTCTATTCCTTTGATATGAGAAATATGGTGTACTAGCAGCGTTCACCCCGCTTCGCTGCGGTCACCCCGGAACGCAATAAACTTTGTTACTTAGATAATTTTTACTTTTTCGCTTTCAAGTGATATGATAAAAACCATAGAAGATTGCAGTAAATGTTAACATTATATCGCCTGTCATTTATGTTAACCCGCCCCGCTTCGCTGCGGTCACCCCCGAACGCAATAAACTTTGTTACTTAGATAATTTTTACTTTTTCGCTTTCAAGTGATATGATAAAAACCATTATAACGCCTGTCATGTATGTTAACCCGCCGAGTGACACGGTCATGCGGGTTGCATATAAATACGTTTATTTTTATACCTATGATGAACTAACAAAGGATTTGTACGTAATGGACACCTGAATGGTCAATTATCTCAAGACACTGGTAATTGAAAATTAAAGTGATATGATAAAAACCATCTAGGGTCCAAATCCTAATAACCCCCCAAAAATAAAAGAAATTGGTTCAGCCGTATTAGCGTGATGAGCGGACAAAGGATTTGTACGTTCTCTTTTATATATATAGATTAATTTGGAAAGTATTTCGTTTGAAATAGTCTTGACAAAATTGTTGTTGTTGCTTATGGAAGTTTCAGTATCGAGACTATATGAGACGTAGATATAGAGTTTAGGGTGGAATCCGAACCACCATGGGGTATTCAATACTCTCATCGGGAATCGTAATGGAAACCCAACAAAGCGCTAGGCACTGGATCAACAGCGAGGGCTCTTTACAAAATTCTCACAACACTGTTTAAACAGCATACATGTTTTTAAAAAATGTAAGGATAGTCCTCTTTCGAACTACTTTAATCTGAAATCATTTTTTTTTTAATCCGTGGAGCACAGCTAGAGCCATGTACATTTTCAAGTTACTCAAAGTTAGCAACACTGCCACGTGCTAGATATTTCCTCACCGTCCAGTCGTCCTGTATAACTTAACGTAGCGTCATCTCAAATTAAAGAAGTTCGTCCTGAGTTTGCAACACTACATTACTTACATTTGTTATAACTAGAGCCCGGATTTATAAGCAGCAACCAAGCAATAGAATAAGTATGCACAATAAATAGAATAAAAATAATAAGCAAGAACAAATATATTAAAATCAAATGAAATATTTATTTTGGTGAAATCGTACCTTTATTCGAAAGTGTTGTGAAGCTCCTACGTCTATCACAGAAAAATTATTTATACAGCAAAAATGTTCTTTCTAATGACATGACGTTATAGGGGCATGTGGAAAACAACACCGTTCTTCTTCAGTGATTTCCTCGTCAATATCTATACCTTCATCGAAAAACTTTCTAGTAATAAAATCCAATTTTTTACTGGTGTTTCTTCCCTTAAGAGCCGCCTCTGGTGGCGAAGTACTTTGTTTGTAGTTACTCACGTTGCATTTTAACAACTTGAGAATACAGACTATCTGTTCCTTTAAAAACTGATCTAAAAAGAGCAGAACCGTGTAATTGCTGTGTTTTTTAACCATCTCCTTTCTTTTTTAAAGAAGTTTTATTACGGAACAATATCCTGCAGAGTCGGTGATGCAACGTACAACTAAATTGTGCGGGTTCCGTAATTAGAAGGATAGCCTCTTGAGTGTTAAATTAAAAGTTATGAACTCTTTCGGAGGGAAAATCCGTCCCTTTCTCTGAGAGAATTATAAATCTTAATTGAAGCTAGAAATTTTGCACACGTGTAATTTTAAGTGGAAACATTTTCGAGATGACTTTATTTACGCTACTATTTACTGTTTTAAATTACCAAAAGCATGATTTCATACATGTGTGTAATCCAGGCATCACACATACTTTCTCTTTTCTTTTCAGAGATATATACATATGTATATGCGTAGGTTTTAAAATGAAATCAGTCAAGCGTCCATGTTGAAAAAGACGGAAGCGAGGTGTGTTGAAAAAGACGGAAGTTTTTCTATAAAATCTTATAGCTACAAGCTAAGGGAAAGAAAATTTAAATCTTGTCGCTACAAGATAAAGGAAATAAAATTTAAATTTTGGCTACAAGCTAAGGCAAAGATAATTTGAATCTTACAGCTACAAGCTAAGGGAAAGAATTTAAATCTTATCGCTACAAGCTAAGGGAAAGAAAATTAAATCTTATCGCTACAAGGTAAGGAAAAAATTTAGTCTTATCGCTACAAACTGAGAGAAAGAAATTTCATACATGTTCATAAAGTATGCATAAGAATTAGTACAGTACAGATGTATTCTTTCCTTAGTTTTGGCCGACTTAAATTTGTACCAGTGTGGGTTCCTTCAAGAGCCACCATTATAGTATTAATATGTGAGACCCTGCCTGTCGGAGAAAAGGCGCCCTCTGCTGGCAATCATGAACTAAATCAATCATCCAAATATGCATGTGAGTTTACCAAGTTCGCGGCGGTTTGGAGTTTGAGATAGTTTGGAGCGCTCATCTCTGGTGTGAAAATTCCATGGTCCGATCCCAGGCTACATGAGTTTATGGTGAACAACATCGTTTTCACGGGATTTTCCTGATCCCTCCCACATTGTTATTCCATAAATTATTTCATAATCGTTCCGCTTCATTAACAATGCGTTTCCTTTAGCTTTAGAGAGGGCATAACCATTGGTCGTTTAATGAATGATTTTATTTCAGTTCTCTTGCGGATTCTTTGTTCAAAGAGCTATAAAATTTACTTTTGCTTACGTAAGTGTTCTTCTCTCCATTCGTACCATTACTTTTACACCACTTTCACACTTTGTCTTCATTAGTAATACTACATATAGGGAAGTCAGCAAGAAAAGGTCTCGGACAGCTCGCAACTGCGTTTGCACTACTCACGTGTCAAGACTTTTTCAGTGCATATATAATGGCAGTGACCGTGGTTAGTAACACTAACACCAAACTAGGGCTGCCTTTTTCCTCCGCACGTTGTGAGAAACTTCAGGGATCATCTCCTGATGACTTCTCTATAGAAACAAAAATTAACAGTTCTTCTAGTTTCCTCCTTTCTTTTTCCATTTTTGATACAGATTGTTTCTCTCCAATCCACGTTGTTTTTCTTAGGAGCATGCAGTGACTCTTGTAAGACCATGCTATTAGAACGTTCGTTCGTCCGTTACTCCACACAATAACTTTTGGATTCTGTTTATTACAATTAAGGTTGCCAAATTTTATCTGACAGTTCGGTTTTTGATCTCTTTGTCCGGTGTCCAGTGCGATCTCAAAACTGGACGTTATATGTCCGGTAATTTTTCCTCTTACTATTCCTATCTCTGTCCTATTTAGATTTTTGGAGTGACTAAAGGAATCGTTTGTCGATGAACATGGTTAAAGCAGATTACAATTCGCTTTGATATCGACCTATCGTGCGTGGAATTTGCTGAAGAGTTGATGGTAGGAAAATTTAGTAAATATATCAAAACTGCTATAGTGCTGCCAAAATGTCGTGAGCCGTGGCAAGAATGCGAACTAAGAGTCACACCCCGACACACCCTCGCGTTGAGCCAATGAGGGTTCAGTTGTTGCTAAGCGAGAGAGCCTTGCAGCCGTCTACGCCAAAGGGAGTGGAATTCCTTCAGCCGATAGCAGCACTTGGAGTGGATGACTAGGTGTCAAGTCAATGTGGTATATCTATAAAAGTCAATAAAAGTACATTTTTAAAAGCGCAATTAGCACTGCTTCATCTTCATCTGTATCATACAATTAAACAATGCATCCAGATCCAGAGGCATTATGGGACATTACCATCCCCAACGAAGCTGGTGAGACTTGTTTTTCAAGTATATTTTGTGCATGCCATAATTATATTGCTAGTTATATTTGCTTTCCTGTTTAAAATACGATGCATTATTGATGGTAGACTAAAAAAAAAATACGTGTGGTAACTCAACCAAAACTCGAATAAATAAGTTAATAAATGTTTCAAAAGTAAGTAAAGTTATTAAATTCGAACTGACTTTTATGTGAAATAACTACTTTCAGGTTGTTGATATTTTTAACGAGCGATAATGTCATGATCTTGAGAGTATACGTACTCAAGGAGAGTGTCCGATATTTCCATTTTCAATCCTTGGCAACCCTACTTGCAATAAACAGATTGAGCGCTTATCTCGGCCAGTTTGTTAACGAATTTCATTAATTAATATTTTCGCGACTTTAATTAAGGCTATTCACAGCATATTTTTTTAAAAAAAAATCCTAGCATCTATGCAACCCGCGTGGTAGCAAAGAAATGTTGGTTGCCTATAATAAAGGATACGTAGAAAAGTGTCTATCAATATCCATACACTGAATCACAAGATCTTCTTTACTGTCTTAACACAGTTTATTTTCATCCCAGATTCTTTGCAGTTTTCAGTCTTCGACAAATCAGAAAATTGAGAGCCAATCGTCGTAGTTGTTTCTGCTTGTAACGGGTGTGTAAGCTCGTATCTATAAATTGGTGTACAATTGTAAAATATAAATATACGCTTATTTCACCCCTCTCCTCTCCTCTCCTCTCTGGATGCTATTTTCGGCTTTTCATTCAGAGTTTTGTGATGTTTATGGAGCTCTGCTGGCAGAAACTTAACGTTTGTTCGATCCAGCGCGGTTTGCAATCTGAGCTTGACGTGTCATAAAAATCGAACGCGTAGTAGCAGTTTGATAAAAATGGAGAAAAATGAAACTGCAGTCAATGTTTCAGAATCAAATTTTACGGTCGCTGAAAAAGACTCGCCTGCTATTGATAGCTGTCAGTGTCGCTTCATATTTTGTCCTCAAACTTTCATATTATTCTCAAGACTAGATGAAAGGGGGTAATATTTCAACCTTTATTTTTATATCTTAGCTTAGAAAATTAAACTTGTTTGAAATATTTCTCATTGACATATAGTCGTAAGATTATTGTATCGTAACGCCGTTGATCGCACAAACCTGTAAGCTGTAACTAACAGAACTCTTCCTCC
Organism: Thermobia domestica; assembly: GCF_964235325.1. NCBI lineage: Eukaryota > Metazoa > Arthropoda > Insecta > Zygentoma > Lepismatidae > Thermobia > Thermobia domestica. Next base: position 347,809,585 of record NC_137456.1, on the reverse strand, counting down.
TGCTAGCACTCTCCTTTGGTGGTTCAAGGTTCAATTCCTGGTGGGAGATCATTCGGTACTGAAAAGGCATGCTAAAGTTCAACAAACAACAGTCCTAATTAACCAACTGTATGGCTTAAGGAACACGAAGATTCATCAGCACAGAGACAACTTCCCTATTGATCTTTTCCTCAATCAATCCAAGCTAATGATACAAACATGCAATTGTTATTACATTCTTAAAAGCCTGACATACTAAAAACAATACACAATTTACCATTTTTCTTTTGCTTGTTTTTCGTAAGTGAAAGGAGATAATGAAATGCAACGTACCACAATCATAGATAATGTTATTCTACAACAGAAAATATGAAACTCAAGAATTTTCAGTGTTGCCATCCGCAGAAATTACAGTGTTGCCAGAATAACAATTCCTCCCAAAATTAACTCAAGGCAGCGACTAGAGGAACGGATTTAACTTCATTTCATTACACATCATGTTGTCTTGGAATCCTGTGAACTACATTTTAAATAATAGTTGTATTTAGTTTGTAATAAACAAAATAGTTCTAACATACTGTTATTAAAAATAAATAATAACGTTATTCAAATAGTAGTTCACATGATGCCGAAACAACATGATACGTAATCAAACGCAGTTCAGTTCGTTCCTCTAGTCACAGTCTTAGCTTACATTTTTTGGGGAAATGTAATTCGGACAACACTGAAAATTCTTCAGGTGTATATATTTTCTGTTGTAGAATGACATTATCTATGATTGTGATAAGTTGCATTTCATTATCTTCTTTCACTTATGAAAAACAAGCAAAATAAAAATGGTACATTTTGTATTATTTTTAGTATGTCAGGTTCGTAAAAGGCCTAATACGGCGAATTTAAAAGACTGCTAATTTTACAGTAATTATGTAATATCTTCAAATAGATAAAAGATAATCGAAATGTGGAACAAGAGCGCTCTAGACAATATTATTTTACATGAGATACCGTTATCACGACTCACTTATCTGCTTTCGATTTCTAGCCATATAGAAAATCAGCATTAATTTTCGTGTTTATAAATGACTGCAAACGGAAAACTACTAGGTGACTCGTGATAGCGGTACCTCGCTCAAAATAATATTGTCTAGAGCGCTCTTGTTCCATATTTCGATTATCTTTTATTTATTTTAAGATATCACATAAATACTGTAAAATAAGCGGCATTTTAATTTCGCAGTGATTAGGCCTCTTAATCCTAACACTCTATTTTTATGCCACAAAAAGAGGATTAGAGTTGGGAACTAGATTTCTAGGCTTTCGGCACCTATGAGCATGTTTGCCGATCACTAGGATTAGAATTAGGAATTAGATTTCTGGGCTTTGGCATCTATGGCCATGTTAGCCAATCACTAGAATTAGAATTAAGAATTAGATTTCTGGGCTTTCGGCATCTATGGCCATGTTAGCCCATCACTAGGATTAGAATTATTAATTAGATTTCTGGGCTTTCGGCATGTATGGCCATGTTAGCCCATCACTAGGATTAGGATTAGAAATTAGATTTCTGGGCTTTCGGCATCTATGGTCATGTTAGCCCATCACTAGGATTATAATTAAGAATTAGATTTCTGGGCTTTTGGCATCTATGGCTATGTTAGCCCATCACTAGGATTACAATTAAGAATTAGATGTCAGGGCTTTCGGCATCTATGGCCATGTTAGCCCATCACTAGGATTAAAATTAAGAATTAGATTTCTGGGCTTTCGGCATCTATGGCCATGTTAGCCCATCACTAAGATTAGAATTAGGAATTAGATTTCTGGGCTTTCGGCACCTATGGCCACGTTAGCCCATCACTAGGATTACAATTATGAATTAGATTTCTGGGCTTTCGGCATCTATGGCCATGTTAGCCCATCACTAGGATTAGAATTAGGAATTAGATTTCTGGGTTTTCAGCACCTATGGCCGTATTAGCCTGTCACACATATGAAGGATGACTTCCCTCGGCGATCACGCTGCCCGGTGTGATTTGGAGAAAGGAAAGAAGCAGACTGGGACTATTATGTTAGGAACCATCCTGTCATTTGCCTGGTGCAAATGAGAAAAACCGGGAAAAACCTTAATCAGGATAACTGGCCTGAAAGAGCTGTTATACCTTTTGGACCGAGTGTCCCCACCGGGAATCGAACTCGGGACCGCTTGCATCAAAGGGGAGAGCATCAGCGACTACGCTACGCGGAACCACTCTATAAAAAGCGGTTCAGTTCTTTTATTACGATCGTGAGCCTTATAAAAGTGTTATGGTAGTGACATATGTTGCTCCACACGATAATCTTTCATTGAAAGCGAGCTTTTCAATTTGTTTATTGCAATAGATAACTATAGCGATTATTTCGACCGACTTCACTATTGGAATCAATCGGTTAACATCTTCACGGCTAGTGGTGGCTATCCGTATCCTATAAGATAAGTTTTATCTAGCGATAATATGCAATACACAAAACATGCAAGACGTACGGGTTGCATAAAATTCTAGGAAAACTAGTAGGCCTTTAAACTTTTTTATTAACATCATGCTAGTGAGCTTTTTATTTATTTATTTATTTATTTATTTATTTTTTAGGATCACGCTAATAGTCCTTTTAATTTGTGTAGTAGCGTCACCCTAGTGTGTCTCTTAACATTGCAATATTAGTATTTAGGTATTAAAGAATAATTTATTTAATTTACCTTTAGTTTAATTATAAAAGTACTAATATATTTTTCTTGTTTCTTTTTAGGTAAGTAATTTTGGCACAGAACAGAGTAGACGATAATGTTATCTGTATTGACTATAAAGGTACGTAATAGAGTTTGAAGAATATGCATGGATTTATCTTGTTTGAAGTGTTCGTATTGTAACACTTAAAGGGCAGTGAAATAACAAAGTACAGTAATTAATGCTGTGTAAATGTATTTGCGTTACACAGTACAGAAGTGCCGTACATCGACTTACGAGGATATCTTCTTGCAAGTAATTCAAATTATGAATAAAATATATTCATCAAGAATGACCACGCACCCTTGCTGACATATGACATTCATGAATTACGCCCATGTGATCATAAGTTCATGAGAAAACCTCTGAATCATGGCTGACACCACTCCTGAACTTGTAGGAAATTAAATATTATACAAGGTATCCCTTCCCCTCTTAGAAGGCTGTGATCAATTATATTTAATAATGAGTTTATATACCAACTTTTTAAATGTTCCAACATGACGGACTTGCGAGATACTCTATTTCTGGCATACGAAGTATCCCTTCCCAGTAGCGTAGCCAGGATTTTTGTTTGGGGAGAAGCCTTAGTGTTGGAGGCATATATATATATATATAATTTATATATGCATTTGTTGAGCCAGAATGTTAAGTTTTAAAAATAATAATAGTAGTATCCACAAAATGCTGATATTTTTAAAGAACAAAGACGATGTTGGGGAACAAAGCTTGTCTAGGAACTGTTTAGTGACATTCAAATAGAGTACATGAAAGACAATTGCTGTTTCTTCCGAGAGAAAAAAATTATGAACATCAAAGTACCAAAGTGAATTGTCGGAACCCTTTGGGGGGGCCCGGCCCCCCTGTTAGAAGGATGCGGTCAATTACGCGTAATAATGAGTTTATATACCAACTTTTTTAATGTTCCAACATGAGGGACTTGTGATATACTCTATTTCTGGCATAAATTATTAACCATCTCCTTTTCCGTTAGGATGCGTAAAATAGAAAAAGAAAGAAAGCAAGCAGTTCGTTCTCGGTACTAACTATGTTCCAAATTCGTTCCAAACAGTTCACTCTTTTTGCCGTGATGATAGAACAGACAATTCTCGAATGAATGTGAGAGGAAATGAACTATAAATTCCTCCTTCCCCAGCCTAGAAGCATCATGTTTGAAACCGTTGATACAAATATACAATTATTTTTTAATAAGTGTTGCCGAGTTTCATCTTCCGTAACTCGATGCTTTGTGAGACATTTTTTTTTGGGGGGGGGCGTAAATTTTGAACTCCCACCGGCCCCATATAATATGGATTGTAATTAATGTGGCTCAACAAAAACTTAGTTCGAGGTAGGTACTAACAATTTGCAAAAACTCATATCAAACGTTTTTTTCCGTGATGACACCACAAACAGAATCACTTTTATTTATTTATATATATTAATGGTCCAGTGTTTGTGAAATGAATTTGCATGAAGTAGCGTTATAAATTGATTTTTTAAAAAATAAATGGAGATATTATAATTTTGAGTTTTATGACCTACCTTACCGCTCTTTAGTCATAAGACACGATGAGAGGTGAATGGCGAAAGGATAATATATAACATCCATACCATGAGCGGGGACTCGAACCCGCAACAGGTGTGTATTGAGATCAAATGGATATTATTTAGCAAGGCTGGTTGATTGTACATTGACTTTTGTTACACCCTGCATATGAGCAACATAAATAGAAAATAAAGGAATGTTGGTGAGTGTTTGTTCTTTTTTAATAATTGAAAAAAAAAAGAAAAAAGATCTATAATATAAGATGCGGAGCGTTTGTTCCTCTAGGAGAATGTGCTTATCCAATATTCTTCCGTTTTATGCAGCTGAAAAATTGTAATTTTGTGTATTTCTGTTTATCTTCCTCTTTTTTGGATTCGTTTGCATTTGTTCTGCTTTTAATCAGTACACCATGTTTTTTTTTTAAAGGGGGGGAATAAAAGAAGTTACTCTCTCGGTCCGATTAAGCAAGAAGGCAGAGATATTGATTCTGGGGTAGAATACCTGAGGGACACACCACAGCCTCCACGAAACATTGTCTTGAAACACAAGAAACTGCCGCACACACAAAACGAGAACAAGAAAATGAAATACGAAAAAGAAAACGAAAGAAAGAAATAGGATTTCTTTCTTTCCCTCCTTTACCCAATCCGTTTCTTTTGGTAGAAAGCTCTGCAAAAGGGAAAGAAAAAAAAAACAATGTAGCTGACACAGAACACAGGTTGTACACGAGGGAAAGATTTTGGTCAAAAAATGTTACTTTCTTTTTTCTCGTCTCCACTCCTGAAGGGCTTTATGGTTAAAACATGCATTAGAGTTGTAATATTGAAGAAGCAGATGTATTATTTCAGTTTAGATTTCTTCTCAAAATTGCAGTATAACCGCAGAAGGAGAATAGACGGTTGCTTGTTTAACGGTTAACAGGCCACCAATACTTCTGAGATTACCAGAAGTTCCTTTTGTTTGTTTGTTACAGAACATTTTTTTTTAATTAAAACAATAAATAAGTATTTTCAACAAAATATCACAATAGAGCAGTGGTTCTCAAGCTAATTCCTATCCCGACCTCCATTTTATCACATCCTTTTGCCAGCGATTCCCTTATAATTTATTTTTTGTAATAAACTTGTGTGAGATTTTTCATAATATAATCCATTTCTTGTATATAGTGGATAGAGTATACATTGTTAAAAAAAAATCATAGGTAGATTTACAAAAAAACGTTGGCAATCTGTTTGCCAAGGCACTATGTAAATCAATTTACACCTATAAAGTAAAATTACTAATATGAAATGGTGTAAAATTACGTTTTTATCAATAAAAAAATATCATATTTTCTTATAAATTTACTGTAAATTTCTAAAAAAAAAAAAAAACCAACAGCAAATTTTGTAATTTAATCTAAGGAAATGTATATCAACTTACAAAATGAAGGATAAATGATTTTACATTGATTTTTGGTAATTTAAACTACAGATTTTTTTTTTCGGTGTAAGCGAGTAGATTAAAACCATATCTGGTCAGTTCATTCATATTACAAATATCGAATCCGATCCATCATACCGTTTCAAAACGGAGGCCGTTTCAAAATTTTAAAACTTCATAACTCCCTTAATTTTGAGTCATATGATTTTAAAAATTAATGTGATTTCTAATTTTGATTTTAAAAAAAACTTAAATTCTGTTTTAAAAAGTTAATGAGTATTTTAATTTTCGAAGGGCCGTCACTTTGAGTAACCTCATGTTGTGAATTTGGTAGGGCTACATTGTTGTGTATGTGTTCAGTATCACCAAACTCTGTTAAAAGCAGCTTGTTTACATATAAAATTTAGTAAACAAATAAAATCCCACAGCAAAAATCTACCTTCATTGTGCTTAGCTTGCCTGGACTATTCGCTGACACACACATACGTGTAAATTCTGCAAAGAACAACAACGGATCCTAAACAAAAGCAATCCCTTTTATTGACGATAGAATAATTTATCCATTGTTAATTTATCAACAAACGCAACGCAGCTATTGCGGATTAGTGGTTTGCCTTTGTGATTGCCCCAACATCACTGTGCTGAAAAAATAATAAAGTCTCATTCGTTTTACTACATATTTTTACGCAGCTTATAAGCGTAGTGATTCGGGTATGCAGATCTTATTAGATTCGTATTGTACCCCTTTCATTTAAATTGATTTTCGATCAACTCTATAGTCGTTCTTTCAGAAAAAATGTTCCGGAGGGCACTGCTGCTATTATTCTATTTATTACTAGCAGCGTTCACCCCGCTTCGCTGCGGTCACCCCGGAACGCAATAAACTTTGTTACTTAGATAATTTTTACTTTTTCGCTTTCAAGTGATATGATAGCAGCGTTCACCCCGCTTCGCTGCGGTCACCCCGGAACGCAATAAACTTTGTTACTTAGATAATTTTTACTTTTTCGCTTTCAAGTGATATGATAAAAACCATAGAAGATTGCAGTAAATGTTAACATTATATCGCCTGTCATTTATGTTAACCCGCCCCGCTTCGCTGCGGTCACCCCGGAACGCAATAAACTTTGTTACTTAGATAATTTTTACTTTTTCGCTTTCAATTGATATGATAAAAACCATAGAAGATTGCATTAATGTTAACATTATAGCGCCTGTCATTTATGTTAACCCGCCGAGTGACACGGTCATGCGGGTTGCATATAAATACGTTTATTTTTATACCTATGATGAACTAACAAAGGATTTGTACGTTATGGACACTTGAATGGTCAATTATCTCAAGACACTGGTAATTAAAAATTAAAGTGATATGATAAAAACCATCTAGGGTCCAAATCCTAATAACCCCCCAAAAATGAAAGAAATTGGTTCAGCCGTATTAGCGTGATGAGCTAACAAAGGATTTGTGCGTTCTCTTTTATATAATAGATTGTATTATAGACGTATTATTTTGGTCTCAGAGCTCCGGGGGGTCAGTGCATCCTCCCCCCCTAAAAAAACATCTGGAACAAACACTTCAACTCTGCACCTATTGAAAATGTTTAGTAGACCTATTTTTTATTTGTTCTTAACAGTATGTGTAAAAATAAAAATATGCCTATCAGAACAAAATTCAAAATAATATTTAAAAGTATTTTCCGGTATTAGATTCTAATTATATTTATCTCTTCCGCTTATCTGGGCGACCCTTATGAAACCCTTTCGCGACCCCCGTAGGGGTCGCACTCCCCAGGTTGACAAACCCTGCAATAGGTAAATGTCTATCATTGCTTTCTTCGAATTTTGGGAATCTTGTAAGTTTGTTCTTATGGATTTTTGATAAAATTTATTCCAAATTATATATATTATAAATTAAAATTCTTTATATTGTTATCATTTGTATTTCCTATGAAACGAAAAATAACGTTATCATGTCTTGTGTTTCTAAAAGTCTCGTCTCGAATCTCGGGATAATTTCTTGTCTTGTCTCGAAAGTTTTGTAAATTGATGTACAAAATTCATGCTCTAATTTTTTTCTTAATTTCATATAGAAGTTATCAGAATTCTTCCGCGTTACGAGTGAAAAAAAAGTTTATGTAAATAGAACCTTTTTTGCAAAGTTTCGTTGGAAGTTCATGTGTGTTTTAACATTTGAAAGGCGTGTCCATTTAAACCATATTTGTTATTGAACAATACTTTGTAATGACTTTTCTACTTTTAAATGTTGATAAATGCTTTTCATTATGTTTGTATGATCTCTTTATCAATTTATAGTTCTTATGAATAAACATAGGATTTTTATGCAAATTCATATTTTATTTGCTTATATGCATCTCTGTTAAACTTGGTAGGAGTTTCTAACGACAGTAGTAAAGTTCGATTGAGTTGATTTTTAGTTTAGCGTCCCTTTCAGCAGCGAGGCAATATGAGACCTGGACCTACTGATTAACGTGGAATCCGAACCACATGAGCTCCCGCCGGGAATCGAACCCGGGTCTCCCACGCTAAAGGCGCGTATGCTAACCGCTTAGCCACGGAGGAGCTCAGTAGTAAAGTTCGAATTTGAAGTTTTATAGTGCATATAAATGCATATTTCGAAGCTTAGAGCATATACTGTTGCTTAAGAGTCTTCATCCCGGCGAAATTAAAATACCGCTAATTTTATAGTAATTATGTGATATCTTTAAATAGATAAAAGATAATTGAAATATGGAACAAGAGCGCCCTAGACAATATTATTTTGCGTGAGGTACCGTTATCACAAGTCACCTAGTGGCTTTCCATTTTCAGCTGTTTAGAAACGCGAAAATAAATGCCGATTTTCAAAATGGCTCGAAATCGAAAGCAGATAAGTGAGTCGTGATAACGGTTTCTTATGTAAAATAATATTGTCTAGGGCGCTCTTGTTCCACATTTCGATTATCTTTTATCTATTTGAAGATATCTCATAATTACTGTAAAATTAGCGGTATTTTAATTTCGCGGGCATATTCAGAATATTCTATAAGATTTTATTTTAGATGTATACTTATAGCGTGGAATAAATTAAGGTTTGTGTTTTCAATACATTTAATGTCCATGCAACAGAACGAGTTTTTGTATGAGAGACTGGAAGAAAGCGTAGTTTATGGAGGTCGAATAATGTTGGGAAGCGATCAGTAAAGCAAATACGCATACAATTGCCAAGACGTTAAGAGAAATCCGATAATGATAGAGATTGTAATATCGTCTCCACATCAATTCAGAAACAAGAGACACGAGGAATGCTGCTCAGTGAATGCTTACAAGCAAAGGATACGATATCAGGACTCGAGTTGGGCAATAAGAGTTATATATCCTTAAAGAACATCAAATAGTTAGTTAATTTCCAAGTTATTAGCTGCAGTCCACCCCACTAATAGGAAAAAAGTGATGGGACTTCAAAGGTAACATGGGGTCGATGGCAAACGCAAGAAAGAAAGCGTTTCTTCCGTCTTTCCTATGTATTCAGTATTTGGGAAAGTGAGATAGCGATTCAAATGACATGTTCAAGCCACACAGTTGATGTGGAAAGTAGAAAAGATCTAATGATAAAAAAAAAAAAAAAAAAAAAAAGTTTGTACAATGTGCAGATTTTACAACAACTAACAAAGGCAACGAGCTTTTCGACAAATTTGTTTCTGTGCGAATGTTACATTCACGAAGAAACTGATCCCGGCTTTATGCACAGGATAGTGCAGCTCCTGGACGTGTACTTTTTTTTTCGTCCTTCCAAGAACTTTCACAATCCCAGAATACGAATATCTGGCACCGTGACATGTTCTTGAACCTCCAACCGTTTACGCTGTATCAGTTCTGTGCTCCCTGTTCCGTAACGTGGTTCGATTTGCTTTCTCCAACCAGGATACCTGGATATCGAACCGGAGGCATTCCAGACACCCATTCAGTACTGCTTCGACTCCTTTACCACTGAATCCTGTTATAAGTGCCAGTCGATGGCCATTGTAAGATGTGCACATTGTATAAACTGCTTTTGTTAGGATCTTTCGATCTTTTCTACTCTCCATACATCAACTGCATGGCGTGAACATGTCATTCGAATCGCTATCTCACATTCCCAAATACATAGGAGAGACGGGAGAAACGCTTTCTTGTGTTTGCCATCGGCCACAATGTTAACCTGTTTGAAGTCCCATTCACTTTGTCCCTATTGGCGAACTGCAGCTAATAATTTGGTAATTAACTATTTGATGTTCTTTAAGGATATATAACTCTTATTGTGCAACTCGAACCCTGATAGCATATCCTTTGCTTGTTAGCTTTAGTTGAAGTTGAGCACGATCTTCAGTCAGTTCCTGGTAAATTTGGGAGCTTTATGAAAAAAAAAAAAAAAAGACGGATGTTATTACCAGAAACTCCGATTACAAAACAGTTCAAGCCACGGGAAAATACCTCCAAGGATTAAATTTCAACTTGCCAAAAAATATAGATACTAAACTTGCTCTTCTTCATAAATTTTGTCCAGTAACAGCTATTGATGTTAATACATCATTTTGTGGCTACAAATGGTACAGACACCAAAAAATGAAGAGAAGAATCTTGTGATGTAACCCTAAAGCGAATTACGGAAAGAACTAAATTCTTAAAAACGAGAACTTTTTTTGTACAGTGGAAACATGCAGAAAAGTGAGGCTCCTGCTATTTCATGCAAAGTAAATGTACTTTAAAATACAATTGTAAAGAAAAACTAGAGATCATGTTGGAAATATGTAAACTGTAACTGTCATAAAAGTAAATTCTGAAGAAGGTAAAGCACACGATGTTATATTTCACCTACAAAATTCTGTCACAACTTTACTGCATGCTTGAAAGTGCTCTCTTTTATTGCATTGTTAGCGCATAATAAGTGCATATTTTAACTAGGGATAGGCAAAACCGGTTTTTATAAACACCGAAACCCGAAAAACCGACATTTCGGTTTTCTCCAAAACCGGTTCGGTTTTCACTGGTTTTGAAGAAAACCGATAACCGGTTTCGGTAAAAAAAACCGAACCGGTTTTGAAGAAAACCGAAAAACCGGTTTCTGTGCCCACCACTAATTTTAACACATTTAACGGCGTAGTTGCATGCATATTTCATAAATTTTAAGTGCATAAAAATCCGATATCTAATTATGAATCATGTAACACATAAAAACCGTTAAGACGGGTAAACTAGTGTTTCCCATGGGACTGGAGAAATTTGTCGCCTTGTCTCGAGTTTGAAAATGTACTGCTCGTCTTGCTTTCCAGATAAGGCGAGAAATTTATCGTCCCATGGGCGACACAGGAATTGAGATGCTAGCAGGATACCCATTCTTCGCACGGAAGAATATGGATTATGAAAAATATTAAGAAAATATACGTAGATATATATTTTCTGATTTCATTATATTCGTTGATGGAGGTTCGGATTTCAGTGAACTTACAGCTCCATCTATACTAAGTGTGTTGATTTTATGATTAGGATTAGATTTCTGGACTTTCGGCATCTATGGGTATGTTAGCCTATCACTAGGATTAGAATTAGGAATTAGATTCCTGGGCTTTCGGCATCTATGGCCATGTTAGCTCATCACTAGGATTAGGATTTAGATTTCTGGACTTTCGGCATCTATGGCCATGTTAGCTTATCACTAGGATTAGGATTTAGATTTCTGGGCTCTCGGCATCTATGGCCATGTTAGCCCATCACTAGGATTAGAATTAGGAATTAGATTTCTGGACTTTCGGCATCTATGGCCATGTTAGCTCATCACTAGGATTAGGATTTAGATTTCTGGACTTTCGGCATCTATGGGCATGTTAGCTTATCACTAGGATTAGGATTTAGATTTCTGGGCTCTCGGCATCTATGGCCATGTTAGCCCATCACTAGGAT